>NC_133391.1:163257859-163560889 GCF_047511655.1 Castor canadensis
TATCTCATTTTCCCCATTATCTTTCAGTACTTGAACACAGTTCACCTTATTTGTTCATTGTCGTGATGAAAGTATATTTTAAATTTGTTTCAAAATATGCAGTGTTCATTTGTTCCATTTTAATCTTGCCTTTAACTGATCTTTATTAGAATTATATTGGTTAAACAGTTCAAACCTTAAATATTAGTCAATATGGAGAGCAGAAATGAAAGTCAGTGTTCTGATATCCTCAGTCCTATTAAGCTGAACAGTAGCTTGGCCTGTCTGGGCCAGTTTGCAGCAAGTCTGTTTTGTCTTAGATAGGAGACCACAACTTAATAACCTTCTATTTCTCTAATCATAAACTTTTGCTTTCCTGTGTGAAATCTTTCCCAGTAAGCAGATATACCAGCAAGATTCCGTTACAGATAGTGGCTTCTTATCCATGTCCTCTGTGTTCTCTTAATAGGTCTGTAATCATTCATGGGTATGCAGACATGGTACAAGGTCTGATCACTAATGAAAACAGGCATGTTCATTGATTCAAGACCAAGTAGATTTAATGCATACACAAACCACTCCCTGACAGCTAGACATCCCCAAAAGTTCATTTCTCATGACATGCAGGAAGTCATTTGGCAAATGTCTATCTGGTGGGATAATATCAGCCTGTACAACTAATGGCTCAGTGACTTTCTGGCAGAGAATTAGTGGAGGCAGAGAGAAAGGAAAATGAAATATGTTTTCCCTTTTTAAAAAAATATTGTTGCATTCATTTAATCATATTAAAATTTGTATTTGAAGAAGAATTTTCAGGGCTGGTAGAGTGGCTCAAGTGTTAAGCGCCTGCCTAGCAAGCGTGAGGCCCTGAGTTCAAACACCAGTACCACTAAAATTTTTTTTAGTTTACAAATTCAAAAATATATAGTTAACAGAATCTGTATGTACACAGTTTATGTGTAGTTGAGCATCTGAGGGCCAAGGTTTCTTTGATTTGTCTTAGGGTACTGGGGTTGAATCCAGAGGTCAGCCTCACCTTGAAATCCTTACAATCAATCCTTACAAACTACTAATAATTCCTGTCTTCTGCTAGAAGACCATGATGATGCATGTCTGTGGCTCTGTGGTACTTCCCTCAACATGGTAGGCACTAAACTATCTCTCATACAAATGAATTTGAGACCTCCTAGCAGAGCTTGTTTGAAATGGTGTTTTTATGAGTTAGGATTGCAAAAGCAAGATTTAAACTTGGTATCATTGTAATTTTAGGGAATGGCATGTTACTTGTATTTGTCTTCTTCCTGGGGTGATTGTTTCTTATTTTTAGTTGCCTGAGGTTCTCATGGAAAAAGGGGGGCAAGGAATAGCACATTGTCTGGCCTGTATATCATATTCAACACTTTCTAGATGACTGGGGAAAGACATTTGAGAAAAATGGGGGGTACTGTGAGATCGAGCTGAAGTAAACAATTTTCAACAGAGTTGAGCAACTGCCATATATATTGAAAATAACAGTTGGTTATATATATTATTAATAGTAATTATTATATGCTTAATGCTCATGTTTCTTCAAAAGTACTGTGCTTCCTATCCTTGTGGTTTAAAAGGAGGGGGAGGACATAAGGAAAGGGTGAAGGAGGGCAAATATGGTAGAAATATTATGTACTATGCATGAAAATGGAACTGTTGAAACTATCCTAAGAAGTGGATAGTGGGGATAAAGGAGAATGATGGATATGCTAGTAAAAAATTAAAATTTAAAACAAGTATCTAACAAGTATACTGTTCTACTTGTAACACTTACGGTCTACTTTTAACCCATTCCAGATCTGAACTCAAAAATGATTTCTTCAGAAAAGATGCCCCAAAGCCCCAACCCTGTCCTTCTCCCTATTTCCCTTGTTGTAATCAGATAATTAATTGTGTAGCGAGTAGCTAGTCGTGTCTCTTGGCATCTGAGATTTGTGAGACCAGTCTCAGGATAGTTTAATTTTGAATTCACAGAAGCAAACAGTAGGTGTTCAATAAATACTTGCTGAAGCCATGGGTATTGAAAGAATCATCTAAAGTTTGGTTACATTTTCTTTCTCATTTTCTCTCTTTAGCTGGGAAGTTAGCACTTCCAAACCAGATGAAAGAACTAGACTCAGCCACTGTATTGCAGAATCATGGATGAATTTCAGCATATTTCTTCAAGAAATGTCTCTTTTTAAACAGCAGAGTCCTGGAAAGGCAAGTTTTCCTACACAAGGGTGTGTTTTTAAATGTTGAATGTACCTGGAAACAAATGAACTAATCTCTTTTGGCTGTAAGGGTCCTCCAATTCTGAATGGACTAGGAACATATGCCATAAAAGCTGGTATCAACAAGGCTCAGAACATTAGCGAATGAGCAATAGAGTCTTCAGCCTCACTTTTTGAAATTGTATCAGTTTTATATTTTATACATATTTAGCTCATTAATTAGAATGAATGGTGAGTGTTATTAGCCAAACCAAACGGGAAAAAAGTCTTATCAAGAATTTCAGTTACTGTATTTAGTCTGGCTTTGAAGTTAAAGTCTCTTGAGGGTACTTTCAGAGGTTACAGAGTATCACTTTCAATCTACAATTGGAGATTCTGGTATGATTTATTTCAGGAAAACTGCCAGACGTGATGGTACCAATTTATAATCCCAGCATGCAGGAGGCTAAAGCAGGATCTGGAGTTCGAGGCCAGCCTGAGCCCCAAAGACGGGGGAAAAACAAGAAAAACCCGACTTTTGACTAAAAAACGTTCATAATGATTATACAACTGGAAAGAACATTTTTCCAATTTAAGATAAAAACCCATGAGGGACAAAGTCTTAAGTGATTGGGCAGGGATTTCTTGGAGGCGGGCACACACTTGAAGTATTGTGTAAGTATTAGAGGCAGCTCTAACTGTGACCAACAGTCTTGATGACTTGTGAGGAGCAGAATATCAATAGGTCTTGTGTTTTCAAGGGCTGCCTTTAAGTATCCATCTGTAGTTGGAACGGAGAGCTGGAAACTATCAGCATTTAAGATCCTGCCATTGCACTGTTTATGAGCAATCATCTATCTTCAGTAGTATTAAGAACTATGCTTGGAAACATTTTGAACATACTGAAGCGGCAGTGTTGTATTTGGATAGATTTTTCAAATCACTGAAGGTCATTTTTATTTGATTGCTTGTTTATTTGGTGGTACTGGAGTTTGAACTGAAGGCCTTGTGCTTGCTAGGTAAACACTCTACCACTTGGGCCATGCCCCCTGCCCTTTGTACTTTATTTTTTTCAGACAATGTCTTACACTTTTGCCCTGGCTAGCCTCATACCATGATCCTCCGCTACCTATACTTCCCCTGTAGATGGGATTACAGGATGTACCACCACACCTGTCTTTTTTGCTGAGGTTCAGTCTATCTAACTTTTTGCCTAAGCTGGCCTCAAACCATGATTCTTCCAATCTCTGAGACTACAGGCATGAGCCACTGAAAGTCATCTTTAGAATAGGTATTCATATAGTGGGCACGATGGATTTTTGGTACCCCTTTTATGGGAGAGATTAAACATATTTTTGGAAGATTCCAAACTTCAAATTTCTGTACGTATTACATTAATGTGCTCCAAGTCCATTAGCTGAGGAGAATGCTACATGGTCTAGGTAATAATAAGAAATCTTTTGCAAAACAGAATTCTGGAACACACATATTTTGTTGACTTACTTGATCCTTTGACTTCTGTAGCCTTCACTCTTCTATTTCATTTCTAGAATTCTACATTCTTTCAATGGGCCTTGTAGTTTTTGAAACAGCTCTTAATTTTGCTCTATGAATTCATCTATACTCCTTTGTTGAGTTTATTTATTAACCCCGTGCCAAAGAATGAACTATCAAAGTTGATCTGAAATGTAGGCTCCATGCTCTCTTACTCAGTTATTGATCAGAGATATGAATTCCTTCCTCATGTCTTTTTAGAAGTCCCTTAATATATTTTCTTTGCTTGCTGATCAGTTTAACACCATTTAAAAAACAAAGCCAAAAAGAGTGTGGAAAACTTTTCTATGTTCATGTTTCTAAAAGAAATTAGGGAACATTTTATAGATTGTTTTAAAATTTCTTAAGACCACCAAGTTTTTTGTTTGTTTTACAATTGACAAAAGAAAAATAATCAGATTTCACTGGAGGAGTTTCATTTGCAGTTGGTTTCTGGGTGACCTAGAAGTAGCTAAATATGGTTAGGAAGAAGGATTGTTATTTATGTCAGAAGTTTACCAGCTGTGTAAATTATATCAGATTTGTACAGATGTTTGTAATTTTTGTAACATGTTTTGTTGTTTATGAATTTTGATGAGTTTACAGTAGTAGTTTGAAATTTTAGATTTAGTTATCAGGCTGCATTGCCCCCATTAAATGAGGCTGAGTAAAAGAAATTTCTGGGGACATATTATTGTTCAGCTCTCTTGCACCTGGCAATAATATCATCATAAGCATGAGTAATGGAAGTTGTCATTGTCAGTGCCAGACATGAGCTCTTCTGCCCCCAAATGATTATTACTGTTAAAGTGAACTAAAGCTTATTAAATGTCCCTGAGTGCACATTTACCATTACCTGATCAATTGTACATAGAGAAATAATCATGCATGTATTCTGTGCTCTAAAGTGTCTTGGGTGCATAACTGTGCTATGTTATTTCTATTTTAGTTTTGTCTCCTGGTCTGCAGTGTGTGCACGTTTTTTACGGTCTTAGGAAGTTACATCCCTGGGGTTATACTCAGCTATCTACTATGTAAGTACAATAAAACATTTCATTGGTTTGTATGATGGATATACTGGCATTTAGTGGTCAACAGACCTCCCATGGTTTGCGAAAGGGGGATGAGTTACATATTATAAAGCAAGTTGATTATTCTTTAATCTCCCGATGTACAAATTTTTTTTCTAGAGACATGTTTATTTTAAAATTGAAAGAACAGCTGCAAAAGACAGGATTATAAGTAAATGTTTTTTATGTTAAATTATGCCAATAAAAATATAAACTATATGCCCCAACCCCTATAAATACACCAACACTTTGTCTTTATGCATGTTCTGTGGTTCAAAAGGTAAAATCACAATGACATGATACTGTACTTCTGCCAGGCTGGCTAAAATGAAAAATATGGATCATATCAATTATCAGGAAGGATATGGAGAAACTGGAATTCTTACACACTGTTGGTAGATAGATAGGATGGTTTTGGATAACAGAACGGCAGTTAGGTATTTACCCAAGAAAAATGGAAGCATGTATCTGCACAAAAATGTATATACAAGTGTACATAGCAGATTTATTTTTAGTACCCCAAGTGGAATACAATCCATGTAACTTATCCATGAATGAATAAGCTCTGGTATATCCACATAATGGATTACTACTCAGCAACACTGTGGATAAATGTCAAAATAATTAAGCTAAGTGGATGAAACCAGATAAAAAGAGTATATAGTATTTGATTCTATTTATACATAATTCTAGAAAATTCAAAGTAATTTTTAGTGACAGTGCATATCAATGGTTACCTGAGGATGAGCTGGGAAAAGGCAGGGAGAGGCAACTAAGAGAAGGGAAGGATTAATAAAAACATGAGGAAATTTTTAGGAATATGTTCACTATCTTGATGGTGGTGGTGATATCAAAACCTATTAAATTGTACAGTTTGACTTTGTGTATGATTTATTGTATGCAAATTATAACTCAATAGTGCTACTTTGTGTAGATTTTATCCTTTTCATGAAAATTATGAAGATCTTGCACTGCTACCTTTGATGGGCTAGATAATTTCTAGTTAACTAATGCTCCTATTTTCCTTTTCTTCTTATACTATCTTTTAAGATTCACATAAAATTCCATGGCCTCCAGAGATACCTGAGTTTGCAATTCCTATTTTAAAAGGCAGTAGTAGCCATTTCCTAACAATAAAGAAATATAGGGAATACAATACCAGTGTCAGTGTGGCAAGCATTTCTTTTTGTATTCCTAATACATTACACAAACGGCAAATGACTGGTGCTCAAAACCAGTTTCCAAATAGAACCTGTAAAATAGTAGCTTCTTGGTCTGGGGATATAGCTTAGTGGTAGAATGCTTGCCTAGTATGTGCAAGCCCCTGAGTTCCATCCCCAGCACTGCAACAACAACAACAAAAGAACGCTTCTTGATCTGCACTGTTTAGGAAGTAAAGGAGAAATATGAGCAATATTAGCAATATCCTAAATATGAGTGTTTTTCAGATGATCTGTAGTCATCTCAAATTCACACTAATCCCAAGAAATATTATTATAGTATTACTGATGAAATGCTAACAGATAATAACTTTCCTGTAAGGTGATATTTAATTTAAAAAATGAGGTTTTAACTCAGCACAGTCATTTGGAAAGTATATGATCTTTCTGTAAGTTTTATGGGTAAAAGGATTGAGGGGGAGAAAGCTGATCTAATTGCAAGTCTGAAAACCATGGCTATGAGGAGAGAGAGAGAGAGAGAGAGAGAGAGAGAGAGAGAGAGAGAGAGAGAGAGAAGTAAAATATGTTTTACTTACAAGGGAAGAACAGAAATTAAGAACTTATTTCACAGAGACATTACCCTAAGAAAACACTTCTTTTTTTTCCATAAAGGGATCAGTATTTTGGGAAATACTAAGATGTAAGCATTTAAGGAAGGCCATTTCACCTATACTCTCATTTTCTTATATTTCAGTACTGTTTGCATTTTTGTGTCCACTGTTTAAATGTAATGATATCGGACAAAAAATATACAGCAAAATCAAGTCAGTTCTGCTGAAACTAGATTTTGGAATTGGAGAATATATTAACCAGAAGAAACGTGAGAGAGCTGGTAGGTAAAGTTTGAATTTTAGATTCCATGCATGAAATGAGTCATTAGTAGACTATTTATGATGAGATCACCTTTAATACATTTCAGAGTGCTTTTAGCCTTGTACTAAATTTTATTAGATAACCTAATTCCCCCCAAATAACATATATACATATGCAGCTTTTCCTATTCAGGATTTTATTCTTTTCTCAAATACACAATTAAATAATGTCTTTTTAAATCCAAGTTATCAAGGGAGGTAGAAAAGTCTTTAACAACTCTATACTTTTCTATTTATGATTTACTTCATTTTGGGTTGGATTACTGAAAATATAAAATGCCAAAGGTAAGGGTAAGAGTGTGGCAGCCACATAAAAGGGAACTAAGATAATAGGGGAAGGAGAAGAAAGTAAGAGGAAAAAACAGTGTAATCATTTTTTACCTTGGAGGTTCTCAGACTATAGCATGAATCAGAATTATCTAGAGGGCTAATGAAAGCATAGAATGTGGGCCCTGCCACAGAATTTCTGACTCAGTAGGTTGAGGGCAGGACCTAAGAGTCTGCATCGCTGAAAAGTTCCAGGGATGATGATGCCGTCAGCACTGCTTGTAGCTACTGTGGGCCATTTCCTTTGGAAAACATTTTGCAAATATGTGAAGCTTCCTAAGTACAGGCGTTTTAATTATTGGGAGGCTTGGAGCTATAGGGAATGTGGATAAGAATGGGAAGTATACTGTGTATAAGCTTACCAGGAAAACTGACAGCTTCTAATTTTTTTTTTCTCAACAGAAGCAGATAAAGAAAGAAGTCACAAAGATGACAGTGAATTGGACTTTTCGGCTCTTTGTCCTAAGGTAGTTTTGTTTAGTTTTCAATTTGTTTCTGTGTGGTTTCACTGTACATTTATTTACAGGCAGCAAAGCATAATGATTTTCCTAATAAACTCCTATTTTATAAGATGACTGAATAATCTCAAAGAATACTTACCTCTTTTTTATTAATATGACACTTTTGGGGTCAGTGTGGAGTTTTCAAAATATTTTCTTCTGTTTAAAATGTGCCACTGGGATTTGTGTCAACACAGATTAGCCTCACGGTTGCTGCCAAAGAGTTATCTGTGTCTGACACAGACGTCTCAGAAGTATCCTGGACTGATAATGGGACCTTCAACCTTTCAGAAGGATACACTCCGCAGACAGACACTTCTGATGGTATATTCTTTTTATTATTATTGAATACATGTAAAAACATTCAACTTCTGCCAACCACTGAATGGATATATAACATGTGGTGTATCTCCACATTGGACTACTACTTGGATGTAAAAGTGAACACTCATACTTGCTTCAGCATGGATGAACCTTCAAAACTTTATGCTAAGTGAGAGAAGCCAGACACAAGTGGCCACATACTGCTTAATTCCACACATGAGCTGTCCAGAATAAGCAAGCCTATATAGAGGGAAAGTAGGTTAGTGGTTGCTAGGGACTTCTAGGAGAGAAGGGAAAGTCATTGTTAATTGTAAAACTTTATTTTTGGAGTAATGAAAATGTTCTAGAATTTGTGGTAATAGTTGTACAGCTTTGTGAATATATTAAAACCCACTGAATTACACACTTTAAAAGGATGAATTTTATGGTATACAAATTATGTCTTGAAACTTCTATTTCTTAAGAAAGTATGATTAAAAAACTCAATGTCCAAATCTGCCTTTATTTTGAAAACAAAACATAGTTGAAAAAATATTAACCATTTCTTTAAAAAGTCTGGCAGCATTGCTTGTAGCAGCAATTAGAGGACAGAAAGAGAAAAGCTAGTCCTCTACATTCAAGCCTAGTCCTCGTGAAAAGGGATAGAAGTATGAAGGGAATGTTCCCCTAAGGCCAAAGCTGTCTCCAAAGTTTCTCATATTTGTGTTAAAACTTAAAGTTCTTTGTTTTTCAAAATCAGCTAAAATACAATTTAAAATAGTAGAGCACAGCATTTTCTACTAATGCACATTCCATCCATAACAAATTGAGAAACAATGCTTATGCAGCAACTTAACTTTTTCAGGTATCATTGAATTATTTTAAATGGTCTCAGCCATATACTGAGTATCTTGATAATTTAAGATTATCATGGAAGATGATGAATGTTTTAATTTACTTTACAAAGTCACACATTATATAGAAGGTTCTACAATGTGTTAATGGTGGGTTTGGAGTTTGGGAAACCCAACTGTAGTTTTGCCTTGCCACTAGCTAAATTCTATGACCTTGAACAGACAACATGATTTCTGTGAACCTCAATTTCCTTGTCTTTCAAATGAATTAGAAGAGGAACAAATGTCTACTTAAGCTCCATAAGCCTTCAGTATTTACAGTTGAGGTCTGAATAACAAGAACCCATCTCATCCAGCATACGCGAATAGAATTGAGGATTTTAAATCACTTTTATTAGGAGTTAATTATTATACTAAAACATTTTGATGAAAGGTAAAAACAAAAGTTTAGCTCCTAATTTGACATTGTTTTCAAATGTCTCAAATCTTTGTGTGGTCGGTTCAGTTACATGTGTGGAGAAAAAATGTTTCTACAAGCTCTTGTGTTGAATTGGAATAGAAGAGGCAGTGGCTTCTTTTCATTGCTTTAAACAAACACTAGTCATAGATACTTAAATAGATCTCCATGTATGGAAATGCTAAGACTGTATAATATTCACTACTTGATGTACCAGAATCCATGAATACATCCAATTGAAGTATTTTTTATTTCATGATCAAACATGGCTTAAGACAGTTTCCATCTTAGGGGCAGGATGAAATTTTTATGATGAACACCTAAATTTTAGTCAGATTCTCAAACTCAGGATTGGGTGCGTGGCTCAAATAGCAGAGCACCTACCTAGTAACAAGGACTTCAGTTCAAACCCCTGATACTGCCAAAAATAAAAATTAAAAAAGCTTCTTATTAGAGCTTGAATATTAAGTCATTACATACAATGTTTTGTGCTTAAGAAGAAAGCTGAAGATATGGAGGCGGGGCACATATTTGTGTGTTTGTGGAGAGTTACTGTCAATAGATTTGGGAGGGGTCAAATATATGGTTAAAATTGAATCGAGTTGACTCAGGAGGCTGGATGAGTTGTATTGAAGGTTAAAACCAAAGT
Source organism: Castor canadensis (assembly GCF_047511655.1). NCBI lineage: Eukaryota > Metazoa > Chordata > Mammalia > Rodentia > Castoridae > Castor > Castor canadensis. The sequence goes on from NC_133391.1 coordinate 163,267,846, forward strand.
CAGATTTTAGACGGCTCTTGTTTCAAATTTGTTATGGTGCTTAGACGTGAATTCCTTTTATGCATTTCACAGATCTTGACCGGCCTAGTGAGGAAGTTTTCTCTCGAGATCTTTCAGATTTTCCGTCTGTAGACAATGGCACGGGAACAAATGATGAAGATGAATTAAGTCTTGGCATGCCCACTGAGCTCAAGAGAAAAAAGGAACAGTTGGACAGTGGTCCCATGCCAAGCAAAGAGAGGCAGTCAGCAGCTGGTCTCACCCTTCCTCTGAAGAGTGATCAAGCCTTTAACTTGATGAGCAACCTGGCTGGGGATGTCATTACAGCTGCAGTGACTGCTGCTATCAAAGACCAGTTAGAAGGTACCAGGCAGGCACTTGCTCAGGCTGCTCCTAGCCCAGGAGAGGATACAGACACTGAAGAAGGTGATGACTTTGAACTACTTGACCAGGCAGAGCTGGATCAAATTGAGAGTGAACTGGGACTTACGCAAGACCAGGAAGCAGAAGCACAGCAAAGTAAGAAGTCTTCAGGCTTCCTTTCAAATCTACTTGGAGGTCATTAATCTAGGAATCAGCTTGCAACAGAGAACAGATGAACCACCAAAAAATTTCAGACAAATGAAAAAAAAAAAAAGAAAAAAAATTGGAACTGTAGGCTTTAATGATTACTTTAGATTGTTTTTGTTTTATTTTCCCTTCTGCAGTGAATTGGATATATATCAGCTGACACTGATAGATTGGTATTTCTGATAGTTATTTTTATGTAATAAGCATGGAAATGAACTTTATATATGCATATATACATACTGTGGTGTCAGAAATGAATATTAGGAGTTGTTTTTGAAGCAAAATGAAAAAAACACCAAAATTACTAAGATCCTTCTATAAGTATTATTTTTCTTTATAATTAATTTTCAAGCATGCAAAAGTTTATTGTAACTCATTGAAAAATATTAAGAATTGTGAATACATGCTGTATCAGCTCTTATTCCTAATATTTGGAAACAGATTTTAAAACTGGTATATTCTGATGTAAAAAGACGGAGAAGTTACCACGATATCTTTAGTTGGAAGATTTGAGAAATATGATAAAAGTTGATTTCCTAGGAAAAAATTTAAAACTGTATTAAAGCACTATGTGTAGGCTGAAACATTTCCATGTTATTTCTGCAGTTGTAGACATAGGCTTAATTATAAAGTGGCATGTTCCTTTGGATGCCATGTCTGGTCTTGCAGTGGGTGGTATTAACCCATAGAAAGCAAGTAGTTATGTATACATAGACAGTGGTTATTATGTAAACAGAGATCCAGTTGTTCTGTTGTTTATTTTTGTCCTATGTTTGCAATAGGGATGTTGTGAGTGTAGATCTATTCTGCCCACTTAGACTTAAGTTAAACCCTCATTTTTTATATTGTGTCATGGAAAAAGTCTCCTAAAATTGTGAAACTGGCTATTGATATGTCCTAGGAATGATATGGTCAACAGCAATAAAGAAATAACAACTCTATGTTCTTAGTCTGCATCGATAGAGGAGAGGAACTTGCTTGGCTTTAAAGTGTATTTATTTGCCATTAAAGTTTAAATATGTAATGTTTTTTATTGGGAAGCCAGAATATATTTTTCCTTTAAACTTTTTTAGAGCACTTTTAAATAATCAAATTTGACTTACAGTTTTTAACAAAAGATTAAAGAGCAGAAACCAAGATAGGTTTGTTTTTGTAATATAAACTTCTAGTAGTGTTGAGGGACCATGCCAGCAACTACCAAAAATCCCTTAATTTTCAGTTATAGCTGGCATTCTGCAGATTCTGAGACCCTCAGAAAGGAAGGATAATCCAAGAGTATAGGAAATTGATGTTCCTCCTTCAACTTTATCCCTTTTCTTATATTTCTAAAGACTACTGGTAATCTGACATTTTATATAGCATCTCTTATTTATTTTTTCTTTCTGAGGTATTAAAATATCTAGGCTGAATTTGCCAAATGTTGAAGGGAAGAACGTTCCTGAAGACTCTGAGCACTTGCTTTTTGTGACTGACTAAGCTTGTGTCATTAGTGCCTCTGTGTTTCATGTCCTCGATTGATACGGAGAGACTGTTTCTTCATTAGCTTGCCCATTTTGGTACAAATGTAAACTTGTGTTAGAAAATCTTGGAACTATGTAGATTTTAGAAGAATATACCTGAATTCTGTTAAGTAAGTTTCTGGATATGAAGAAAAATACAGTCACATATTTATAAAATAGTCATTTTTTATATGTATGCTTTTTCATTTAAAAATATTCTTGGTCATGAATTAAAAAAATTTAAAGGTCATTTCAATTTCTTCACTGAGGAGAAAACAAGAATTGAAATAACCAAGCAACTAAAGAATATATTGTAAGTTGCTGGACAAACTTACAAAAAGTTTATTATAAGATAAAGTTAAGAGCTAAATCTGATTGTTTGAACAAAATTATAAACTAAGAGTCTGCAGATGGATGGGTGGTAAGGTAAAAAAAAATGGTGATCAGTATGGAGACATACCAGCTCTCTGTGGAGGATAGCATTATAACCACACATGCATTTTAATATCTGCCTAAGAATATGTGATTGCAGATTTACAATAATGATACTCTTCTCAAAACTTAATTTTGTGCTTGTGTCTGGGGAGCATTGTTCCTGATTTTGAGATAAAGTAGCAAATAAACCCTGTGAATGATCCAGTATGATAAGGGATTACATACCCCTTACCAGGATAATTTATAAAAATAGAAATATCTATTCAATATCTTTTAAACACCTAATAAAGAATGGCTTGTAGGTCAGGTGTGGTGGCACATGCCCATAATCTCAACTACTCAGGAGAGAGAAATGGGAGGACTGTGGTCTGAAGCTGGCCAGGGAAGAAGCACAAGACCGTACATGGAAACACACAGCATATGTGATCTAAGCGGAATGCAGTTCATAAAATGGGAACCATGGTTTTCTTAATTATAGAGGAGCTGTAGAAGTTTTATGCATTTCCTTTAAAAGTGCTGAGCAAAATCATCCAAGAGGAATAGCATACATTTATAATGTATTTTGATCTGAACTAACGAAGCAGTGCTCAAGAAGTTGAAGTTTAGTTGGAAGGTTAATCCAAGTTTGTTTTAATAAAAACATGATTTTAGTGTTTTTATTTTAATTTAGATTAATATTTTGTCCAGGGAATCTTCAGACCAGAATCCTCCCTATGGCCAAGCAGCTGGGACCACAGGCAAACACCACCATGCCCAGCTTATTGAGATGGGGTCTCACTAATGTTTTGCTTTGGCTGGCCTTGAATCCAGATCCTCTTGATATCCACCCTCCCCTAAACTAGCTGGGATTGCAGGCATGAACCAGTTTTCCCAGCTCCAGTTGTGTTAGTTGCAAGACAGGAAATTACTGTGAAACCCTTAGTGACCTGCTGCTGTCACAGATCATCTGTATCGTGAAGTTTGAAAGTCTCAGAACTATAGTTTTATGTATTATTCCTCCATTTACACTGCTGTATTTAGGCTAGAAGAAAATGATGGTAATAGGGGCTCTGGTTCTGATGTTAATATTATGGCCCTAAGACACAATGTGAAAGTCATATAACATCTGTAAGTCAAGTTTTCCTAAACATAAAATAGGGAAGTTAACTCTTATCCTCTCGTACAGGGATGTTCTGAGAATGAATGAAAAAAAGTACTTTCAAGGGGAAAAAATCTGCATAAAACCAAGATACTGACTTTTTTTCTTGCCTTCATTTCAACTAAGTCATCATTTTAAATTAAAGGCAATCAACAAGCATTTGCTTACAAGAAAACTCCATAAAGTTCTTTTAATGGGTCTAGCACTATATTGGCTTCATAGTCCAATAAATGCCTGTGGAATAAATGATGGAAAGTGTTGCAAAAATGTCTGTTATTTCAGTTGACTCTGTGGACCATGTGTAAGATTCTACATTAGTCATTTTTAATGGTTCTAACACTACTGGCTGTGGTCTCTGGGAAGGTCTCCTAACAACTCTGTATCTTTTTCCCTCACTACAAAATAAAGATGAAACAGCATCTACCTCATAGGGTGTTGCAAGGATTAAGTGTGTTTAGGCTGGGGTTGGAAACTATGGTGGTAGGCCAAGTCCAGGGTGCTACCTGTTTTTGTATGGGCTACAAGTTAAGAGTGATTTTATATTTTAAAATAATTTTCAAAATATCAGAAGACTTTGTGACATGAAAAATCTATGAAAACTTTAGTATCCATAAATAAAGATTTATTAGAACACAGCCATATTCATACTTTTATATATTATGGCTCCTTTTATACCGTGATAGCAAACTTGAAAAGCTTCAATAAAAATTAAATGGGCCCAGTGCCTCTCAACACTATTACAGAGGACCAAGCTTCTAGCAGATAAGCCTTGAAGGGACAAACCATGTCCAAACAGTATTAATTGGAATTCAGAGCATTTGGATGAAGAACGGCAAAGAAATTGTACAAGGTCACATTGCTACTAATGGGGAAAATCAGCCTGACACCCAAGACTATTCTTTCTAGTTCATTGGAAAATTAATATGCCCCTTTGAAGAGTAAAAAGCAAAGAATCTACAGAGAGTTCAAAGATGCTGAAATAGCAGGATAATGAAAATGGACTGGAGGATGCTGGGAGGAAATAGTGACCTGAAGACCAGATGCTAGAAGAATCATATAAGAGTAATAAACAGGAAAAAGGAAAACCAGAGGGTCTTTATTTTATATTACTATTGTTTTGCTTATTCCAGATGATGACTAGCTACCTTTGTTAAATTGGGTATCTGTCCAGAAAGCTCAGCTATTTCAAAAGATTTGATAATTTTGAAATCAAGTTTTCTGGAATAAAACTTTTGCACTACAAAATTGCTCATCCATTCATAAGGGTGGAGCCCCATGATCTAATTACCTAACTGGTGGCACTGTTCTAGTGTTGGGATATAGAGCAATGAAAGGAGGGTTTGCTTTCATGGATGCACATTAACAGGTTGTATGACTAACCATTCTGATTTGTCCAAAATTGCAGGGTTTCCTAGGATGCATGACTTCTGATGTTAAAACTGAAAAGTCAGTGATAACAAGTGCTAGTGGTATCCAATCACCAAAGACCATTTAGCCTCATTTCCCTTCATGCCCTTATGTAGTCCCTTCACATGGATCGGCAGAAGGACACACTGTGGAAGTAAGTGCCTTCAAGGCTCAGTAATAAGGCACTGTGGCTCTACTCTGCTTTAAGGGAAGCCAAATGCCATCTTATGAAGACACTATAGCAACTCTATGGAGATCTACTTAGCACAGAACCAGAACTTCTTGCTATCAACTATGTAAATGAGCCTTTTTTTTTCTTTTGGTAGTACTGGGGTTTTGAACTCAGGGCCTCATGCCTGCTGGACAGGCCCTCTACCACTTGAGCCACATCTCCAGGGCCTTGGGTCTCATGTTTTTTCCTAGGCCAGCCTATGGCCATGAGCTTCCTAACTGTGGCCTCTGCAATAACCTGAATTACAGATGGGTACCATCATACTCAGTTTATTTGTTCAGATGGGACACTCACTAACTTCTGCCCAATATCCACCTCCTGAATAGCTGGGAAAACAGGCAAGGACCACCTCAAACTGGCCCTTAAGTAAGCTGTTTTTGATGCACCTCCACCGTGGTCAAATACTCAAACCTGTAAGTGACATCAGTCCTGGCCTCATGTTCACCACAACCTCATGAAATTGAGTCAGAACCACCAGCTAAGTCATTCAAATGCCTGACTTACAGAAACTGAAAGTCTGACACTTAATTCAACAGAGTAACAGATAACTAAACGGTGTTATAAAGTTATGCCTGCTAAGGACTTAAAAAATTTGGGTTGGGCACTACTATTGACAAGCAGAGGTGGATAAGCCTCTTGTAAAGGCATTTGGGCAGAGGTCTAAAAAGTAAGCAAGTCAGTAAAAAAATATCCAGACAGAAGAATACAGGATTTCTAAGACAATACCAAAAAAAGTGTTTGCCTAGCCTTGTTAGAACATGGAAAGCTTCACTGACTGAAATAGAGGGTGAGCAAGGTGGAGAAGGGGATGTGAAAGATCAGTGGTGGCAGATCCTGGAGGGCCTCCTAGAATGCAAAGAAAGGTGTTGGAATTTTATTCTAAGGGCAGGGTATCCACTAAGGGTCTTATGCCAAATGCAGCACGACCTGACCTGTATTATTATTATTATTATTATTTTTTAAAGTATCTCCTGGCAGCTCAGATTGGGAAGTGCAATGTTCATTTCTTTAACAAAGCTGACTGGCTGGGCCAGGTTGTGCAGACCAATCTATGAACTCCCCTATGCCTTTGAAATTCATGGTTTCCTATAAAACTGAGTTGGAGCACACGAAATGGGGCAGGTCCAAATTGAGATGTTCTAAGATGTAGTACTTTTTGGAAAAGAATGCAAAATATCCCATGAGTTCTTTTCGATTCCATGTTGAAGTGACACTTGGGAGTTTTGGGGTTAAATGAAGAATATCATTAAAAGCAATTTCACCTATTTTTCACTCTTTCGTAATGTATCTACTATTAGGATTTAAGAATGCAGTGTGGCTGGGGTTGTATTTCTATCGGACAGCGGCCGGCTGTGCTTTTGGCCCCGAGAGGCAAACATCATCCAAGAGTTCGGGGGAGCGTCCTCGCTGCGGTGTCTCGCGCACCAAGCCGGCCGGTGGTGACAGTTCGGGAAGCCCTAGCTGTCGTGACACTCGTTCACCTGGCTTCGGGGCCGCAGCACGGTCCTCAGGGAACCCACCTCAGGTCGCCGACGGGTTCAATCCCCGGAAACTTCCCGGGGCCGGAAGCAGCCCCCAGCGCCCCACTTCCCCCTCTGGCGCAGCGGTGGCTTTAATGGCGTCACACCACACGGCCCAACCGCGAAGGAAAAGCGCCTCGCTGTCTTACCTGGACCTGGACAGAGCACCGACTTTTCGCACCTTCCGGGGCGTGGCCACAGAATAAGGGCGTAACTTCCGGTCCAGATGGGAATATCTTCCGGCGTGTCCCGGAAGCTCCCTCATCAGAATCCGGAAGTCACAGCTTAGTGTCGTGGTTTGTGGCTGGCCAGGCGAGTTCAGGTGTTCGTGTTACTAGAACGCTGATCACCAGATTCTTGATTCGGTTGCCTCTTATTTCTCGCCTGGAAATGGCGACTTACACCTGTATCACCTGTCGCGTGGCGTTCCGCGATGCGGAGATGCAGCGCGCCCACTACAAGACCGACTGGCACCGCTACAACCTGCGGCGAAAAGTGGCCAACATGGCCCCAGTTACGGCCGAAGGCTTCCAGGAGCGAGTGCGGGCGCAGCGGGCCGTGGCAGAGGAGGAGAGCAAGGGCACGGCCACCTACTGCACCGTCTGCAGTAAGAAGTTTGCATCTTTCAATGCCTATGAGAACCATCTCAAGTCCCGGCGGCACGTGGAGCTGGAGAAGAAGGCGGTGCAGGCAGTGAATCGCAAAGTGGAAATGATGAACGAGAAGAACTTGGAGAAAGGACTGGGCGTGGACAGTGTGGACAAGGATGCCATGAACGCGGCCATCCAGCAGGCCATCAAGGCTCAGCCGTCCACATCCCCCAAGAAAGCGCCCATAGAGGGGTCCTCGAGCGCCGTGGCGGTGGCTGCTGGGGGACGGGGGGCTCACGACCGAGACCCGGCCGAGAAGCCGCCCCGGCTCCAGTGGTTTGAACAGCAGGCGAGGAAGTTGGCCAAGCAGCAGGGGGAGGAGAGCGAGGAGGAGGAGGACCTGGACGGAGACGGTAAAGCCAGTCTGAGGGGTGAAGGGAGAGAGAGAGTTTTTGTTGTTTGCGGAACTGGGGGGTAGGGGCCAAGGCCTCATGCGTACTTTGGCAGTGTTTAATTATTGAGTCTTTTAAAATCTTCTCTTTTCTATTTTGAGACAGGGTCTTAGGCTGTCTAGGAGGATCTTGTGATCGTCCTGTCTCAGCCTCCCTCCAAGTAGCTGGGATTATGGGCTGAGCTACCACGCCCAGTTAAGTGTCAACTTCTAAGTGGAAGTGATGAGTGATGGTGGTTTAGATGCTTTCTGAAGTAACCTCTGGCCAGCATCTCCACAGGGAATTTTGTCTGCTTGGTTCTCTGTTGTAGATTTAAGGCTACCTGGAAGAAGTATAGGCACTTAATAAATGTTTCTAGGGTGAATTTGTGCCTCTTCTATTTTGGATGAGGAAGTTTTAAACCTGTGCATAGAAAGACATGCTTCTTGGCACACTATCAGCTGTACAATTTAGTGGGCTTCCTGTTTTGATGGTTTTGCATTTAATTTGGTTGATTAAAACTGAATGAGGAGCTCAAAATCAGCTAGCAAACCTGAAATGTGGAGCTTGAGCCAGCAATCTAGCTTCTTTGTCTTTATGAGGTATTCGTTCTTTTTCTCATCCCATGTCTTGTTAATACTGATGATGTATGTGTTCTAACAGATTCAGTGTCTGATAAGGGCCTGTTCCATAGAGGATATTGCTTGTGATTTGCTTTCATGGTGGGAAAGGCAGAAGGAACAAGGCTTCGTCCTCACATGGAGTAGGAGTTAAAGGCAAACAAGGGCTAGCTAGTTCCTTTATACTCTTAATCCTTTCATGAGGTCTATGCCCTAATCACAGCCTAGAGACCCCACCTGTTAATAATATCTCATTGGTGATTACATTGCAATATGAAAGGGCACATACGTTCAAAGTATAGTAGTTCATGAAGCACCCTACCACCACAAGTATTCTTGTGAAATGTGGACTTTATTAAGGCAGCTTATAAAGTATTTATCCAGATACAGGACCCTTGTCCAGTACTGGCCTAGGTGCTGTGTGGCACAGCAAGAAACACAAGACTATTTCAAGGAGTTTTCTGCATCCTGGAAAAAGAAAGATTCAGTTTCATAGCAATACAGACTTGTCTGTGAAAGGATTATAATTGGCATCTGTCTCCCAAATATAGGACTTAAGCACTTATATGAATCATTGTAATGTCTTAAATTAATTTTGCGTTTTGAAATTCTGGCTTGAAGATTGGGAAGATATTGATTCTGATGAAGAAATGGAATGTGAGGATACCGAAGTGATGGACGACATAGAGGAGGAAGAGACTGGGGAAGTTCCACCTCTTGGTGCCATCCCAATAACAGACTGCTTGTTTTGTCCCCATCATTCAAGCTCCCTCATGAAGAATGTGGCTCATATGACTAAAATCCACAGCTTCTTTATTCCTGACATAGAATATCTTTCAGACCTTAAGGGACTGATTAAATATTTGGGTAAGTATAGTGGTTTGCTTTTTAATGGGGCATACCGTGTTATTTGTGGTCAAGGAATATTAATTTTGTGCTTCTCCTCAATCTTTGATTTAACTACTTGCTTATTTTCTGAAAATCATAAACTTGATGAATGTTTTTTGAGTTGTGGAGATAAATGGCGAAATTTAATACGGCTTCAAAAAACTCCTTTCATATTTTTTCCTCAAATTATTTTACCAGGAGAGAAAGTTGGTGTTGGCAAGATTTGCTTGTGGTGCAATGAGAAAGGGAAATCATTCTACTCCACAGAAGCTGTGCAGGCACATATGAATGACAAAAGCCACTGTAAGCTCTTCACAGATGGTGATGCTGCTTTGGAATTTGCAGACTTCTATGATTTTAGGTAAGTCAGGGATTGGTAATGTGAAGTGAATTGAGGTCATCATAGTTGCATTGAAGTGACTTTACACACTGTTTTCAATAATCCTTTTAACAGCTCTTTGTGAGCCAAGGAACTGTTTTATAGAGTTTAACGCATGTAGGAAAGAGAAGATCTTCGGCCCAAACTGAAGTTTGTCTGACTTGTTTTTGTTCCTTGTGGTTAAATGGTCAGAAATTCAGTTTTGCCAATTACCTTGTGAATAGAAGTATGAAAGTTAGGTTTCATGTTTTGGGTCCTCTGAGAGACTGTGAGTCACAAGCTGTTGTCTGAGAGAATGGAGATGATTGCTAAGCAGGATCATACCCTGGCAGTTGATGGTTAGATTCTCCCATCAATAGTTCAGCTCTTAACTGGTTTTTTGTTTTTTTTTTTTCCAATTTCCTTTATTCATATGTGCATACAGTGATTGGGTCATTACTCCTCCCTCCCCCCCCCCGCCCCCTCCCTTTCCCTCCACCCCCTCCCTCCCACCCCCACCCTCTCGCTTCCAAGCACTGTTTTGCCCTTATCTCTAATTTTGTTGAAGAGAGTTAACTGGAATCTTGAATGATCTGTACATTATGCAACAAACATGTTAGATGTTTGTGAATAATTTGTTCCTGTTGTCAAAATTCCTATGATGTAGCATAGGAGATGAGCTATGTGTATGTGTGATTATCATGCCAAGCATGCATAAACTAAGAGATACAGATGTTCAGAAAAGTTTTAATTTTTTTGCATTTTTTTTTCCCTGATTTTTCATCTTGCAGTTGAGTACTTGGTGGTTGGTGGGCATAACTAGGAGATTAGAGGTGGTGGCAGTGGACAGAATGGATTGAGTTTCTGGCTGGAGATGAAAAGTATCCTTCTGCCAATAGGTAGTATTAGTCTTTACCGAGTTTCCTGTCAGATAGCAGTGTGCATGACCTTTTGATTGATGTTCTAATCGGAGTGGTCAAAACAAATACCATTGATTGAGTCAAGCAAGAGTCTACAATCAGTAGCTGGCTTGGTCTAACTGCTTATAGCCTGTAGCATCTTGTGTATTCTGACCCAGCTAGGGTTGGCATTTTCTATTTCTTGCTCTTTGGTTTCCTCATTAAGTGTGTTTCTAAGGATCTTTGAACTTCCTATTGTCTTTGCCTATAACCTTTGCTCAGATACTCTATGACTTGCCTCCTCACTTCCTGCAGGGTTTGGCATAAATTTCACCTTCCCATTGTGGCCTTCTGCAACCACTTTTGTGAAATAGCACCAACCTATTGCTTTTTATACTTTCATTTGTCCTCATATCCCTTACTGCCTTTTCATATGTTATTGTTCCTAGAATTGATAAGTAGGTACTTTTGTTGTTGTTGTTCTTGTTTACTTAGGGCTGCTCAGATTATTAGTTTGAAGGAAAAGCTTATAATTGATGTAAATGATTCAGGAAGTGACTTTCCCTTTGTCCAAATGATGCTTTTTTGAACTTCATTTACAGTTAGTCTGTTGGCTCCTAACGAGAAGTGGTATGTATGTTTTTTTTTTCTTCTTTTATTCATATTGTATGTTTTATAAAAATGAATATCGAATGATTTAATGGCCTTAAAAAAGCAAAAGTTGATAATGCTTAATGAGGAAAGCAGAAAACCCTCACAAACAAAACCAGCATTTATTGACTGCTTATTGCCTGCCTGATACTGTTCTAATAAGCACTTTATGTAGATTGATTCAGATAAAAAATGGACAAGTGATCTGTAATTTTATTTATGCTCACAAAATAATAAAGGTTAGCTTATTTTGGACTTAATTTTTTTATTGAAGAGTAAATTTACAGAAAGGTGCATATATGTATATGTATAATTCCATAATTAAGTCTGGTGTAATTTTAATTGTAACAAATATCCACATAGAGAAATAGAACATTAATAATATCCTGACACTTCCTGTGTGGGTATTTCTGTGAATTATCCCTTTCATCTCTAAGATTAACTACTGTTCTGACTTAAAACTGTGCATAGATTGTTTTTTCCAGACTATGGTATTTCTTTTTACAAGTGGAAATGAAAAAAATGTACTTATTTGGATCTGGCTTCTTTTGCTCAACTTTACATATTTGATACTCATTCATACTGTTTTATTTATTTTTATTTATTTATTTATTTTTATTCATATGTGCATACAATGTTTGGGTCATTTCATACTGTTTTATTTAGTTTCATTGTTGTAGAGTATTAATGTTGAATGTTTCACAGTAGCTTTTGTACTATTGATGCACATTTGAGTGGTTTCCAGTATTGAACTATAGAAATAGTGCTGCTCCATCTTTCTAGTATCTTTTGGTAAACATGCATATTATCTGTTGTGTATGTGTTTAGAAGTTGGGTCAGAGGATATACAGTAGACCCTTTATGTCTGTGAGGAAAAACAGTGAATATCCAGATGCAGAGTTCAGTACTATTAATAATATTGCTCAAATTTATCTATAGGATACATATAGTAGATCTGAGCATCCACACATAACTTGAAACTGCATGGAATAGGCTATGTTAACTGTCACAGAAATTGCTGATGTACACATTAATACTACTCACCAAAAACTAGATCTTACTTCAGGCTCTTTATTTTGGATACTAGGACTCTTGATTCACTTTTCCATAGTGCTGGCCAACTTGGGCTAAAGACATGCTGCCTTTTGACAACAGGGCAGCACTGTTCTAGTGCTTGTTTTTATGATGGTTAATTTGACTAGATCTGCACGTCCACTCTGTGTTCTTTTCCCTCTGCACTTGATAATCTTTCTAGAGCTAAATAGGAAACAAAATTGTTATGAGTTATTTGCTCATTTTTATTACAGAGGAAATGTTAATAAGTTGGTTTTTTCACCGAGCCTTTCAACTGGCTGTTCTTATAGCTGTTTTAGGTAGCTAGTGGTTTACCACATGTGCAGTTGCAATTCATATCTTTCAATTAAGTTTGAGGTAATCTGTTAATGCCATCTCACTGTTAACAGGAGTAGCTACCCAGATCACAAGGTAGGAGAGGAACCTGATGAGACAGAGGAGTTGCCCTCAGATAAGAGCTTGGAATATGATGATGAAACTATGGAGCTGATTCTGCCTTCTGGTAAGTGCATTTGTCAGAAATAATAGGTTAATGCCAGTTGATTGTGGAAGAGGAACGTCACCATTTTGTGGAAATGATTGTGGAAGAGGAACATCCTGCCTACTGAGGGAAATAGAACATCAAACCTCATGCGCATATTTATAACATGCAACTCTGAAGATTGCCACTTAGCGCTAAGTTAACTGTTTTACTTAAGTTGGAGCAATGTTTTTGTTCATTTCTCATCTGATTCAGAATGTTTTGATTAGGCATTTCTTTAAAAATAGGTGGACCTTTTCCCTTCATTTCTTTATCTTGTTTGTTTGCTTTTTGATTCTGTCTAGTTTTTTCTGGTTAATCTTGACTTTACTCTCATTCTTGGAACTGATTCCTTATGTTGCTCAGGCTTCCAAATAATCTGGCATGTGCAACTCTGGCTGACAGTGCTAGGTTACTGGTCTGCGTTCTAGATGTAGGGAAGGCTTGAACTTTGAATTTTGCCTTCTCTGGGGAATAGGACTCACTGTGGGAACTTACATAGGTATAAGATGAAGAATAGCCATGAATATGATAAGTATCCCCTGTTGTTTATTGTGTGGGAAGAAAAGTGCTGTGATTAGCTGGTAAGAATGCGGCAGTTACAGAGTGAACAGTATGGATTGAAGGGAAAGGGAACAGTAGAAATGATAATAAAATCTTAATACCTGGTGTTTACTGAGCGATTAGCATAGTCAGGCTTTACAACAAGCCCGTGAATTAGATTCTGTCATCCTCATTTGACATTCAAAGCTTTGAGAGGTCGAGTAACTTATCCAAGATCACATACTTGGCCTCCTTTCCACTCCCTGCACTGCCTGGGGAGACGGGAGTAGACAGGAGTGGCACAGGCTGCCAGTGGAGGTATCTGTGATGAAGAATCTACCGTGTATTACTGCTTTCTGCGTAGGTGTCACTGCTTGGGTACAGACAACCATTTTAACTAAGAACAGTAACCTTTTAAGGCGAAGGGCAGCTTTAGGCTATGACTAGAAGGGAAGGGTAGGCAGAATCTGACTTGAAGATATAACTCTACCTATAGTAATAAGGAAGTATATTACACTATAATATTGTAGCCTACACAATAGATAATGGTAAAAGCCTGATTGTAATCACAGAAAACCTCTTTTCATTTTTCTCCTATAGAAGTACTGATATAGAACATAAAACTACAGTCAGCCCTGTTTCAATGTACACTTTTTTCCTTGTCATTCCTGAAACAGTAACACTATAACAACTTTTTATTTAGCATTTGCTTTATGCTGAGTATTAAAGTAATCTCAAGGTGATATAAATATACAGGAGGATACATGTAGGTTATATGCATATACTGTACCATTTTATATAAGGGACTTGAGTGTCCTTTGGTATCTGAAGGGAGTTCCAGAGACAGTCCCCTACAGATACTGGGGGACAACAGTGTGTTTAATAACTTTCCAAGCCTGTATGTTTAGCCTTTTGTCTCGCTGACTTCCACGTAACTATAGAATAAGTTAACAATAGAACTTAAGCAAATTGTATAAGATAATCCTTGCGAGGCAGTGTCTGACATAGAGTGGGATTAGTGTAATGTTTACTTCATTTTGCATCTACCTTAGTGCATTATATTGCACAAAAGGTCACAGCAACAAGCATATCCTACTTAAGAAATACAGTATATTTGAGAGAGGTTTGCATTTAGAATTTAAATTTTTGAAGCTTAAAATTAGTAAGGACTCTCCAGCTATGTTGAAAACATGTGGGTGATTGCATTTCCTAAGGTTAACCAAAGTCCAAAAAGGATTATCTTTTTAAGACCCCCCCTTTTCTTCTCCTCAGCATCTTTTGGATATTTTTTCTTAGTTTTCTCTTTATCCATTTGTGTTACCGATACAGTTTCCTGTCTGACCATCTCCAGTCTAGTTTCCATGCAACCACCAGAACATTCTTTCTCTCTAGAGGTCCCACAGTGGAAGCCATTGCCTGCAGGGTAACTTTGAGTTTCTCTAGCATTTCATCTCTCAGGTGCCTTGTACCATTCCTTGAAACAACCCTTCCCACCCCCAGTTTCCTCCCCTGTGTCTTTGCATGTGTGGTGCCTCTCTTACCTCCATCCTCCATATAACTCATCTTGGGTTCACTTCCTAGGGAGTCTTCCTGAGCCTCTCCTGTCCATTTACTGGGTGAGGAGTCTCCTGCTTTCAGGACACTTGGATATCTGTCATAACATTCACTTCACTCCTTTCTAATTATTGGCTTGCTTGCATGTTTCCCCCATTGTGGCATTTTGATACATGCATACAATGTGTAATGATCCAATCAGGGTAACTGTATCTATCACCTCAGACATACATCATTTCTTTGTGTTGAGAACATTAAAATCTCTCTTAGCTGTTTTGAAATAATCATCAACTATAGGATCCTATGGTATTACATGGTATTAGAAGTTATTCTTCCTATCCAAAACCCCCATTACCTTTGAGAACAAAGACTGCTCTGGTTCTTTCACATCATTACAGGGTCACAGACTGCCAAGAACCAGATAAATGTTTGCTGACTAAGAGGGTGGAGGCACCTTTTATAAGGAAGGTTAGTTCTCCTGAGCATACAGTAATAAAGGAAAAGGCAAGCAGAGAGAGCTTGCTGGCTTAGAATTTTATTTGTCTGCATTACCTTCTAAGTCTGTGCAGAAGATTATTTAGCTTCTATATCATCTAGTCAAAGGAGAAGGTGGCTAAGATTAGCTGGAAGGCTCATTTTTTCTAGTTTTGAAATCCTGGGTTTCCTTGCTCATCGCTGTGAGTCTAATTACTAGTCATGTTATTCTAAAACATTGGTTAGTAACAGACAGCAGGACTGCTCTTTGACACAGACTTGGAGTAGTAAAGTAATTGCTTTGGTATTAGGGTACTGCAGATACCATACTTTTAAACAGACGGACTCAGGAAAGACTTAACCAGCAGCCAGAAACTGAACCCCAGGGGTTCTTAACTATGCCGTGCACATTTTTATTTATTATTTTTTGTGGGCATGTGCATTTTTTCTGGGAAAAGGCTATAGCTTATTGAAAGCATCTGTGATCTGGAGAAGATTGAAAGCCTCTGACAAAAATACCCAAATAAAAATCACAGTTAGGACAGATGATTGAGACCTTAGGATAGGTTTTGGTTAAATGCCAAAAAAAACACCAGATTTCTAAGTCAATCAGAAACCACCAGTATTCTGAAATTTGTTCCATCTAGACTCACAAAGTGTTTTTAATGTTGCCTGTATTTTCACTATCTCAGATTTTAAAAATCTGAGCTTTAGTCAGCTATGTTTATGATGAGGCATGACCCTCTGTCACTTTGCCCTGCTGCCTCACTACTGGTTTGGGGGCTTTTGTAACAACTCAAGAAAACAGGGCATAAAAATGTAGCAGGAGTGTGTTTGATTAGCTGTTTATCTCTTTGAACAAATTTCCCGTTCAGAAACCTCTTTGAATATGTTCGTTTGTATGACTGAGTTAGCATAGATGTTAGCTTGAAGCCAATTTAGAAAGAATTCTAATGTGTAGAGTTTTAAGATATTTATTCAACTGCACTTAAAAGAGCCTGCTATAAACTGTTTTTTAAAAAAATTGTGATGTCATAATTTAGTCACTCAGATTGTCCTTCAGTAAAATCAGATTATCCCAAAGCCAGTGACAAAAAGCATCCAGTAGAGGGCACTATGATTCCATTTGAGATTGTGGCCTTACTCAGTTCCCTACATTTCCCTTCATTGCTCTTCAGTTCATATGGAGGAAGATGTGTGAAAGGCACATTCATTTAGCTGCTGACCAGCAAGGTGAAACTGCTGTTAGTTCCATGGGAAATACATAATTAATCTTCTTAGGAAAATTATAAGTAGAGATATTTTCTTTTCTAGTATCTGGTGTCATCAATTGCATGGTCTTTGGTAAGCAGTAATGTACAGTTTTATAAACACTTACTATATGTAAAAGTTAGATGAATAGGTTGTATGCTTCCCCACAGCGCTGACATAACCAGTCTGTTTTTGCTGGGCAGACATACTGTGTTCTAGTTATATTTTCCCTTGATAAGGGCCTTCAGGTTCAGCTGTGTAAGAATAGACATAAATTTATTTATTATATGTGAATTGTCCAGGTTATCACTTACTGATTTGGAGATAATCATTGCAACTGAGAGTAGCCTGACCTAACATTGTAAGTAGAAAATCACAGTGAATAGTGTTGGGGTTTCCCCTAAGGCCTTCATTCAAGCTTGAGTCTTTTTTCTATCAGCTTCATCTCAGTTATTTTTTGTGGTCAGTTTGTTAACTGTTATGCTTCAGAACAGTCAAGTTGAAGGAAACTCATTTTCATCCATACTGACATCCAAATACCATGTCTGAATTTGAAGGTTCTTTTTGTTATCGCTTGAGATAAACAATCAACTGAAAGTAACTAACTACCTTACTATGTAGCAAGCAAGTAATTTTCAGGTGTTTTGCCACATATAGGGACTTAAAATGACCTGATAGCATTTTCTTCATTCAAATTAAAGGTTTTAAAAGCAAATACAGCCTTCCACAGCATTTGTAATACCCTGTTCGTGGTTTGCTTGGGTTTTTTGTTGTTTTTTTGTTTTGTTTTTATACATAAGGTTCTGAAAGGAATGGTTTTATGATATGCAAATATAAAAGTTTCTTAGAAACTGTATGCAGGGTTCTATCCAGCCATATTTTCTTTATTCATTTTCAGTGGCAGTGACTTCAGGTGTTGTATATATTCTGCTAAGTATCTACATGTTTATTTTGGCCTGGGAAGATGTAATTGCTTATATCCTAATTAATATTCTTGTGAAAACAGCTCATATTGAGTAAGCGCCTCAGGTGATCTTGATGCCACTGGCTTGGGGACTACCTTTTCAGAGCCACTGCTCTGATGGAGGCTGAAGTTAGCCATCCCTAAAGTCTGCTCTTTTCAGCTTTTTCTGAAGGGCATTTTCCTGCAAGGGGCCAGAGAGGCAATAGTTTAGCTTAGGTTTTGTTCATGCTTCTGTCTCTGCAGCAGCTACTCAACTCTGCTTTGTAGCACGAAAGTAGTTAGAGATGTGGCTGTATTCCAGAAAAACTTATAAATGTGTTGGTTGGTTGGATTTGGTCCTCTGACTGAATTTTGCCACTTCCTTGATTACTACAGCAGATATGCCTTGAATTATTCTGGTAAATATCTTTACTTATCTTAGGTGTTTTTTAGCCCAGCTTACAGATGTTCCAAAGCTTTTGATGGCTAGTTCTTTTGTTTCTTTTATCTGAAATATATAGGGTCTCTTTTCTTTTTTTCTCAGTGTACTACAATTGATAATAAGCCTATGAGTTGCATATACATTATAATGACATCAAAATATATTGGAAGTTAAAATTAGAAATTTGTACCTATCAGTGGTGGCTTATGCCTATAATCCCTTCATTTAGGAGGTTGAGACAGGAGAATCTCAAGTTTGAGGCCAGCTGAGGTACATAGGGAGATTGTCTCAAAACAAATAAAAATTAAAAATTAATTTCTGACAGTGTGATTGACTGTTTTACCAGATATTTTCAGGTGAGCAAAAACCATAGAGAGAATTCAGTTTAATCATCTATTTAAAGTTCACCAGGTGATTTCCATCATTTAGGAAGCAGCTGGGGAGGAGGATGTTACTCAGCCTTGGCCCTATTGATAATTTGTTGTTTGGGGTCTGTCCTGTGCATTTGAAGATGTTTTATAGTATCTCTGGTCTCTAGCCACTAGATGCCAGTAGTACTCTAGTTGTAATGACCCAAAATGTCTCCAGTGAGTGCCAAATGTCCCCTGTGGGGTAAAAATCATCCCTGTTGGAGAATCACTCCAGTAAAGAATTTAAGCAAAGGAAAGGTGGATTGATTTCCATTCTAGACCCTAACTGTGGCTTATAGATCTAAATATTAGGACTGTCCTCTGCTTAATCATCTTTCTGTTAAAAGAGTCTAATAAATTCCCTTATCTCCTAGGAGATTTCTTGGGAGGCATATTGTATGTAAAAACAAGAGGCTGAGTTTTCACTAACAGTGACTTACTGTATCTCCTCTTTTAAATATCATTTGCTACCTCTTTGTTTTACACTTTTTAAAAATGCTGATTCATCTTTCCTTAGTAGATAAAACATTGTGTCTTCTGACCTGTCCATCTTTCTGCTAGATGCTGTTCAAGGTCTGATTTGGAAAGACCTTGAAAGAACTATTCAACTCAGTGTTTATATATTATTCTTTGGAAAAACAGGTGCCAGAGTGGGTCATCGCTCCTTAATGAGGTACTACAAACAGCGATTTGGCTTGTCAAGAGCTGTGGCAGTTGCTAAAAATCAAAAGGCCGTCGGCAGGGTACTCCAGCAGTACAGAGCCCTGGGGTGGACCGGCAGCACAGGTACATTGATGTTTATACCTATGGACCAGCTCCATCATGTACTCCTAAAGAGGGTTGGGTGATGCTTCCATTTATATTGTCTATGGATCCTCTCAGGGAGGCCTAACCGCCAAGCTCTGGGGGTTTCTCTTACTTCTTGATGCATTTGTGGCAATAAGCCTAAGGCTCATGGCTTAAAAACTGCATGTTCTTGACATAGCAGTTTCATATACACCATGAACTTGTTGAGAAGATAATAGTTGTAAAAAGAATTACTTAGTAATCACAATGCATGCGTACATAGTGCATGCTCATAGTAAAGATTAGTTGTCAGTTCCTTTTTGCAATTTTTTCTGTAGAAAACTGGTAAGGTTCAGATGAGTACTGCTGTCCACTGAAATTATTAGCTTTGAAACCTCATCAGTGTGATATTACTTAAAGCTGTTTTGAAGTGTGTTCTGTATAAAGCTGGTTATCCTGAGGTCTTCAGGAAAAGCATCAATCCAGCTGGGGGAAGGTGGAGAGGATAAGAGGAAAGCTGCTTTCTGATGGATTAGAAAGCTCTGAGTGCCTAAAATCCACATTGAATGCCTGTTTATACGCACATGGCTTCCTTTCTGCAGATGCTTGTGAGCTACGAGGCTGCTTGACTCTTCAGAGACTGACTTCACCTTACTCTTGTCACAAATTACTGTCTGACTCCATTTATAGTTTCTGCCTTTGTCATTTTA
Organism: Castor canadensis; assembly: GCF_047511655.1. NCBI lineage: Eukaryota > Metazoa > Chordata > Mammalia > Rodentia > Castoridae > Castor > Castor canadensis. Next base: position 163,287,791 of record NC_133391.1, read on the forward strand.
GATCAGTGGGGCTGATAGTCCCTTGAAGATGATGAAATTTAAGATGCTTACCCACAGAAATGTAGCATTGTAGAATTGTAGCTCTACAGTACAATTTTAGGGTGCACTGTAGATCCCTGAGGTTCATTGCTTAGAAACTGCAAGTTAGCATCTCTTTAATATAAGATCCCACTTGTTCCAAACCAACCTTGGGATTCTTTGGGAAGACTAGGGTTTCTCTGACCACAATAACAAACCTTTGCCTCATTTCTCAACTTCCTTCCAACCATAGGAGCTGCTCTTGTGCGAGAGCGAGATATGCAATATGTCCAAAGGATGAAAGCAAAATGGATGTTGAAGACAGGAATGAAGAGCAATGCCACCAAGCAGATGCACTATAGGGCCCAAGTGAGATTCTGAAGGCCTGCAGGATTGAGTAGTGCATCTGCTCCAGTTTCTTTTCCACCTGAAGAGCAATGGAAGCTGGATTGAGGAATATGCCCTTTTGCTGCTACTTTGGTTTGTTCTGACCTAATTAAAAAAAAGTCAAAATCATACTGGTCTTCAAATGTCGTTTTGAAAAGAGTTTAAAGCTTATGTTTAAGTGTAGGCGTGTTTGCTGGACTGTGGGACCTGCACCATTGCCTGGAAGTTGCAGCTTTCAAATGCTTTCTTGCTGTCAACATAATGTGGGAGACAGTGAGTGATTTGTCTGCTCCAAAATTAGTTTAACTATTAGATTAACACACTATGTCATGACGCTGGGACCTACGTGACAGGGTTTTGAGGCTTGTGTAGGAGCAAAATTTAATGTCACTCACTGAATGTGTTATGGTGCAGGAGGTGGTACATGTCTCTGGCCACTTTCATTAAAGCTAAGCATAGGTAAAGAGTATGTTAATAGCTTCCTGTAAAAGTTTTTTGTTTCTTTTAAATGTAAACACATGAAGAATGACAGTGCCAGGCACTCAGACACAGTTTTTAGTGCTGCTTTTACTTGAGCAGTTAACTTAAGAGAAGAATGAAGGTGAAATGCTTAGATATTTTAGAAAGAAAGATTACCTCACAGTTAAGTTTCTGATGAGATTCTCAGATAGTTAGGGCAAGGCACTGAAAATGAAGCTAAACATGAAGTTCATATCTGTTAGGCTATCTTTGTGATTTAGAAAAGTGACCTGATTTTTTAAATCTGTAAAGTGCAGGAGCTTATTATTTCACAGGCTGTTCTGGGGGCTAAATAAACCTACCAAAGGACCCATCACTTACTGAGTCTTTAGCACTAAAATAGTACTTAAAGCTCTCCCTTACAAAGCAAACAGATGCCACACGGAGGCCAATGTTCTAGTCAACACACTTCTCTGGGAGTGAGTTAAAGATGCCAGGAGGGTGCAGTTGCCCCGACTGGGTGTTAACGAGAGCCTCCGTTCCCCAGAGTTGATTTTCTTCTTTCAATGTTGAGTGTAGAGTTGAATTAATTATATGTACCTTACTACACAGGGTCACCAAAAACAGGGCCCACTGGTTTGAAATTTGCTCCTTCATCCTCTTTTCTAACAATTCTTCCCACAGTAGTATCCAGTCTCATGACACATTTTTTTAATCTATATTTCAGGAGAGTGCTTTTTGTATGTTGTATGTTTTTAATTCATATTTAATCAAGTGTGCATGATACCGGTTATAGCTCTTCTCAGTTTTGCTTTTCATTCAACACTTAATGTAGTGGCGTGTCTAGTTGTTTGCTTCTGACTGCTGCCTGGTGTTGGGTAATGCATATCTACTGCACTGTACTTGTCTGTTGGTCTGACGACTTGGTTGTCTCCAATTCACATTACCACTTCAGCCCAGTACTTCTAACTTGTACCTCATGCACGGATGGCCTCTTAACTCATCTTTTTTACCTTTAGAGTAGGAGGCGATGAGGACAATATGTTTACTTACCTCTAAAATACCAGTATTAGCTCCATTTATTTTATTAGCAATTTCCTTCGGCCTTCAGGAGACACTTTCCTTCTAATTTTGGGTTCGGGAACAACTCATTTTCACACCTCTATCTACATCATAATTTTGTAAAATTCAATTTATTTGCCTTTCTGGCTTGTGTGGAGTGTTTCCTCTTGGGAGTAATCCCAGGACCAGATGGCCTGGTAAGTTGGTCTGTCTGGCTTTAGCTCAACACATGAGGCATCAAGACTGGGAGTACAAGAGAACGTGATCTTGTCCTCTCCACACGTTACAGAAGCCCCTGGTGGCCTGGCTGATTGTTTTCGCTGCCCGTCTCCTGACTAGATGCTGCTTGGATCTATTTTTACTTTGCAGAGTTTGAATTTGTGGAGTTTTTTTTCTTTTTCTTGAACTCAAGGCCTCTAACTTACCAGGCAGGTGCTCTACCACTTGAGCCACACCCCCAGCCCTGAATTTGTGTTACTGTGTTTGTTTGATGATTCTCCACCATGGCATGTAGGTAGTATTGCTACCTTTTTGGTTTTTTTTTTTTGGTGGTACTGGAGCTTCAACTCAGGGCCCTAGACCTTTAGCCACTCCACCAGCCTATTTTGTGTTAAGTATTTTCAAGTTAGGGTCTTGTGAACTATTTGCCCGGGCTGGCTTTGAACTGCGATTTCCTGATCTCTGCCTCCTGAGTAGCTAGGATTACAGACATGAGCCACCAGCGCCTGGCAGTATTGCTATTTTACAGAAGGAAATGGACTCAAGACAGCAGAAAGAAGCCAGAGATGATGATTTCTGTCCAGTGTTCTTGACACTGCAGCAGATTTGTGCAGTGTCCTCGGTATCCTGCTGTCAGAGGGAGAGGGTGGGTCTAAAAATTTACTCAAGTCTGATAGATTTGCAGCAGCTATGAAATAAGCTTACTCTAAGTCTAGAAATACTATCTGATGCTCACATTTCTGCATAAAGGAAGCTATCACCTTTTTTCACCTAGAATGTGAACAAATTTTGACTATTTGTAGATCCTTAATTTGCATTTGAGGGAGGTCAGTACTGGGGTTTGAACTCAAGACCTTGCACTTTCCTATCACTTGAGCCATGTCCCCATCCCTTACATTCTTAATTATTAGGCTGTATTCCTCTACCACAGTTACCATTTCTAGTCTTGTTAAAATCCCATTGGATTTTATTTGGGATTCACAATAATTCGTGTGCAGGAGTGTCCTGATAGGAGCTGTGTTGTATATTCTAATGTGTAGACATTTTTGCAAGAGAATTGCTGGCAGTCCTAGAGAAATTTTAAGTGCTTCAGAGAGTACATGTCATTTGGTTAGACTCATTTGCAATTAGCATATTATTTGTGATATTTTAATTAGGGTGTTGAGAAGATTTGATTAGTTAATGTTGTGAGCACTTGAATATTGTAGTGATAATTTATTGATCATTTGTGGGGTAGATTGTTTTCCTAATCTGTTTTCTCCATCTCAAGTATGTGGTTTCCTAGCCAGGGACTATATTTCCCAGCCTCCCTCCAGGAAGATATGGTCTTATGACTAAATGGTTGTGTGCAGAAACAACGGATGATGTTTACTATAGATTAACTCTGAGACAAACTGCTTTTCTACACTCTGCCTTTTTTCCTCTCAAACTGGAACTGAGGTGTGCACCATCACCCATGCAGATAGGGACAGGGCCTTAGGGGGATGGCACAGATGCATGGAAGGAGCCCTGGGTCATTAAGTGGTATGGAATAGAGCCACCCTGCTAACAAGTTGGCAGGATTGTTAATGTGAAATAATCGAAGCCATTATGCTCTGGAGTTTCTGTTATAGTATCCTGTCTTATAATCTAATAGTATTTAACACAATATTGTTACCATAACGTGGTATCATGAAAGTTTGTTTAAGATACAGTTGAGAATAGCTCACGCTCTCTGTCTCTATCTCATAGTAGGGTTTGAACTCAGCATCTCTAGCTTGTAAGAAAGTACTCAATGCCTGCAGCCACATCTGCAGTCCTAGTTTTTTGCTGTGGTTATTTTTTGGATAGGATCTATTTTTGTCCAGAGCCAGTCTTAGATACAGTCCTGCCTACTCTAAGAACTTTTGATTCTCCTGATCATCACCTGTCAAGTAGCTAGGATTACAGGCATGAGCCATTTCACCTGGTCAAAAATTGCTATTCTTCTTTGACCCTATTCTCAAATTCTGGTGAGCTAAATTCTTACGCAGGGTTGGCTTTGAAGACAGTAGGAAATAGGTATCTCATAAATTGTTTGGGATTTATCTTAAGTCAATATTTCAATACTGTGCTGAGCATGATGGTGCACAGTATAATCCCATCGCTGTGGAACCGGAGGTATGTGGATCTTGAGTTCAAGGCCAGCTTAAATTACATAGTAAGTTTGAGGTGAGCCTGGACTACATAGTGAGACCCTATCTCAAAAATTTTTTTTCAATATTGTCTCTGTTTTATTCTTTTTGAGACAGTACAGATGAAAAAATATTTTTCCATTAATCTCATGGCAACTTTATAATAATGCCTAATTCTTAGATGTTCTTCCCCTGGAGAGATGGGGGCCTGCTGGACTTAATTACTCATAATTAATAAAATGTAGAAGTGATGCTGTGGATTTCTGAAAATAGTCATAAAATGCAATTCAGCTTTCACCTTCCTTGGACTCTTAGCTATATGAAGAAGTCTAATTACCTAGAGTTGTTGGTGCTGTGTGGAAGCCCATGTTACTCAAGAGACCCTGTGTCCATGTTCTGGCTGACAGTCTCAACTGAAGTCCCATAGTTAACTGCCCAAACCAACTGCCAGCATCTGAGGACACCTCCTTGCACCTCCAGCCCAGTTGAGCCTTGAGCCTTCAAATGAGACCCAAGCAAGAAGTACCCAGGTGAGCCTTACCCAATTATTTTTTTCTTTTTGCACTACTGGGGTTAGACCTCAGCTTTGCACTTGCAAGACAGGCACTCTACTACTTGATATCTCCAGCCCTGATCTCAGTCTCTCAAGTAGCTAGGATTATAGGTGTGAGCCACCGGTGTCCAGTATCTTTCCTAAATTCTTGATCCATAGTAATTGATGGTTTTATATCACTAAGTTTACACAGTAGTAACGGAAGCACCACCATTATGCCATCATGGTTTGCATGTTTGAATTATTTGGCCTCCACTTTCTTGTAGTGGTTCCCAGTAAATATGGTTTTAAGGACAAGGAGTTTACATACATTGTATTATCTTTTTTAATTCTCACAGTACTCTTAATGAGTAGATATGATTAGCATTCTATCTTACAGCTGAGAAATCCATGGCATAATAGCCCAAAGTCATACTCTTAATCACTGTTCTGTTGTCTCTTCTGAAAAATGAGTGCCCCCTAGAGTCATAGAATTTTAGACTTTGATGACACATTAAAATTAACTTACATCACGACCCACCACTCCACCTCTATCCCTTCACTGTGGTTACATGCTAGAATCTGTGCTAGCATGATGGTTTAATGTGACTTGACCCTGGAACACATTAGAATTTGACAGAACAAGGAAAAATTTTATTTCTCCAAGTGTGTGCTGACCACTATACTACTCTGCAAAGTCAAACTTTTTACAACTACTTAAAAACTTTTTAGGTATGATCTAATGGTGATAAATTGGCATGAACTTAGCAAAAAAAAATAATAATCTTTTAGTGTAAACTATTACTTGCTGAGCAAGCATGCTGCCTTTCTTAAGCAGGAAGAATGCATCCATATTTAGCATACACTTAAGCCTGCATTAAAGCCATGCTAAAACTTTTTCTTAAATCTACAATTTTGGTTTCATTGAATAAGAACTCCAAATCTTGAATTCAAGGCATTCATTATCATTATTACTTCCTTATGTTTCATTTTTAAATCAGCCACATTCTATATTCCAGTGTCAAGTGCCATTGTTACTTGTCGAATGCCTCAGGCATGTTTCTCTGAATTCTAAATGCACCATGTGAATGTGGAGAGCAAGACTGATAGGGGGGTGGAGGATGGCAGGTGGGAGTTTAGTTTTTCTGAAGAGATCTTTCTGTGGCTTAGTGCCAGAGGATGAGATTATTAGAGTGACAGTGAATGGAGTGAATGGAAACCATGCTTAACATGTATGTCTGAAACACAGCTCTGGCTCTGAGATGTTCCTATTTGTATTTCAAGTAGATGAAATCTATTTGGATAATCTAGAAATTTATTCTCTCTATTCATCTTAGACTTGAGGAGGCATTCCTAGGAATAAACACACACACACACACACACACACACACACACACACAGAGAGAGAGAGAGAGAGAGAGAGAGAAAGAGAGAATGTGAAAACTCAGTAACAATAAAAGCTAAAGCAAAGGGTTTTTGAAGTGGCAGATGTAATATGTGATTTATGTTGGTTAACTCATTTGGTCCTTAAAATAACTCTGTGAGTTGGTGATACATTATCCCTGTTTTCTAGGTGGGAAAAATGAGGCACAATAGGTAGTCAGACTCTACAGTCTTCATTCTAAACACTGCACTAGACAGTCTGTTTAAGGTCTCTGGAGAGATTTTGTTTCTTTTGGTTACATCTATAGATATACACTGCATTTGAAATTAAGATTGAGAAAACTTAAAGTTTATTCATTTAAAAGTAAAAAAATTATGTGTTAATAATATTTTTATTAGCATATGATAGTTGTACAGGGGTTTTTGTTGTGACATTTTTATATATACATGTATTGTACCCTGGATTGTTTCATCTCCTACATTATTCTCCCTCTTCATTTCTTAAAATGACTTTGACAAGTTTCAGTGTTCTGTGTTCACACATGTACAGAAAGTTCCTCAGTCATATTCACCCTCCTTTATGCTCTTCCTTTACCCTCCCTTTTCACTGTTACCCTCTCCTTAACATGACTTGTATTGCATTCCTGTCCATTGTTTAAGTGTCTGTTCATTGTACAATGGAGTTTTGCTTTGGTATTTTCCTGTAAATATATTGAACTTTAATAAGCCTACTATCCCTCTATTACTCTTCCTTGCCCATTTCACCGTACCCTATAATGTTCAATAGTTTTCAGTGCATTTTGTTGTGTCCTGTTCTATACAGATGTGGTGTATTTTAATATTATTCACTCCCTATCATTCTTTTCTTCTTTTCCTTCTCCCTCAGTCTCCTCTAACTGTCCCACTTTTGGAAACATGTGATATCAATATATATACACACATATATACATAAAATGTGTATGTGTGTATGATAATGCCTGTATTTGAATTTGAATCTGTCTCCTGCATATGAGACAAAACAAGTGACCTTTGGCCTTCCGAACCTGATTTACTTCACTTAACATGATATTCTCCAGTTGCAGCCATTTTCCTGTGAATGACAAAACTTCATTCTTCTTTATGACTGAATAATATCCCCCGCCCCACCCCCCCCCCCCCGTATGTGTGTGCCCCAAGCCCTGCCCTTTTGGCTTTCTGCACTCAGTCCACCCAGCAGCTCTCATGGACTGGAATCTCATGCTTGCAGTTTTTCTAGGCTTCAGTTGCATGCTGGTGGCACAGTTCTGTGATCTTGTAGGCTATCCAACTTCCATTGCTCCACAAGGCATTCACCCTAGTGGAGACTTTATGTCGTAGCCTTGCTCCTGTAGCTCCACTGGACATTACTTTAGTCAGGGCTCTCTGCAGTGGTTCTGTCTTTGTGACAAATCTGCTTGTCCCCACCTCCAATCTGTGATCTCCTTTGAAATCAAAGTGGAAGTTTCCATGGCTCCATAGCTCTCGTGTTCTGCATTTTTACAGAATTATCATCACATGGATGCCATCAAAGTTGATAGCATGTATCTTCCTGAGTGGTGGGCCAAGCTACACATGGGACTTCTTGGGCCATAGGTGGGCTGGCAGAGGTCACTGAGCTGGAATTGGAGAAATAGAGTCCTCAGGTATGGAAGGCAGTCAATACTGATATATCACAGGCATTTCTCTGGAAATCTTGACCTCAAGGTCTGATCTTGTCTCAAAGATCTCTGACGAATGCCTTCAGAGTCCTCCCAGGTTTTTGTGGAATAGAATCTTTCTTCTATCCATATTAACCTATCAAACAGTTGGCCACAAACTTACACTCTTTCCTGAACACACTTTTTAAAAATTCCTTACACAGCCAGGATGAGAGCTTTCCAAGTCTTTCCAAGTCTTTTGGAGGTTCTGGGTTTGAACTCAGAGTCTCACACTTGACAGGCAGGCACTCTATCACAACACTAGCACCTCTGGATCCCTTTTAATTATTAATTCCATCTTTAAGTCATCTCCCTCTTACTTAATTGTAAGCATCCAAGAGAAGTCATGCAGCGCCTTGGATTCTTTGCTGTTTAGATATTCTGCCAGACGTCCTAATTCATCACTCTTAAATTCTGTCTTCTGTTAAAGCCCTAGGACCTGAACACACAATTCCAAGTTCTTTGCTACTTTATAATAAGAATGGACTTATGTAATCCTTAAGAAGCTTTAGACTCTTCCTATAGTTCTTGTCTTCTGAGCCTCTACCAGAATTGCCCTTGATGTTCCATTCATAGCAATGTAGGATTCTTCTAGCCTGTTCCTCCAAGTTCTTCCAGCTTCTACCCATTACCCAATTCCAAAGCATCTTCCACATTTTCAGGTATCTGTTACATTATCAGTCCTCCAGTACCAATTTTCTGTCTTAATCTAATTTTTGTTGCAATAACAGAATACCATTTATATAGAAAATTATTTTTCACTGTTGTAGAGGCTGAGAAGTCCAATATCAAAGTGCCAGCATGAGGCAATAACCTTGCCATGTCATTCCATAGAGAGTGAGAGAGCTGAACTTAATTTTTAACAAACCCACTCGTTTCATAACACTCTCTTGATACCAACATTAATCCATTCACGAGGGCAGAGCCTTTATGACCTCTTAAAGTATTAATTGGTCATAACACTTTTAACACTTTGTATCGTTTTCAGTACGTGAACATTGTGGGGGAAACATCATTTTTGCAAATCTCTTTAGTGTATAGCTCAAGAGAAGATAACTGGATTGTCATTTTTGCTTCTGCATTCTATCTATATAAATAATAAGTATAAATGTGTTACATAAAGCACATCATGCATACCCTGGAAATTCTCCCTAGTGGGAGAACACAGATGAGAGGACAAATAATGTCTTATTATTCAAAAGATAGATTGGGCTTTGCAAATCCCCTGCAAAGGTCTTGGGGTCCAGGGATCCCTAGATCTCACTGCATTGTACTTCACTGCCTCTCATACATACACAGGGAAGATTTCCTGGCAGAACACTAAATGCTCCTTAAGTAGTCTTGAGTATAGATAAAGCCTTCCCTTCTCTTGAGTCTAAAAAATGAAAAAAGGAAGTGTTTCTTCAAGTAAATCCGAGCCTTCTGTGGAGCAACTAGCAGCAGTGACTATTCAGCCCAAGATTGGGGTCCCACCCTTGTTCTGCACTTGAGAGTTCTTGACCTTCTCTAACTTCATTTCTCTCTGTCTCAGATTCTTCATTTTTAAAATGTTTCTAGTCCCTTGTAGGAACATTGTGCATATCCCATCCCAAAAACTATGTGATAAGATGTCCGAGAGGTGCTAACACACACACACACACACACACACACACACACACACACACACACACACACACACACACACACACAAAATGCCTGACTAAGGGTAGTTTTTGTTTTAGATTGACTAATGATAGCCAGAGGAGGAAGGGGAGGAGCCATAACTAGCCAGAAGAGAAGGAAAAGAGATGAGCAAGTATAGATTCCAAAGCCCTTATATAAAAACCTTTCAAATCAGCTCTGCTCAGATGTTCAATCACTTGGGCTTTTAGAAATCTAATCTGGTGCATAAACTGCATATGTAGACCTCCACTGGATTTGGGATATCACCTGATAATTACATGCATTAATATTCCTAGAAAAGGACATACTGTACTCACACTAAGGCCTAGAAAGAGCCTCCTGTCTGTGCAGGTCAGATTTTGAGGCCAAAGGGTATACAGAAATCTTTCAGTGTTCAGAGCTCTGGGAATTTGTATTATGAAAAAGACATGGTGGACCTTATGTAATACTACTGCACCAAGCTATGGGATTGTGACCATGCTATTTCATTTCATTCTCTCAATTGGGAGCAAGAAGCAGACTTCTAAGGATCCAGAAACATTCTTGTCTAAAGTTGTTTTCTTTCAGCAAACTGTATAGGGTCCTAGGACTGGGGGAGTGACATCTGGCTTTCTACCTATGCCTTTTAACTGCAATTTAGAATCTAAGCATTTATTTTATGGGTGGAGTGAGGGGGGAATAAGACATGTGGATTATAGATGTGTGTTTCAAAATGAACCCAACTGCATCAGTAAATATCTTAATGCATAGAAACTTTATATTTAGCTTGTCAAAAATCAACCTAGCCAGGAGCCTACTATCCTGAAGAATAAATATAAGCTGAGATGACATATTTTGGACACTAATAAAAGCCATTACCCAGTGTATTTATAGAGATCGAAATTGAACAGATGGCAACATTTCAAAATCTGTAAACAAGAGCCCAACCTGATTATTTCATGTTCATAATCTCCAATGTACAGAATTTCACAGATAACTAAATCCTGAAGTTGTTTGAGGATAAAAGTCCTGTCTATGAATGAATGTTGAGCAAAAGAAAGGATTACCGCTACTTGGAATTGCTTTTCTGAAGAATTCATCAGAATTTGAAATTTCCTAAGCATTTTGACAGTGTTACAGGATTTTGAGAAGTTACTTCAGCTATTGGTTTCTGTAGGATTTTATAAAAACCTGAAACTTCAAAGAGGTAATAATTTTAAATGATTTTTAAACTCTGTCTACAGAGTTTTTGACTTTAGGAGGAAATTAGTTACATTTATATAGGTATCTATACATTCCACATGTATTAATAGGCACTTTATGGATTCCAACTTAAATGCATATGTATTTTGAAATTGTAGTAGATCTCTAAGTGTAGCATCATGGTATATCAAATTTCCCCTCCCCAGCTATGCCACAAAGCGTAAGATGTTTGTTAAAAGGCAGGGAAGTAGAAAGACTAACTTTGTAAATACATATGTTCAGTTATGTAGATTTAGCTGCTGTAACAATTTGGGAGGGCTTGAGTTTTCTCCTCTTCCTTCCCTCCCTCCCGCCCTCCCCCCCTCTTTTCCTTCCTCCCTCCCTCCTTTCCATCTTTCCTCCTTCTCTCCCTCTTTCCCTCCCTTCCCATTTCCTACACACCTCTCTCTCCCTCTTTTTGTCACTCTCATTTTACCCTTCGGTAGTGGATTTTAATGTTTCTATACACAGTGGGCCACTACTACTTTATTGCCTTCATTACCTACAATTCCCTTAGGAACAATAATTACCATCACACCAATTAGCTGAACCAGGACTCACCCAAGATTCCTGTTAACTAGGGTGTGACAGCAGAACTGGGCTTATGCCTGCCTATGGACACAAAAGGTGGGCAACCACATCCCTCTGCAGGACAGAGGCTTTTCTTCTTTTAGCTGCCAAGAGTGTTGACCTTTGATGTCACATGGATGAATCCTTCTGTGGGGGATCCTCCCTTGGCATAAGGGAACTGCCTTGCCTAAGGCCACAGCCCCTCTTGAGGGGTGAGGAGTAGCCTGCATCCTGGGGCTGGCTCCCTGCCTTCAGCAGAAAATATCTTGACAGCAACCAGTGGAATTACCCAAGGTCTTTATTGCAACCGAATCTTAGTTCAACTTCTACCTCTGGAATCCTTCACCTACTTCCTTGTAAGTATTGATCCGAAAGTTCTCCCCAGTAAAAGTCCTGCATGTAAGTCTCCACCTCAGAGTTCATTACCACTTAAAGCCATCAGAGCCAGGAATGGTTCAAGGAAGGGGACTCTAAAATGGTATCTTCAGCAGTGTTGTAGGACTTGGGTTACATGACAAGGGGAGAACATATATGGGAGGTATGGGATTAGATAGAAAACCCAAAACATGAAAGCATTTGATGTCCCCACTCCAGAGGAATTAATACAGAAACCTTAAAGCGACAGAGGTCAACACGAGAAGGGGATCAGGAACCATGTAAAGATCAGCTAGAGACGAATCAAGCTGGGTTGTAACACATTTGTACATGAAAGCAATCCTGTGATTCTCTCTGTATAGCTGTCCTTATCTCAACTAGCAAAAATGCTGTGTCTTTCTTATTATTGCTTATTTCTACTCGTCAACAGAACTGGAGAAAAGCGCAGAACAGGTTCTGCCTGGAAGGGAGGGGGGAGAGGGTGGAGGTGGGGGCTGGAGGGAGAAATGACCCAAACAATGTATGCACATGTGAATAAATGAATAATAAGTAAGTAAATAGATTCTCTGAAGGAAAGAAAAGGTATCTTGAGCTGAGTCACCGGCTGATCGCCCTCCACGAGGACACCACTAGGTGGGTGGAATACTGATCGCCATGCTCTGCAGTGGCCGTGCAGTTGCTGTACCTTTCACTGTGGTGAGACTGGGAGGAAATGTACCCATAGGTCCGGAATCGGAGGCCCTTGAGAGTCCTGGGGAATGACAGTTTGTACTGTAGGTGGGTGTTGCTTAATGCTACAAAATGAATGAGAGGCAATGAAAGCCTGCAGTGATTAATCGCCAATTTAGGGCTGAGTGTGAAAGCCAGAGGGCCATCTAGTTTATAAGGAGACTCTTATCTTCTGTGGTCAGAGGCAGAAGAAAGCGAGGATCAAGCCTACGACTCAATTATAAGACCAACAGCGCTCCAGAGAAGGTTGAATTCCCAACCCCAGCAAGTCTGGTGTGCCAAGGTCTAGGCCCTGGTTGGGAAAGAGTAAGATTCTGAGACTTGGGTTGGAAACATTTTTTCCATACTCCAAAAATCACTAATCCCCAGATTACTCTGAACACTTTGAGCCCACTCCTCGCTATTAAAATCAACTGCTGTGCCTTATAGAAGACCATGCAGACGTCTGTTCTAGAAGACATCATGGGCCCAACACAAGATCTGCCTTAACTGCATTCCAGGACACCAGACCAGTAACCAGAATAAGGATCATCAACTTCAGCTTCCAAGCCAAATCCAACCTGAAGCCTCATTGGAATTAAACAATCACACAATTTAATGATGTATTTGTCTCTGACTGCCTTCAGGCTACATTGGGAGAGTTGGATAGTTGCAGCAGAGTATATATGGCCCACAAAACCTGAAATATTTACTAGTTAACTCTTGATAGGACAAGTTTGCTGACTACTGAACTAGGTTCAAGTTAAAATTTATAAATTAAGCACAGTAAGATTAACAATAATAGCTAATAATCAAATGGAATAATTATGTCACTATACTGTAATAAAAGTGATGTAAATGCGGTTTCTCACTCTCAAAATATATTCTTGCACTGTGTTCCCTCTTCTGTCTGTTCATAATGATGTAAAGTGATACAATGCCTATGTGATTAGATGAAGAGAGGTGAGTGACATAGCCATTGTGATACAGCATTAGGCTACTACATAAGGGTTACTTGAACAAAAGTACTGCCTAACAGTGTATCTGATCACCCAGATGGCTGCTAAACAACTAACCCAGGGGTAGTGAATGCAGTGAACACACTGGACAAAGGGCTAATTCAAAGCTTGAGTGGAATGGAGCAGGACAATGAGATATATATCATGCTACTTGGAATGTTGTGCAATTATACGTGTCCAAATTGTTTATTTCTGGAATTTTCCACTTATATTTGGACTACAATTTATTACAGGTAACACAGAAGGTGAAATCACAGATAAGGGGGTACTAGTCTACTAGAACACTTTGTTAGGAGCAGAACAGAGGGACATGTAACAATAGTAATGCTTGTAACCTACTGAAAAGTCATGGTCAATTTTTAGACCTAAAGCCAATACTTTGATCCAAAACCTGTTGACTGAAGGAGAGGCTGGGTTAAAGGATACTGCTGTTCCATGCATGGCAAATGCTTATAATAATTTCCCTGGTATATACCCAAAGGGATCTGTGGCCATATACTAGGGTAACTGTACAATGGTAAAAGGGAAATGCTATATATTTCAAACACTCTTCAGCATGGCAAACTCCATTGATATTTAGGTATTATTATGTTTCATCATGACCCTTTGCTAAAGTGGAAGCTTGTAAGGGGTAGGTAAGAGACCAAGAGAATACATGAAAACCAGTATCACATATAGCAGGAATGAGAGAAATCTGCCATTCTAAACATATGCAACATTGCAAGGGTAGAGGCCCTTATCATGTCCTTACTTAATTTGCCATTTCATCCTCTTTGATACGAGAGGTCCTGATAATTGAGAGTGGATCATCATAAAAGTCAATTTATTACCTAATGTAGATGTTGCCACCACCGAATATCCAACCTATAAGCAGCAGAAACTAACACTGAGCTCCCCAGTAAACACTATTTTCCTGGGTAAACAAGCAGCCACATGTGAGAAATTTAATTACATCAGATCCCTTTCAATCTGGAAGGAACAATAAATTATCTTGATTAGAGTTGACAAATACTCCAAAAATGACTTTGCCTTTGCTGCCCGTGGGAACTCAGGCAATACTTCCATCCAAGGGCTTATGGATTACTCGCTAATGTGACCCTGGATCAAAGGTCCCTTTTTATAGCTAAAGAAGATCAATAATTGTCATGAGTCCCACTTATCACATACATACCACGCAAAAGCTACCTAGTTACAAGAGCTTTTTGATAACAGCTAAGATCCCAACCTGGAGATGATAACTGGGTTGGGGGTGGGGGGGGTTGGGGTGACATTAAATAAAGGCCCTTTATACAATAATGTGCTCCCTATAGGTGGAATTGGTAGTCTCATAAAACAAAGGTTGAAAGTTGGCCTAATCCCACTCACCATTACTCCCAATCACCTGCTTGAGGAATTTGTCTGCACATTTAGTCTCTTGTGTCCTGGTTCCCAAAGAGAAAATGCTCATATCAGGAGACACAGAAAGAATTCCATTAAACTTTAAGCTATAGCTGCTACCCAGTTGCAGCTAAAGCTACTTAGGAGATTCACTGGGTTAGTTCTGGGTACTCCCTTACCAGATTCTGATGGGAAATGAGTAATTATAATAGTTATGGCTTGAACTTGGCCACTTGCTACAAAGCCATTTCCTCACAGTGAACCACAGCTCAGAGCATTAATGGATGAACTTCCACCGGGGGTGCCACCAAGACTAGCAGCACATGCATTTAAATGTGTGAGGAATCTACAAGGGACAGTGGGCAGAGGGGCACCATGATACCAGTTGTAGTGGCAGGGTCTGTGATATGCTCCAATAACCTTCCTCTGACAAGTTTTTAGAGAAAAAGAGACCATCCAGAGCCATATGGAGCTCTTATTAGATGGGATAAGCTTGCTGTATGAAGGCATGAGATTTGGGAAAGTTCATGGGGTGGATTGTAAGGGAAGATGAGGTATATTCTCCAGATCTCTCCTGCAGGACTACAGCATTTATTTCTCAAGCAGTCAGAAGGTTGCTTTCTGGGTCTTGCAATGGGACTCATCAGTAGATTACTCAGAGATGGCCCTACTCAGGAATAGCCAAAGGGAGATAGCTCATCTTTGGTTAAAAACTTTCCAATGGCATCCAAATGCATGTTTACGTGAGGATACAAAATCCTGACCCTTTGCTTCAGTTAGAAACACTCTGAAGGGCCATTTCCACCTGTTTCCCTGTAGCATTTGCTGAGACTTCTAGTGATTGTGTCACAGTTCAATGTCTCCTGTGCCCAGTTCTCACAGGTGATATTGAAAGTGCACTCCCCAGTGAAGTTTCTGCATGTAACCTTCCATCTCAGAGCCTGGTTCCTAGGGACCTAACCTAAGAGTGTGCTCTAGTTTAAGCATCTTATAAATATCTTTATTTTTTTCCAATTGTTGTAACTCTGGGGTTAAAAGCAAGCCAGAGGATAAGATTTTATTTCTCTCACAAAGTGAAAATTAAAATGTTTAGTCATTTAATTTAGCAGAAAATACTTTTTGAGCACCAAGGGGTTTGTTTCTATTGGAGTCTTCTCCACATAACATCTTCAATGAGCTTTTTGAGGTTAAATTATTTATTTTTCAATCAAGTTCTAATCCATTGTTTAGATAAATGTTTCTGAAATGTTTTTAAAATGTAGTATGTTTTTAAAATTAGATCTCCATCTGTCATTATATGGAATGTGTGTGGACATATGGTAAATGGACTTATTTTTAACCCCTGAATGCTATTATCTTGTTTAACTGTATAACTGGAAAAGAAGTGCCATTATGAGTGTTTTCTTCCCTTTAATCACAATTAATTTGCCTCAATTCCGATCCACAGTATCAGATTTTTGAAAATCCAGATCATCATCCTAGCCTCTTTAAAGAGGATTATAGAAAACTGATCTGCAGAATTTATGGCCTGTTTCCATCTTCAAATTATTTCTTTGCAACAGGAAGGACATGTTCGCTGAGCATATCATAAGCCTTTTAACTTACTAAATTTCCTTTTTAGATTGAGAGTTCTGATGTTCCTGCTTAAGTTGGTGGTAGTGTTAGTTGCCAAAAGAATGTTGACAGTGATTAATCTTTTTATTAATCATCAATTTCAAAACTAATCAGATAGTACTTGGAGTGATTCCATTTCAGAGGTAAGAAATCAGCAGGTAACATATGGAGTAGGCTTTTCTGACAGATTTTTTTTATAGTTATTTATTCCGTACTCTTGCAGTTTTTCTGTGTATGGAATTTCATTTTTAAATGTTGAAATGTCCTCTTAGCATCATTTTTTCAGTGTTAGTTTTGTATTACAAAATTTTCTCAGACATATACAATGGTAGAATGGTATAAAGAAACTTCATGTACTCCTTGCTCAGCTTTAACAATTATCAACATTTCTCTCTCTCTCTCTCTCTCTCTCTCTCTCTCTTTATGTGTGTGTGTGTGTGTATGAGTGTGTGTGTGTGTGTGTGTAGAGGAGAAAGAAATGGGTAGATGAAACAAGAGTTGCAAAATGTTGGTAGTTGTTAAAACATAATTTTACCCCGCCATATTTAAAGCAAATACCAGACATCATGTCATTTTCCTCATGAATAATTTATATGGAGTTAAGCAATAAGACTTTAAAAAATACAACCACCTAGGTATTATAATAGTCAACAATGACATCTAAAATATTCTAATATTCAATTCGTATTCAAATCTCTCTAGTTGTGTCAAAGTTGTTCTTTTATGGTTGGCCTATTCCTGCAATAAAAACCAATACAACCCATAAACTGCTTGGTTTTCATGTCTCTTAACTACTTTAATATACATTTTCCCCTTCTCCCTTCTCCTCAGTTGTTTTCATGACATTGAATTTGTTGGAGAGTTCATATATGTACTATTTCTAGGTCCTGTTTCTAGATTTTCATGATTTTTTTGTGTGATGTTTTTAACTTGTTTCCCTGTTTTCTGTATTCCCTACAAACTGGTAATTGGATATGAGCCTTGAGTTGATCAAGGTTTGAATGTTTTTTTAGGTCATATTTCCTATGTTGTGACTTCCTGTGGATTTATACCATGAGTGCATGATGTCTGTTTGCCCCACTTTTGGTAAAGCTAATCCATCAAGTAAGGTCAGAACACTCCACCCCCTACAAGGATCCTAGAAGCATTTTACCTATGGCTTTGCATATACGGACAACCATTGCCTCAATTCAGTGTTTCATTAGGGACTGAATGGCAATTTTCTTATTCTGTCCTCCTGCATTACTTAGCCATAATTATTCTACAAAGAAGATTTTATCCTCATGTGTTACTTGGTTGCTTTGAAATATATTTGTATTTGAAAGGCAGAACAAATTCTTGATTCTGTGATTTTACCAGTTTTCAGAGTAATGAGCTGGTGCTCTTTAAGTTTTTTAAAAAGTATCATTATGAACACACTGATTTTTATATTTAATATTTTCATTGAGCACAGTTATTCTCTTTGATGGTCACACTGCCATTTTGACCAGTAGGATCCCTTTCAAGTTGGCTTTCTTTTGATATGACCTATTTAGTGTTTAGTACCATCTTGCTTTTTAGCACCTCAACCTGTTCTTGGATCATCTTCTATATTTGAGATTCCATATAGATTCCCACAGGTGATTTGCTGGATCAAAAGGTATAATTATTTTAAAGGCAGCTAGACATAGTGTAAGGAGGATGGTCTTTGGAGGTGGGTAGATCAGTTAGAAGGCCACCTCTACTGCTTAACTAGGTCTGGGGGGCTTAAAAAAGTTTTACTCTAGCCAGGTGCTGGTGCCTTACACTTGTAATCCTAGCTGCTTGGGCTGCTGAGATTGGGAGGCTTCTCAGGGTTTGAGGCCAGCCTGAGCAAATAGTTTGAGAAATCCCATTTCTAAAACAACCAGAGCAAAATGGACTGGAGGCGTGGCTTAAGCAGTAGAGAACCTGTTTGCAGGCAAGAAGCCCCGAGTTCAAACCCCAGTATCACACACACAAAAAAAAGCCTTACCACATAAAATGAGGATAATAATCTGTAGTATAGGAAGAGGAAATTATAATATCTTAGGAAATTATTTTACTCTGCTATTAAGTGGAAAAAGCAGAATTCACAATTATATAAATGCATAAAGAAACTGTCATGATTAAATATGCTGAAATGTTAATTGTGGTGTCATTTGATGGAGGGACTACAGGCTATGTTCCCCTTCTGTATGCCTCATGCTGTACATTTTCATATAACCTAGAATGGAAAGAAGTAGGACAATTTCATTAAAAGAAAAATAAGCCTCTACTGCAAAGTCTACAGTGTCAATTAAAATGCATTTGAGATATGATTCATCACATTCTCTTTTTGTATCTCACATGGTCAATTTAATCTGCTTGTCCTTTAACAGAATTTAATGCAAATTACATAATGAAGAAAAATATTGATGTAACTATACACTGCCATCTGCTTCCTTTCTCTGTGCCATGTCGTATTGATTTTAATAGGCCAGGTCAAAGCTGAGTGTTTCCTGCTTTCAAGGATGACCCCTGAAGCTCTCGTGCTATTCCGCCTCCTTGCTCCCAGGGGAGATTGTCTAACTTCTTGGTTGACAGCTGTAGGCAGAGCAACAAAAACAGGAAGTAAAATAAAATCTCCATTTGACATGCTTATAAATCAATATCCCTATAGGACAGAATTGTTGGTGTTGGGCACTCATTGAAAATAGTCTTATTGATCAGAAACTAAGCCAATTGGTTCTTTATTTGCCTAAGAATTCAGACTGACTTCTCAAAAGCAAATTCATCTAGTGATCCTTTAAAAACTTGGAAAATGATTCTAAAAATCTTCTGTGGTAACTGCAGAGATTTCTAATCTAGATTTCAGTCTCATTTTCAGGAATAGTACTTTGCTCTTAGATTTGAGAGTCATAATTTCATCTTTAAAAATGGATGATAAAATCCAACAGATATTTGGAGTTTGAGGGTGATAATCACAAATTTTTTTTTCTGTTTGAATATATCTTATTTCAAAAGATAACCCTTGATTTCATTCAGTCTTGAAACAGTGTAGGTGAAGTAGTACATTGTGGAAACTTGACTCCAATGATTCACTTGATTAATTCTGAACAATGAATTGCCTCTGACAGGGCTTCAGGTGGTAGTGTAAGAAGAAACATGTGAAATAAAACATCCTGATAATTAGAAACAACTGGTAAGGGACTGTTTTTTTTTTTCTCCTTCTTTGTGTTCTTCCTTATCAACTGATTTGGCTGCTGATCTGTAGGTGAACCAAACCCAAGCCGTCAGCATCAGGACAATTGTCACTAAAAGTGCAGCTTCACTCAACAGCACATCTTTATCCAGCACTTCCTCTTGGTGCAGGTTTTCTGTTGCATGTTGGTAATACATTCATGAAAGAGACATTATGCCAGCTAATGAAGACCTTACAGGCTAGTTAGCAGGGCTGGGTATATGTGCCAGTAAATACGAGAACTGCAGAAGCAATATGAAAAATGATGTATGATGTGTAGTGTGAGATGAAAGGAACCATCCATATGACTGTATATCAGTCAGGATTTCCCCAGAGAAATAGAAACAGAATCAATAATATCCCTCCTCCCCTCCCCCAGAGAGATGTATTTTAAGGAATTGACTTATGCAGTTGTGGTGATTGGCAAGTCTGAAATCTGTAGGTCAGGCCAGCAGGCTGGAGAGCTAGTGAAGGATTGATGTTAAAATCGAGTCTGAAGGCCATCCAGGGGCAGAATTCCTTCTTCCCCTAAGAATTTCAGTCCTTTTTCCTTTAAGACCTTCAATTGATTGGGGAAGACACCCATCTGCTTTACTTGAAGTCTACTGATTTAAATGTTAATTTGATCTGAACACTGCCTTCACGAAAAGATCTAGATTGGTGATTGACCACACACCTGGGTGCTATACTATAGCTTAGCCCAGCTGACACATAAAATTAACTGTCAACAGCTGGGGAGATGGTTTGAGGTGGAGGGGCAGGCTGGTTAGGAGGCACACCAATATCCAGAGAAGCCTCAAAACTAAAGTACGTGGCTGGTCCCAAAGTATCTGAATTGACTGCCTGTTAGCAATCAAGGAGGTATCCAGTGGAGAACCCATTCTTCAGCAACAGGTGCTTGAGTATTTTCCACTTGTGGCGGAGAGGAACAGAGCTTCTGCCAGGTCATGTGACCAGGTTATGCCTGGCTTTACCATCTCTGCTACAAATGCTAGTTTCTTTCTTGGCATATACATCTGATTATTTTTTCATTGTCCTTTGCAGATCCATGATTTTTCAATTGTTTTTTTCCTCCATTAAAAAAAAAAAACTATGAGCATTTATCTATTAAAACATCAATAGTTTTTAAACTTTTTTTGTTTTTAAACTTAAATATTATCTATTTCTTGCTTATGTTATTCACTCATGCAGCATAAATTCAAAAGATTCAAAAGGGTATGTAGTGAAAGTAATTGTCCTTCTCACTCCTAACTTCAAGCCATCAAAGTCCTTTCCTAGACGCAGCAACTAGTATTGACTGTTGATTTCCTTTTAGACCGTCTAGAACAATAGAGCAACTGAGTATAGGTACTTTAAAAATATACAAATGATAATATCTTTTTTCACTTAACAAAATACGTTGGAGATTGTTTCACTGGGATTTAAAGCTACCTTATTGTTTTTATGACTACATATCATTCCATCGTGCAAATATACCATCATTTATTTAGTCAGTCCTCCATTTGGGTTCTTTCCAGTTTGTGCTAGTAGGACAATAAAGATACAAAGCTATATCCTTGTGCACACACTTTCCTTCAATTCTTTAGGATAAATTCCTAAGAGGAGAATTGCTAAGTCAAAGCATATGAACGTTTGAAATTTTAGTATATTAAGAAAGTGCCATAGAGATGTGTCAGCTAACACACCTACAATTGGTTACTATAGCTCCAACTTGAAGATGTACAAACGTGATATCACATGGGGTTGTTTACAAGGATGGTGATACATTTTGGCTAATCCATTCTTTCTTTTCCCGTCATATCTCTGGTGGCCAATCACCAGCATTTGCAAGTTGGATGCCTGGGCAGTTTGAGGAAAGGGAACAAAGTGAAGGGAATTTGCCCATGAAGACATTGAGAGACTTACTTTTATTACTATTTGGATCTGGCCCAAGTACACAAAGGTAAGCCTCCTCTATATGATGTGTCTAATGCACACAGCTCGTAAGTATCAGGAACAGAACTTGAAGTTGCTCTAAGAGTTCTTGTGACCCTGGGCAGGGTGGGATAGGAGAATAGATTTGTCACCACGCCTAAATGAGTGAATTCATGTACATCATTTAGGACTGTAAGCACATAGCAAAGTCAGTTATTATCCATGTTCATCACGAGGTAGGTATGGAATGGGCAGCTGGGGGCGGGTAGGAAGAGTCTGGGCATCATTTGGGCTGGAGCTGAGGTATCGGAGGTGGCTTGGATGACCTCCCCAGTCCTTCCATCTGTGCAACTGAAACAGCTCCAGCTTGGCAGCAGCGTTTGAGCCATGGGGGAGACGAGCATTATTCTTAATTGAGCAGGAGCTAATGAGAGCTGTATTTCTTTGAATCTGCCCATTGGATGAGAACAAACATTAATGACCGCTGGGCTGGAAAGGCCAGATACAATTTACCAAACAAGAAGGCATCTTCCCCCATCAGTTATAAAACAGTGTGCAGGAGACCGGGGCATGCTTTCCAGCAGCGAAAGTCCATCAGCGGCTGTGGTGCTAAACACAGAGCAAAGACCTCATAAACTGGCATCCACGTGTGAAGCAACGAAATGCGGTGTTGGCCCCACAGCAACGCTCAGGCTCAGCAACTGTGAGGATGACAGGAATAGGGATGAGGTGGGCTTCTTTGCAGACACAAAGAAGGCCACAGAGGGGGAGCCCACCTCCCCTAACTGAAGCTAGATTCAGAAAGCCTACCTCCCCCTAACTGAAGCTAGATCCTCCCTGGGTGCCCAGGGAGGGCAGAGCTAAGCTCTCCGCTGATGGTACACTCTGCTCCCTCTGCAAAGACGGATGCTTTGTCTGCAGATGGCCAAAATGAGGGGTGTTTGACACATCTGATGGGAAATCCAGACTCCAGGGGGAAGCAACTGTGATTAGTTTTCTTCTCTTCTCTCGTTTTTATGGTGTATGCAAACTACTTTCCACTGGATGCTGGGTTCCCCACCTCTAGTTTGGCAGCTGAGAGAATATTTTTAAGTCACTAGGGTGAATAGGTTTCTGAGATGGTATGGTTAGCTGGCTTTGTGATAACAGCTTGGTCCTCCCTGTAAATGCAGCTAATTTGAGTACTGAGGACGTTGGCTTTAGTTCAGATAAGCACTGCACTGAGACAGTCTGGAAATGGAGGAAGAGCAAAGGCAGAATACCATGGGGTTTCTCTTCTCCTCTTCTTTTTTTTTTCTTCCAGGGCTTCGAGCACGGGTCCCATGGACACCAACACCTCTCGTGGCCTGTGTGAGCTCATCCTAGAAACCTAACTGGGAGTGATGGGAGATTGAGAAAGGACAAAAGACAGAAGACAAACATGCAGAAAGCTGGGGTTAGATGGGCTAGGCGTTCTGATGGAGACACACATCAGCCTCGTCCACCTCCAGGAAACAAGGAAGAAGAGCAACAGTTGTGGGGGAGGGCATGAGATTGTAGTTATTGGGAAATAGGGGGAACCTGCTATCCCTACTCTCTGGACATAAACATCTTAGGAAAAGCAGCTGTGCTGCATTTTGCCCTCGCCCCATTTTGTGGCTGGTGGCTGTGCCAACCCAGCCTACAGTTTATTGGGCATAGCTGGGCTTCTATCAAGTTCTAATCCACTTCTCATACTCTGCTCTCCACACACACCCATGTCTCTAGGGCACACTCAGGCAGCTGTTCCACCATGGGCCTGAGGTCTGGGTGGGTCTGGGGGAGGGGCACTTCTCTCCAGGAGCAACCCCATCTGATCCGTGCTCCTGGCCAAGGGGCCAGTTCTTGGTCCCTTGAGATGCTGCACCACTCCACAGCTTTGAGGCCTGTTTAACAACTATGTACTGAGGGTGTCAAGTAGCTACCTAGGCTTCTGGGAAGAGTGGGTCAAAAAGGGGAAGCTGCTCTTATGTCTGGGTAACTGATGACATATCGCTTAGAAGTTAAGAGTTGACCACCTCTCCTTCTCTTACTAGGTGTCTTTGGGGAAAATGCTTACCCTCTCCATGGCCTGATTTCTATATCTGTAAAATAATAGTACTTGCTTCATAGTATTATTGTGAAAACTAAATATCATGTATGTAAAGAAATCAGAATGCTGCCTCTATATAAGGAACCCTTTGGTCCCTTACTCTTTGACCTAAGACTACTTACCAGGGCTGAAACCTAGTCAGGTTGGGATGGGCAGGTTGGGGGGGGGCAGTGGCCATGTTGTCCTAGTCTCATCCTCGTCTGTTTTCTGCACACAAGGAATGTGATGAGCTCCTGGGTATCCACAGTGATCACACTTCTGCAACCCACTTGTGTGAGCCTAATGGGGCTTTGCTAGGCCTCCTGAGCAGCCTTGGCACACACAGGGGCCTTTTGTAGGCTCCATTGTACTTCTACCAACAGGCTCCAGGGGCTTTGTCACCCAAGGAAAGCTCCTCTTACTGCCAGAATTTCATTCCTAAGCATGTTGCTGTTGTCATCAAAATGATCTGGAGTTGGGGGTAAAGAGAGCGTTGACACATATTCTCAACTTTGCAATCAGTTTTCTGCAGGACTCTGTCAGGCCACGCCCAGAGTTTCCCAGCTGGTCCCCTCCTGCACCACCTGACCTGCATGTTGTGCTCTGGGCGGCAGAGCTTTCCCCTCTGGGCTGGAGGCTGGCACCTCAGTGGCAGGAGCATCTGGTTCCAAGAGGGCCAAGGGCTGCTTTGCTCTCTCTGTGCTGTGTCTGGGTCTCATACCTTGGGTTAGGAACATTCTTTAGTCCTGCCCTCTGAATGAGGGCGATGACAAGGGCTGATATGCCATTATTGGTTTTTTGGGGGAGGGGATGGGGCATGTCAATTACAATGATTTAATTTTTATTAAGCAATTGTGGTTCCTATTCTCTTCATCTTCACATGAGATACCTTCTTTAATCCTTCTCTTTGACTCGTAATAACATTTCCCACCAAACCTTTTTTATTATGAAAATCCTTCTCCTTTTCTATTAAAATGTTTATTGGCCTTTCATTTCTAATAATATTTGAATGAGACTGCTCACCAAAAAATTGCCAATAATTGGAATGTTAACGTTATTTAAAAACACCTTTTATTTAAAAAGCAGTTCATTGCTGGACTAACCTTACTTTTAATTGAAGCGAGATTTCTACTTCAAAGGGATGAGTTGGAAATATCTACCCCTACTTGAGTGAGTCTGTCTGTATGGTGGAGTGTGGGGTGGAGAGAAAAAAAGAGAAAGAGAGAGAAACTAATTGATGGTAATTGGTAATATGATTTTTTTTAAAAGAGGGAAATCTTGCCAGGTGCCAGTGGCTCACGCCTGTAATCCTAGCTACTCAGGAGGCAGAGATCAGAAGGATCATGGTTCCAAGCTAGCCTGTGACAAATAGTCCCTCAAGACCCTATCTTGAAAATACCCATCACAAAAATGGGCTGGTGGAGTGGCTCAAGGTGAAGGCCCTGAGTTCAAGCCCCAGTACTGCAAACAAACAAACAAACAAACAAAAAACAAACAAAAAAACCCACGGAAATCTCTAGGGGTCAATTTAAAAATAAAAACAACACTTCCTTAGTACTGCAGGGTCAGGAGATCCTAACTAAGTTTATCTAATCTGTTTCTCACCCCAGGCAGGATGACTAATTTTTTTTTTTTATTGGTAGAACTGAAATTACAGTGCAGAGATGGACAATAGGGGCTATGGTTTGTGAATTTCTAGGTGAGCCACACTGACCACTGATATGCCCCTGGGAAATCTACTAGTCACTTTAGCTTCAGTTTCCTCATCTTTAAAATGGAGAAATTTGACTTTGTCTATAAAATTACTTCCAGCCTTATATTCCACAACTGTATGGATTTAGAAGACAAGGGCTCCAATTTATAGAGGAAATTAACCCACAAGCAACAAAGGCAAGTGGCTTATTTGCATACAAATGGACCCGGAGATGTCCACAAAGCCCCTCAGAATCAAGAGGTACTATCAGAACACCATTTCTCTGGTGGTGCCCAGACAGAGTGAGCCCAGGCAGGAGAAATTAGATTTGTAGATTTAGCAGGAGTGAGAGAACGCCATCAGTTATCAGTCACCCAGGCACACCGAGTGGTGTCTGGCTTCTGATAGCTGAGCAGGAGAGCCCTTATCTTTGCAGTCCTGGAATTTGGAACCAGTATTTGCTAGAGCAGAGGGATTAAAAATAATGTTAGGGTCTTATGGTTGAATGGTTAACCACATGGTGATATTTACTGCTTGTGGGAAAGGAGTCTTGGTGGTGCAAATCAGGAGGCCAAGGGAGATGGATTCTGGACCACTGGCAGATTACCTGGGTCACCTTGGGAAAGTAAATTTCTCTGAGATTTAGTCTTCATTTTGTTCAATGTTATCATCTGATTCTTGTCACAGGAAAAAAAATACAATAAGGTTGTAATGACTCTTTAGAAAATTATAAATCCAATCCATATAAAAGACCAATTTTCATGCAACAAGTAATCAGCATTTAATATACGTTTGATGCAATATCAACTAACATGTATTAAGTGCTTATCATGGGGCAGCATTATTCTTGGTGTTTAAATAAATCATTTTTGCTTTGTTCTTAAAACTTATAAGATAGATGGCATCATAATCCCCATTTAGGCGATCAGAAAATGGAGGTAAAGTAATTTGTCATAGGTCACAGCTACCTGAGCTGAGTCTCCAACTCTCTGTAGACCCTGTGATCTTAAACACAGTGATGTCTACACATGCCCTTCAATGAGATCATGGTAATGGGCCTCATCTAGAAATAAATCCAGTCTTTTATTTAACGTGCATCTCACTCATTTTGAGACATAATTATCTTGATATAAATTTTAGTTATTAAATAAGAATATTCCTATGTCTTTAAAAACATCTTCTAGGAAGAAAAAACAAAGGCTTATCACATTATATTGAAAGGAATTATTATAATGTATTTAAACATTTGTTTTCTTTCCATTATAAGTCTTAAAATGAATATCTTTGTCTATTCAGTTGTATCATTTTAAAGATTGTAATTGTGTAAAAAGCATATATGTTTCATTTTAAGTTCTATTCAAAACATTTTACTGCAAATTAGAAGTAGATCTAAAAGTAGGGAGAATGCTCAGATGATCCCAGTGTTCCCATTCCTAGCTTCAACAATTATCAACACCCAGCCAATCTTGTTTCATTTATTCCCCCCACTCTATAATTATTGTGAAGCAAATCCCAGATGTTATTCATCCATAGCTATTTCAATATGTATTTCTAAAAGATAAAGCTTCTAATATCATTATCACAGCTGAAAAATTAGCAATAATTCTTTCATTTCACAAAATACTGTTAGTTCACAGTTCTTTGCTTTTATATGTTTGAATCAATAGTCAAATCAGTTTCATACATTGTGATTGGTTAATATATTTTTTAGATCTTTTTTGTAGATTCTGGACAACTAACCAATGATAGTTGGAATAGCGGTTTCTTGAAGTGTCGGGATGGAGACTCTAAAAGGATACAGCCTATCTGGCAGGGGAAAGTGCTCTTCAATCTCTCTCTCTCTCTCTTTCTCTCTCTCCCTCCCTTCCTTCTCTCTCTCTCCTTGACTCTCTCTCTGTCTCTTTCTCTCCTTCTCTCTATCTCCTTCTCTTTCTCTGCCTTCTGTGAAGCTAGGTCATTTCCCCTTAGAATCCTACATTTGCTAATTGCATCCCAAAGTACATAACATGTTCTTTTCTCTCTCTTATAAAGTGATAGTCAGATCTAGGAATTTGATCAGACTCATTTTCTCACAGGTTCAAGTTTTCCCAGTTCAATTCTCCTCACAAGTTGGAAGGTACCCTTGAAACTTAAGTTAGGAATTCCTACTGACCAATCAAATACAGTGGCCCAAACTATGAAATTACTCTGATTGGTTTGCAGTGAGATGGGATACTCATTTAAACCACATGACTAAGAATGATAAGGTGGGTGGGTCATAAAACAAAAGTTGGAATTTTAAAATAGAATAGTGTTTTAAATTGAACATAGTTTGAATAGATGCTAAAGGTGCAAAACCAACCAATGCCTACTGGTCAGCAATGATTACATAAGAGTCTAATGGAGCTGAAAATCTTCTATGTTCTAGTGACATGGTAACTTTCAGTACTGTAGCACAGCACATCATTTGTGTGTTTGTGGTGACATCGGTGTAAACAAACCTATTGCATTGCTAGTCTTAGAAAAGTACACAGTACATACACTTACGTATGGTACATAATACCTGATAATGAAATGACTTTGTTATTGTTTTATGTGTTTACTATATTTTACTTTTATCGTTATTTTACAGTGTACTTCTACTTATAAAACAGTAAATGTACTGGACTGGGGAGGTGGATTAGTGGTAGAGTGCTTGTTTAGCATGTTCTATGTCCTGCATTTGATCCCTAGCACCACACATACACAAAAACAAAAATGGTTTTTTGGTTGTTTTTTTTTTTTTGTGAAACAGTATGCGAGTTATGATGTCTCTTGCTTGCATTAAGAGGCCACCACGTTGAGTGACTGACACATATTATCTAGTTTGTGAAAGTCCACTCCAAGATGTCCACACCATGATGAACTTGCCCAATGACACATTTCTTAGAACATGTCCCTGTTAAGTGAAGCATGATTGTTCTTACCTTGGAGTCCAAACTATAGATGTCATTTAAGAGGGATTAGCCAACTACACAAGAGGTACCAATTTCTGATGAAGAGTGGGCCTGGGTCACCTAATCATTGGACAATTGAGCTGAAAAAGACTTTATAAAACCTCTTTTCCAATTCTTCCTTTAGAGAGTTAATGAAACAGGAATTCCACAGAGTTAAGAGGCACCACCATGATTGCTCCTAGTCACTTTTGGGGCTCATGTGGATTTTCTGATTCTTCAGCCAGGATTCTTTGCTCTGAGCCATTGCCATTCTCATTCTGAGATAATGTGGTCCTGCTAGGATTGACCAAGAATGGGGGACTTAAAGTACTCTCATTGCATATTTCCCACTAATATTTTAGGCTGGTAAGCAAAATTTCCTTTTCTTGTAAGGAAATAATAAGTAATAAGTATATATAATATAGTATATATAATATATATATTATATATATATTTATTTTATATATATACAGGTAAAGCATGTATATTTGTGTATGTAGGTGAGGATGGTTCCTTATTGCTATTCACCAATTTTATATGTCTCTGAACTAAAAACTAAAGTACAATTTAGTGTCATATCCCCTTTTTGTCTCATTCCCCAAAGAATAAAATGTCTATTGAACATTTTCATTTCAGCGCCACATTGCTGCAAGGGGACATACATACCTTTCAAATTATTTCTTTATAAAAGAATTCACTTTAATGCTAATATAGCCATGGGTCTGTCACTGACTGATGATAAGTCAGGCAGTATCTATTCCAGCTAGTTTATTACTGTAATGAACAACACTTGTGAAAATTTCCAGGTATCTTTTTGTCACATTTTTATCCTTCTCCCTTTTTGTTCTTTCTTCACTATTTGGCATCTCCCAGAATTTCCTAAGGATATGAGCACCAAGAAGATGAATCTCCACATCACCTCAGTTATCTCTAGGAGAATAAGACAGTAAGAGAGTTGGGGTGAGTAAGAAAAGGAAAAAGTACCTGGTGAGGAAGATACTTTAAAGGTGATTTTTCACATAAATATTTCCCAGAAATGCTATTCAGACCAATCAATGTTGTTCAAAGAAGTATCTAATTGTGTTGTGGGACTCTCAGGTAGGGAGGTAATGATTCAAGGTTTTTTTCTCAAGTTAAAACACATATTTTGTTAGAGAGGTAAAAAACAATGAAATGAAAAGCAGCCCCCAATATCCAGGAGCTGGCTTGGAGCCCATACCCGGGCCTCAGTGTTATTGTAAGCCATTCTGGTGCTCAGAGCTGGACCTGTTGTCCTCCTGCTCACGTAAACAATCTCTCAGAACAGCCAACATCCTGCAAGGTCACTCTGAGACTGTGATGAAGTGAGACAAAACAAGGCCACTATGCAACCCATAAAATGCCAACATCCCTGCTTGCAGCAAAGAGTGACTGCTATTTCCTCACCAATCATAGTTTTGTCCTTGCTCTTGTCTGCCCCTTGCTGTAGATAAGATTTATTGAGGTGTCCAATCATAAAATCTCTCCCACTTTCTCACAGCACCCAGTGTAGACCAAACCCTATTTCCTTAACACCCACCCTCACCAATGATCCAACCAAAGCCCAAATCCTATGACAGGTTTACTCTAACATCCTCTTACTGAGGTGCTTTGTGCTTTCTTGTGCTACATTCCTCCTTGGTACAGTGAATAATAAACTCAGTTTGTTCAATGTCATTGTGCTCCTGATGGTCTATGGCTGGAGAAGGTAAATTTACAAACCACATCACTTTATTTTCATGGAACCATTGACTAGTGACAATAAAAGAAATGTTTGAGACCACCCATTCCATCCTTTTTTGCTTTGTTTTGTTTTGCTTTATTACCAACTGCAAAGTTTATTTTCTCTTTATTTGAACAAAATCTTGGGTGGTATCTCAACTAGAATAACATGAAATGGAGCTTTCTATTTTACCCTTAGTAGCCTCACACATCTTATGATGCTCTCTCTTGATTGGATCAGGAAGCCACATCAAGTGATTGACTTGATGCTCTGGCTTAAACATGGTGCCTCCTTGACCTCATCAGCATGGGTTCACCATGCGTGGTTCCACAGTAGCCTTATGGCACTTTTACTTGTCAGAGTAACCCACATAGAAAGCCACTCATCTAGTCTAAATCCTCACTTTATAGATTAGGCATCTAAGACTCAGATTTTCTTTGAGATCACATTATTTGTTAGGGGTAAGTCTTGGATGAAGATTCTGACTTCCTGACTCCAAGTCCAAAGTCAGAATTCCTTGGGGTGCTTTTATGTTCATGGGAGTTTGGTATTGGCTTGTCTGTTGTAGGTTCCCAAGTATGCCACTGCATTGGGACTCTGCTCCTATAAATGTCCAGTACTTACGCTCTTTCCTTTTTCTACTTTCTTGACCAAAAATTATAAGAACACCAGCACTGTGGAATTGGCAAGAGGCATAGGACTGGCATTCCCAGTTAGAGACATTCAGTTCTTTTTGATGAAGATCTGACTGAATACTACATACTCAAATTCTTGAGGTGAGAATACCAAAGAGGAGAGGAAGATGGACTTGGGAGGTTACTGGAAAGAAGACCAAGACTCGTGGCCTCAGAGAATAGCTTGGGCTACCTCATTGTACAGCAATGAGATGAGGTATCAGTTTGCTTCACACAGCACCCACATTCACCAAGGAGAAGAGATATTGTGTCTTCTTGGCTGATGCTTGGGAATGTTACAAAAATAGGTGGATACTAGGGAATAATTTAAACTCCCTGAAAGAAAAGGACTGCAGAAATCCAGAGGGACATATGGAGAAATATTTCTCGTGGTGTTTCTTGCAATGCTTGTCATATTCAAAAGGGATGTCTCTTGTGGGTATGAAATGTGATATGAAGTGAGGGACCTTTCTGTAGGTCCCTGTTTAGACAGGGCAAAGAGCCAGTCCTAATGAGGTAGGTGGGACTCAGAGACAGAACAGACCTTAAGGACCTCATTCTGTGTTTAAGACAAAGATCCACCTGAATGGAGGCTGCTTCCTTTCTACAGGACATGCATCTGCCAGAGTCAGGCTGTAGCACAAGTTCCATTATTTTCATATCACATTCCAACCTGTTCACAAATCACAATGGAAGTAAAGACCCAGAAACACAGGAAAAGGAATCAGTAAATGGATTTCTTCACCAGCACAATTAGAAAACAAACACCAATGATTCTTTGTAAAAATTTCATTAATAAATGCATTTTTGTCCTTAAGCTGTTCCATAAATAGCTATTGTCAATGAACACTTCCTAAGTGTCAGAGAATTGTAACCTGAGCTGGGACTAGGTAAAGAGAGTGACACATTTTGTGGGGAAGCACAAAATTTAAGGGGGCGTCAATAAACTCAGTAATTAAGATAAATAATATTCAGATGTAAAATAGAAAGTCAAATTGCAAATTCTGTTCTTCCTGTTATTTCCAACCAAGCTTTAGAATCTGTCTACAAAAACTTTTCATGCATCAACTTGCCTTTCATTTTATTCTATTTCTGTTCTTTAACTTACTGTCTTAGTCAACTTGGGCTACTGTCACAAAACCCAATTGTCTAGTGGCTTAAGCAACAGACATTTATTTCTCATAGTTCTAGATGCTGGAAAATCCTAGCTCCAGGTGCTAGCCACTTTGATTCTGATGACAGCCCTCTTCTCACTGTGTCTTCATATGGTAGAAATGTCAAAGTGTACCTACACATTTGACAGAAAGTAGAGTCAGGATTTGAGCCCAAGTGTCACTCATTCAGGAGCTTGCACGTCTATCCATTTTGCTGTCCTCCCTCTAAAGCAAAACAACAGTAATTTCTCCAGGGAAAACTTGTCTCAACTACAGACAGAACAGAGTAATGACTTCAGAGGCAGCAGAGTCTCCCCATGGCTGCATCTCCAACATGCGGACATGATGGGAGAGGGGAAGGATGACAGGGCACTTTTTGACCCGGAGTCAACTGGAAGCAACTGAATTGCATTTAAGCCACCTCTCAGCCCTGGAAGTAGTGTCATATAGGAAAGGAAAGTTACAAAGAATTAAAAGGATTAGAGAAGAAGGCATAGAATCTAGTCCCAAAAGGGTGAAGTAATTTATGGTTTGAGGGAGCAAGATCGGGAGGCCCCTGATCCCATAAAAGCACAGATACTTAAGAGCTGGGGGCAGGAGAAGAGCTGAGTGGGGCTTGTAAGCAGAGCTAATGGAGTACAGAAAGCCCCCTTCTCTTCTCTGTAGAAGAGGCACTGCCAGGCAAGTTTGTAGAATTGCCAAACTCTGTGATGTCTTGCCCAATTTGTGCCAGTGTCAGTGAGCATTACAACTGTAACTTTTGAGCTGACTGCATTTGCCAGTGCCGTTTGTAAATAATCCCAGCTTCCTTGTGCTGCTGACTCAGAACATGCCCCACATCATTTACACGATGTTCTGATAGCTCCTCACTGTCTGGATGGCCTTGTCAAGGTTGCACCATGATCCATGCCCAGGATTTGGACTGGAGCCTAGAATCTGACTTCTAAACCCCTGCTCCAGCCATTATTTGCTGATGTTCCTTGTTAATTCTCCTTATCCACAAATTTGCAGGCTTCAGAAGCTCAAGAGTGAAATTAATTTCTTTAATACTTTGTGCCTTCATTCATTGTGTTTTTGTTCAACTGCCCTCTAGGGACACCCAGACACTGCTCAATGTACCTGGCAGATTCTGCCCAGTGTTAACTTGAAGTTGGGCTGTGTCTAGGCAAAACCAACCACCTGTCTCCTCTTTTTACCCTGACCTTGCTATGGACTAAATGTTTCTGACTACTCAGATTTACCTGTTGAAGCTCCAACCCCCAATTTAATGGAATTATGAGATGAGGTCTTAGAAAGGTAATTAGTGCATAAGTGTGAAGCCATAAGAAGAACCCAGAGACTGGGGATTCCAAGATGGCGGCTAGAGGTAAGAAGCAGAAAGTGACCCTCCTATAGTGAAATCTTGGAGAGATGCTGGAGACACACTTTGCAGGCATAATCACTGAGAAAAGGCATAACTTTGACCCCTCCACATCTCCAGCCGGTGCAGAGAATCTCCACTTCACGTTAAATGGAGAAATGAGGAGGGCCCCCGGGGCCGCCAGTGGCTGGTGCCCATACGGGTTGGGAAGACGCGGACCAGGTGAGCTTTGCGGTACCGTGGTACCCCCACAGACAAGCCTGGGCAAGAGCAGCATAGCCCCCTGGACAGACTGACCTCCACCCGGGAAAAAAAGAGAAACTGAGTAATAAGCAGTAAGAACAGTTAAGACACGCTGGAAAGAGGGTGGGGCGCCCTGAGCGCTGAAGATTGGGGGAAGGGAATCCTTCCCGGGACTGTAAATAAACAAGCCGGGCCGGCCGGAGAGCCTCTGGCGGGAGTGGGGGCGCACACCCAGCAACCAGGAGCGGGAAAGCTTGTGAGAGTGGCTGAGGGAGGAAAACTCCACATGAGAGGAGGGAAGACCCACTTCCCATGTGAACTGTAAATAAACAAGGCGGCCGGCAGGAGCAGCAGCACCGCCCAGTAAGCAGGAGCAGGAAAGCTTCTGAAAGTGGCAGTGGGAGGAAAACTTCAGAGGAGAGGGGGGAAGACCCACCTCCCACATGAACTGTAAATAAACACGCAGGCCTGACAACGTGGGGGCAGTGTCACCTTTCCCAGTGCTTGGAAAGGGGAAAGCCTGTAGCAGAGGCTCCCGCACAGGAGAACTCTGAGCAAACAAAGCCGGTGTGACCAGGTGAGTGCTAGCTCACCCCAGAGATCTGCATAAATAACACCGCCAGCTACAGGCTGAGAGCAGCAGGCAGGCAAGCCACAGTTGCAGATACCACTCTCAGAACTGTCTCCAGACGCTTTTTTTCTTTTTCTCCCTACCTTTGATGAGAGAACAACCGAATTACACCTGAAAGCTGAAAAACTTACTGAAACTGTATTGCATTTGAACTTGGGACACTTGGTGGGGCTTTGTGTGTGTGTGTGTGTGTGTGTGTGTGTGTGTGTATGTAAGTGAATAGCTTTGTTCTACTTTATGCATCCCCTTTGATGAGACAACTACAGAACAACATCTGAGGCACCAACTCCAGGACTGGAGATTGAGACGGACATCCAAATTATTAAGACTGAAACTGCATTGCATATAAACTTTGAAGTTTTTTGTTTTTTTTTTTTTAATTTTCTATTTTCCATGTTATTTTAATTCATTTTTATAAATAGATATTTCTTTCATTTACTTATTTATTATTTTTTTATCTTTGATTTTCAATCCTCTCTCTGTCTCTCTAATGTCTGTTCAGCTTACTGTCGATTAGTACACTAACACTCCCTGTTTATACCTTTGAAACTCTCTTGTCTGATACCTTGTTCTGCTTTCTCCCTCTTGTCTGTATATTTGTGTTCCCCTTTTCTTTAACTTCTTGTGTTCCATCTCAGCTCACCCTTCCATTCTAAATATTACCATTGTTATTATTACAAGCTAGAAAATACTTAATTGCACACAGTACAGGGACAGTAACAACACCAAGGACAATGACAGGAAGAGAGAAAAAACAGGGAAACCAGTTTCCCCACAGCAAAAAATTAGTACAGGAACCAGAGGGGAATGAAGAGAACAGAAACTCAGATCCAGACTCCAACAAAATGAAGATAAACTATGCCAAAGGACCCAATGAAGCCCACAAGAATAATTTAAAAGAAGACATACTACAAGTACTCAATGAGAATTTTATAGAGATGATACTGGATAGGGTCAACCAAAATGTACAGGAGACACTCAAGAAATTCCAAGACAATAAAAATAGAGAATTTGAAAAAGCAAAAGAAGAAAGGAAACCATAGAAGCACCGTATAAACACCAAAGTGAAAGAGAGCACACAATGAATAAATGGATAAATGAACTCAGGACAAAAATAGACAACAATAAAGAAGAAAACTGCCAGGATATGGAAAACCTCAGAAAAAAGAACGAAACAGAACTGCAAAACAAAACAGAAGGCCAATCCAGCAGAATAGAACAAACAGAAGACAGAATCTCAGAACTTGAAGATGAAATGGTAATTAAAGGAAAAACTGAAGAACTATTAATTAAACAACTCAAGACCTGTGAAAAGAAAATGCAAGAACTCACTGACTCCATCAAAAGACCAAACTTGAGAATCATGGGCATCGAAGAAGGAGAAGAGGTGCAAGCGAAGGGAATGTGTAATATATTCAACAAAATAATAACGGAAAATTTCCCAAATCTAGAGAAAGATATTCCCATACAGACACAAGAGGCCTCCAGGACACCAAACAGACCAGATCAAAATAGAACTACTCCACGACATATCATCATTAAAACAACAAATTCAGAAACTAAGGAAAGAATATTGAAGGCTGTAAGAGAGAAAAAACAAGTAACATACAAAGGTAAACCCATCAAAATAACAGCAGACTTCTCAACAGAAACATTAAAAGCAAGAAGAGCGTGGGGTGAGATCTTCTGGGCACTGAATGAAAATAACTTCAACCTCAGGATACTCTACCCAGCAAAGCTATCATTCAAAATAGATGGAGCAATAAAAGTCTTCCATGATAAGCAGAAACTAAAACAATATGTGACCACAAAGCCACCATTACAAAAGATTCTGCAAGGGATCCTGTACACAGAAAGTGACACCCAACTTAACCATGAAAAGGCAGGCAGCACCAAACCACAGGATAAGAAAAAGCAAGACAGTAGAGAGTAACCTCAACTTAGGTACACACAATCAAACCTTCAAACAACTAAGACAACTAAATGGCAGGAATCACCACATACCTATCAGTACTAACGCTTAATGTTAATGGACTTAATTCACCCATCAAAAGACACCGTTTGACAAAATGGATTAAAAAAGAAGATCCAACAATTTGTTGCTTACAGGAGACTCATCTCACTGACAGAAATAAGCATATGCGTAGGATGAAAGGCTGGAAGAAGATTTACCAAGCCAATGGCCCCCGAAAACAGGCAGGAGTAGCAATACTTATCTCTGACAAAGTAGACTTCAAACCTACATTGATCAAACGAGATAAAGAAGGACATTCCATACTAATAAAAGGGGAAATAGACCAAAAGGAAATAATAATCATCAATCTGTATGCACCCAATGTCAACGCACCCAATTTCATCAAACATACCCTGAAAGACCTAAAAGCATATATAAACGCCAACACAGTGGTTGTGGGAGACTTTAACACTCCATTATCATCAATAGATAGGTCATCCAAACAAAAACTCAATAAAGAAATCCAAGGTCTAAAATATGCAATAGATCAAGTGGACCTAGTAGATGTCTACAGAACATTTCATCCAACTTCTACACAATATACATTCTTCTCAGCAGCCCATGGAACCTTCTCCAAAATAGATCATATCCTAGGGCACAAAGCAAGCCTCAGCAAATATAAGAAAATAGAAATAATACTGTGCATACTATCTGACCACAATGCAGTAAAAGTAGAACTCAACAACAAAAGTAAAGACAAAAAACATGCAAACAGCTGGAAACTAAATAACTCATTACTTAATGAAGAATGGATCATCGATGCAATAAAAGAGGAAATTAAAAAGTTCCTGGAAGTCAATGAAAATGAAAACACAACCTACCGGAACCTATGGGACACAGCTAAGGCAGTCTTGAGAGGAAAGTTTATAGCCATGAGTGCATATATTAAAAAGATTGAAAGATCCCAAATCAATGACCTAATGATACATCTCAAACTCCTAGAAAAACAAGCAAATCCCAAAACAAATAGAAGGAGAGAAATAATAAAAATAAGAGCTGAAATCAACGAAATAGAAACCAAAAAAACCATACAAAGAATTAATGAAACAAAAAGTTGGTTCTTTGAAAAAATAAACAAGATCGATAGACCCCTGGCAAACCTGACTAAAATGAGGAGAGAAAAAACCCAAATTAGTAGAATTAGGAATGCAAAAAGGGAGATAACAACAAACACCATGGAAGTCCAGGAAATCATCAGAGACTACTTTGAGAACCTATATTCAAATAAATTTGAAAATCTAAAAGAAATGGACAGATTTCTAGATACATATGATCATCCAAAACTGAACCAAGAGGAAATTAATCACCTGAATAGACCTCTAACACAAAATGAAATTGAAGCAGCAATCAAGAGTCTCCCCAAAAAGAAAAGTCCAGGACCTGATGGATTCTCTGCTGAATTCTATCAGATCTTTAAAGAAGAACTGATACCAACCCTCCTTAAACTGTTCCACGAAATAGAAAGGGAAGGAAAACTGCCAAACACATTTTATGAAGCCAGTATTACACTTATCCCAAAACCAGGCAAAGACACCTCCAAAAAGGAGAACTATAGGCCAATCTCCTTAATGAACATTGATGCAAAAATCCTCAACAAAATAATGGCAAACCGAATTCAGCAACACATCAAAAAGATTATTCACCACGACCAAGTAGGCTTCATCCCAGGGATGCAGGGGTGGTTCAACATACGAAAATCAATAAACGTAATAAACCACATTAACAGAAGCAAAGACAAAAACCACTTGATCATCTCAGTAGATGCAGAAAAAGCCTTTGATAAGATCCAACATCATTTCATGATAAAAGCTCTAAGAAAACTAGGAATAGAAGGAAAGTACCTCAACATTATAAAAGCTATATATGACAAACCTACAGCCAGCATTATACTTAATGGAGAAAAATTAAAACCATTCCCTCCAAAATCAGGAACCAGACAAGGATGCCCACTATCTCCACTCCTATTCAACATAGTACTGGAATTCCTAGCCAGAGCAATTGGGCAAGAAGAAGGAATAAAAGGAATACAATTAGGTAAAGCAACTGTCAAAATATTCCTATTTGCAGATGACATGATCCTATACCTTAAAGACCCAAAATACTCTACTCAGAAGCTTCTAGACATCATCAATAGCTATAGCAAGGTAGCAGGATATAAAATCAACATAGAAAAATCATTAGCATTTCTATACACTAACAATGAGCAAACGGAAAAAGAATGTATGAAAACAATTCCATTTACAATAGCCTCAAACAAAATCAAATACCTAGGTGTAAACCTAACAAAAGATGTGAAAGACCTCTACAAGGAAAACTATACACTTCTGAAGAAAGAGATTGAGGAAGACTATAGAAAATGGAGAGATCTCCCATGCTCATGGATTGGTAGAATCAACATAGTAAAAGTGTTGATACTCCCCAAAGTAATCTACATGTTTAATGCAATTCCCATCAAAATTCCAATGACATTCATTAAAGAGATTGAAAAATCTACTGTGAAATTTATATGGAAACACAGGAAGCCACGAATAGCCAAGGCAATACTCAGTCAAAAGAACAATGCTGGAGGTATCACAATACCTGACTTCAAACTATATTACAAAGCAGTAGCAATTAAAACAGCATGGTACTGGCACAAAAACAGACATGAAGACCAGTGGAACAGAATAGAGGACCCAGATATGAAGCCACACAACTATAAGCAACTTATCTTTGACAAAGGAGCTAAAAATATACGATGGAGAAATAGCAGCCTCTTCAACAAAAACTGCTGGGAAAACTGGTTAGCAGTCTGCAAAAAACTGAAACTAGATCCATGTATATCACCCTATACCAAGATTAACTCAAAATGGATCAAGGATCTTAATATCAGACCCCAAACTCTTAAGTTGATACAAGAAAGAGTAGGAAATACTCTGAAGTTAGTAGGTATAGGTAAGAACTTTCTCAATGAAACCCCAGCAGCACAGCAACTAAGAGATAGCATAGATAAATGGGACCTCATAAAACTAAAAAGCTTCTGTTCATCAAAAGAAATGGTCTCTAAACTGAAGAGAACACCCACAGAGTGGGAGAAAATATTTGCCAACTATACATCAGACAAAGGACTGATAACCAGAATATATAGGGAACTTAAAAAACTAAATTCTCCCAAAACTAATGAACCAATAAAGAAATGGGCAAATGAACTAAACAGAACTTTCTCAAAAGAAGAAATTCAAATGGCCAGAAAACACATGAAAAAATGCTCACCATCTCTAGCAATAAAGGAAATGCAAATTAAAACCACGCCAAGATTCCACCTCACCCCTGTTAGAATAGCCACCATCAGCAACACCACCAACAACAGGTGTTGGCGAGGATGCGGGGAAAAAGGAACCCTCTTACACTGTTGGTGAGAATGTAGACTAGTACAACCACTCTGGAAAAAAATTTGGAGGCTACTTAAAATGCTGGACATCGATCTACCATTTGATCCAGCAATACCACTCTTGGGGATATACCCAAAAGACTGTTACTCCAGAGGTACCTGCACATCCATGTTTATTGCGGCACTATTCACAATAGCCAAGTTATGGAAACAGCCAAGATGCCCCAGCACTGACGAATGGATTAAGAAAATGTGGTATCTATATACGATGGAATTTTATGCAGCCATGAAGAAGAACGAAATGTTATCATTCGCTGGTAAATGGATGGAATTGGAGAACATCATTCTGAGTGAGGTTAGCCTGGCCTAAAAGACCAAAAAATCATATGTTCTCCCTCATATGTGGACATTAGATCAAGGGTAAACACAACAAGGGTATTGGACTATGAGCACATGACAAAGGCGAGAGCACACAAGGGAGGGGTGAGGATAGGTAAGACACCTAAAAAACTAGCTAGCATTTGTTGCCCTTAACGCAGAGAAACTAAAGCAGATACCTTAAAGCAACTGAGGCCAATAGGAAAAGGGGAACAGGTACTAGAGAAAAGGTTAGATCAAGAAGAATTAACCTAGAAGGTAACACCCACGCACAGGAAATCAATGTGAGTCAATGCCCTGTATAGCTATCCTTATGTCAACCAGCAAAACCCCTTGTTCCTTTCTATTATTGCTTATACTCTCTCTACAACAAAATTAGAAATAAGGGCAAAATAGTTTCTGCTGGGTATTGGGGAGGGGAGAGGGAGGGGGCGGAGTGGGTGGTAAGGGAGGGGGTGGGGGCAGGGGGCAGAAATGAACCAAGCCTTGTATGCACAAATGAATAATAAAACAAAAATGAAAAAAAAAAAAAGAAGAACCCAGAGAGCTAGCTAGTTCTCTTTTCTCTGTGTGCAGACCCAACAAGAAGGTGAGCATCTACAAATGAGGAAGAGAGCTCTCAGAGAACCCAGCCATACTGGTACCCTGATCTCAGACTTCCAACCTCCAGAACTGTATGAAGTAAGTCAACCACCCACTCTGTGGTACCCTTGTCAACCTGAATTGACAATGGCAGGCCTTTGTAGCATTTGTGTGTCTGTGTGGTATATGAGTTTAAGAGTATAATGCTTTTTGCTGGGTGGTGGTGGCTCACACCTGTAATCCTAGGTATCCAGGAAGCAGAGATCAGGAAAATTGAAGTTTGATATCAGTTTGGGGAAAAAAGCAAGACCCTGTCTCAAAAATACCGAACACACACACACACACACACACACACACACACACAAAAGAACTGGTGGAATGACTCAAGTGGTAGAGTGCCTGTCAAGCAAGTGTGAGGCCCTGGGTTCAAATCCCAGTACCCAGTACTGCCAAAAAAAAAAAGAATGTAATGCTTTCCCAAGTTTGTCCTGGTGACTAGAAAAAAGAAAAGTAGCTTTAATATCCTTAACTAGTGACCAAAAATGACAACGCTTGAGTGTCTAGACCTTCTTTTCTGAGGTACGTCTAGATAAGTAGAGAGTAGTCATTTATAGTTTCCAAAACAATACCAAGAGGTATCACTAAAGGGTCAGGCAATAAAAATG
The DNA here is from genome assembly GCF_047511655.1 of Castor canadensis. Lineage (NCBI taxonomy): Eukaryota > Metazoa > Chordata > Mammalia > Rodentia > Castoridae > Castor > Castor canadensis. The sequence goes on from NC_133391.1 coordinate 163,328,947, forward strand.
TTTCCATCCTTCTCCCATCCAGTCCTGACCCCTGGGACAGCCAGTGTTGACTGTTTACTCAACTGTCATTCTAGCTTTATCTTAGTCCCAGAGCTTCTTATTTCCCGTAGCTCCAGCTCCCACCAGGTGTCATAATTGCTGGATGTTTGTGTGCTCAGATTCTCTTCAAGCTAGGGCATGGGCTTGTGACCCAAGTATGCTGTAAGGAAACAAATACACTCAGTGGGAGGTCTTAAGGAAAGGCTGATTTTTCATGTAAAGAGGTTCACAGGAGAAAGCACTAATGTTTGTCATGACTGGGTGCAGTCATGACATCCCTCAGCTCTGAGGGGAGACGCTGCAGCACAACAAAGAAACAAAGCAAAAGGATGGATGGAATCTTGATGCCATCATCAAGCTGTTGCTCCAATTAGCGAGTCACCCTGCCCACAGTCTTCTTGCTTTATATCTTTATTGTTTGAGCTACTTTTAATTAAACTTACTAACCTGCAGCAGAAACCATCCTGATACACAATTACTCCCCACTTCCTTTGCGCATGCATTCTCCTTGGTGCAGGGCCCAAATCAGCGGCTCCCTCTTCACAAACATAGACATAGTTCCAGGGACATTGCTTTGAGCACTAGGCTTAAGAGCTGCACATGTGCGCGCACACACACACACACACACAAACACACACACACACACACACACACACACTATACCTGATGTGATTCTTTTCAGTTTAATGTTTGTATGAGATGTATTTTTAAATGCTCAGGGAATATGAATAAGAACATAATATCAAAGTTTTATGTGGCAGTGGCAATGCTGGGCTGGGATTGCAGAGAAGTCTGGGTAATGAATGAGGTGCCCCACATCTGTGTGGGTGGAGGCCTGGTGTCTGTATTCAGGGATTACTAGTGCTTTACCTGAGGCTCTTGCCAAGGGAGCATTTTCATTCTGTGGACTCAGCACCAGGAGGAAAATTTAAAGTAGGGTGCATTAGCTTTTCAGGCCTGATGATGCCCAAATAGTGGGTTTCTGGTAAAGGATGAAAGGCATTGACAGTGGGGTCAGGAGAGTAGAACATTTACTCTGGGTTTGTGTGATTAATTAGGACCATTTGGTGATATGCACAGGACAGAGAATTTGGGATGAGATAGCCACATGACCTTGGAATAGGAATTAAACAGATGCCTACTACTAGACATGGTCACATCTGTACACCAGACATCAGAGGTGTAAAGTTCAGAGAAAGTTATGCAAGATGTCAAGGTTGTTTGGGCTTATGAAAAAGCTGGAATTGGGAGAGTAAGTAAAGAGGTTGAGGCAGTGTGAGAAAGGCAGGGCTGGGGAGCAGGTGTGAGCTGAGTATGGTGGGGACGAGGATGACTCAGCCAGCTCCAGTGAGAAGAAGGTCACTAAAGCTGGCTTCCAGAGTATTACTTGTCTCCCAAAGGTTGGACACATGAGCAGTTATTGGTATGGGCCAATTTTTCACCAGGAAAATGGAACTTGGATAGAGCCTGATGACATATCAGAATTATTGGGCAGAAAACTTCTGTAAAATCTGCACGTGCATACCCTGTGTCCTACCTTTTCCCCACTCTGAGATTCTAACTTATGTCATCCCTGGAACTTCTATTTTTAGAAAGATATTCAAGTGATTTTTATGATCAGACAGGTTTGGGAATTTCAAAAATAAACAATGTCAGTGCAGACAGTCAGGTTTGGAGCAGGTGGTACATATGCTGAGGTTGACAGGCAAACAGGCCCTAGATTTCAGGGGTCAAGGACATAAACTCCATGCCATGTAAGTGTAATTTCCCTAGAAGTTATAGAAGTGCACAACAGTGGACTTGACATCAGCAATTTTGGGGCAGTTATTATACCTACCTGTCACTGAGGTGATGAAACCGAGGTGCAGAGAGGACAGTAAGTGTGTCTCATATTAAGGCCCTGTAAATGGTGGAACTAGGAAGTGGGCCTAGATTTTTCTTTTCACCAGTAACTGATGGAGAGTGACCCCAAAAGTCAATAATGGGTAACTGACCACATGTATCCAAAAGAAGGAGAGACTGGTAAAGAGAAAAGAAAGAAAGGAAGAATGTACTTGATCAGAATGAGGGCAGCCAGGGGTTCTTAGTCTCTTCTTGCTGCTATAACAAAATGTCACAGACTGAACAGCAATTTATATTCTCACAGTTCTAGAGACTGAGAAGTTCAAAATCAAGGCATTGGCTTTAGCGTCTGGTAAGGGCCTGCTTGCTGAATCCTAACATGGCAGAAAAACAGAAGGGGAACATTATGGTTTGGATCTGAAGTGTACCCATAAAAGGCTCATGTATTGAAGGGTCTGTTCCCAGCACACAGTGTTTAGAGGTGGGGCTTTTGGAAAGTGATGGGATCATGAGGGCTCTGACTTCCTTAGTAGATTAATCCACTGATGGATTCAAAATTTGAATAGACTCTTGGGAGGTGTTATAACTGGAAGGTGAGGCCCAGTTAGGGGAAATGTGTTGCTGGGGCATGCCCTGAAAGGGTGCACCTTATCTCTAGCTCTTTTCTGTCACTTTCTTTGGTGTCAGGTTGCTGTGAGGTGAGAAGCCTCTTCGTCCATATGCTGCCACTGCCACGGTGTCTTGCCTTGCCTCAGGGCCAAAGGACTAGAGCCTGCTGACCATGGATTGAAACCGTGAGCCAAAGTAAATCTTTCCTGATTTTAAGCTGTTTCTCTCAGATATTTGTCACAGTGACAAAAAGTCTGGCTAACACAGGCAAAAGCGTATAAGCTCCTTCCCTCTAGTTCTTTTTATTTCACTCATTCATGACCAAAGAATAACCTAGTAATTACTTCTCACAAGGCCCCACCTCTTAAGATCATCACAAAGTGGATTAAGTTTCAACATGAATTTCAAAGGGAATACATTAAAACCATACCATGGGGGAAGCAGAAAAAGGTATTATAAACTAGAGCATACTCTCATATTGTTTTCATTTGGCTTCATCTACTCATTTATTTATTATTAGTTTTATAATTACAGCTTGTGTCCCTTACTCATCCTTCCAGCTTTCCAGCTGTGTGAAATTCTCTTCCCACTTCCTCCCAAGCCTCATATCACCCCTTATGCTTTTACTACCACCTTCTCGTCACTTCCCCAGATGTCAGATAATATGGCAGCTTCTCAGTCTTCTTTTAACATAGACACTTTTCCTACCTGATTCTTTGGGAGCACTGGGAGTGTAGAGCGGACAATTGGATTCTAGAAGGAGCTAAGAGTCACTCTGTGGGGTACTGGCTTCTTTTATTTTGTGAACAATGGCTCTTCAGCAGCCAATTATAGAAATGACACATTTGTCTAAAACTAGGAGTGTTAGTCAGACTTTAATTGCTGTGACCAAATACCTGAGAAAACAAAGGGAGGAAGGATTTATTTTGGTTGATGGTTTTAGATCAAGGTTGGCTGGATCCTTTGCTTTGCACCTGAGGTGAGGCAGAATATCATGGCAGTGGGCGTGTGTGGTAGAGGATGCTCACTTCCTGGGAACCAGGAAGTTTCTACCACCTCCCAAAATAGCACCACAACCTGGGGACCTGGCTTTCAACACAGGAGACTGTGGGGGACATTTCATATTCAACCCATAACAATAAGCAAAACAAATCTAAAACTAATTAGTTTTTATGATACTGTTTTGGCTTCCTGATACTTTGTGCTAAGAACCATGGAAACTTTTAGGGCTCTAAAAGAGTAAATTCAACATATCAATATATATTTATAAGAGCAATTGTACCTATTGAAACACTTGCCTTTCTAATTGTGGATGCTGGGGACACCAGGACAACCAGGCCCACTGAGCTTTCAAAGGGAGGAGGAAGATGCCATTTACAATGGATAATCGTGGTGTACTTCATTATCTTCTTATTTAACTTTCAAGAAGTTTCACTTCTTGAAACTTATTTAGTTTCAAGAGTAGGAAAAATAAGCATCATGCCTAATTTTCTTTCTAGGGTTCACCAAATAATAACAAGCACTATGTTCTTTAGGTTTCTGCAATAGACATTTGGGCAGCAATGCATTAGGCATTAAGTTAAAATAGCAATTAAAATATTATGCTAAGCATTCTCTTATTTATAACATACTAGTTTACTGTAAAGCAGTTTGCCTTCTTCTATAGTTGAGTTTAATGAGTTTCTTTTAGAAGAACCATAAAAAGCTTGCTCAGAGAAAAGAGGCTGTGTTAGTTTTTCAATAAGCAATGTAGCTGTCACCAGATGTTATAAAGATTGATTACTAATGCATTTTTAATGAAGATAACTTATTAGATAATAAGGTTTTTACCCTCCTCTAAATTTCCAGTAGAAGGAAAACATTGAGTTTTTCCATTTTAAATTAAAGGCTTTCTGCAATTGGTTTTTCACTAAGCCTTAAAATGGATGATCAAATTCAATTATGTAACAAATATGCTTAGACTGAAGCCAATGCTTCTCCCTCATACTTTTATGTCTGCCTGAATCCCACCAAACCTCTGGGGAATAAGAACTAAACAAGACATATACCCCAACAAACATGCCAAGACAAGCATTATTAATATATAGGAAGTGTTCTCTATGTGTTTTCTGGATGAGCGAAAGTTTTACAATGTTGTTTTTGTTGGAAACACCAGTTCAAAGATTTTTCCCATTGAGTACACTTGTCATAAGCTTGTTTATCAGTGATGAATTGCTATGTAGAATACACACTTCCCTGGGTCTCCCTTTGTCTTCCAGTGGCTAGGAAATGGAACATGGTGCAGAGGTTAAGAATAAATTAACACAACCATGGCACGGTTTTCTTCACTGAAGGAGTTGAAACTGTCCTATCCTAGCAATGCCAAATCGTCATGCTGTAGTTAGCATCATTCAGATAGCCAAGAGCTCTAATAGGATCAGGTTGAATCTATCAAACAGTTGCTTCTCAAAGTTTAGTGTCTAAAGGCAAAGAACTGTAAGTTTAAGAATTGTTCTTGAAAGAGATGGGTCACAAGCCCAAAAATGATTATGGGAGAAAAACTTTATCTTAAATTATTTCATTTTATCTTAAAAATGTGTACAAGTTTACACTGTAAGCCATAATACAACTCTTTGTTGTACAATGTTAAAATAAAATAAACAAAGTAAGTTTCCTACTTTGGTAAATATTGAGTTGAGTATAATTTTGGGAAAAGTAGAGTGAGTTGAAAAGAACTGACACAGAATATTTAATTCAGACCCCACTTAACATTCTGCTCAGACTTGAGCTCATAATAATTTGGAAATGTAGACTCACAAAAATGTAAAAACAGTGTCTTTAATTCTTGCTGAGCTACATTGGGGGTAATCATGGAAGACAGATGCCCAAAACCAGCCATGAACTAGGTATATGCCACTTTTTTAGCCATAATTCATGAAACCTTGGATAAAGGTGCCTTCTGGAGAGATTAAATCAGTTGGATCTTATGATGGTTAATTTTATGTATCAACTTGGCTAGGTCTGGTACCTAGATAATTGGTCAAATATTATTCTAGATGTTTCTGTGAAGTTTTATTTTTAAATGAGATTAGCATTTAAATCAGAGGCCTTTGAGTAAAGCTGATTGCTTGCCATAATGTGTGTTTTTGGGTCTCAGCCAATCAGTTGAAGGCCTTACTAGAAAAAAAGACTCTCTGGGGAAGATGGAATTCTGTTAGTCAACAGCTCCATGTGTCAACTGAAGCTCTTTCCTAGGTTCCCAGCCTGACAGTCCACCATGCAGAGTTGGAATTTGCCAGTTTCCACAATAACATGAGTCAATTCCTTAAAATAAATCATTCTCTCTAGGCACATACAGGTCACTGAGTAGACTGAAAGGGTAATGGATTCATTGTTCATGAGTCAAGAAAAGAGTCATCAAAGAACTTTTCAGAGAAGAAGAATAGTGCTGTTCTCTAATTATCTGCTGTGGATGTAATTTTCACACACGGGTGTGAACTAAAACTGGAAACCTTATCACATCCATAGTGATGAACTCTTGCAGTTTCCAAACCACATGTTCACTCTATCAGTGTCATCACAGGTGGTACAACACAGCTGTGCCTTGTATTTGTTGTTTGAGATAAGTTGTTCTGGACAATTTAGTAAGAAAGCCAGTGAGAATTACTGCATCAGTGTTCATTAAGGAGATTAGCCTGTAGTTCTTTTTGGATGTGTCCCATGTTTTGGGATGAGTGTAATACTGGCTTCACAGGATGAGTTATGCAGTGTTCCTTCCCTTTCTATTTCTTGGAAAAGTTTAAGGAGTGTTGATACTAGTTCTTCTTTAATGGTCTGGCAGAATTCAGCAGAGAATGCATTCTTTTTTGGGAGATTATTACTGCTTCAATTTCATTATTTGTTGCAGATCTGTTTAGTTGATTAATATCCTCTTAGTTCAATTTTGGATGGTCATAAGTATATAGAAATTTGTCCATCTTGTCAAGATTTCACAATTTATCAAATCCAACAACCTATCAGAAAGATCATTCACCATGACCAAGTAGGCTTCATCCCAGGGATGCAGGAATGGTTCAACGTACACAAATCAATAAATATAATATAGTACATAAATAGAAGTAAAGACAAAAACTGCTTGATCATATCAACAGACACAGAAAAAGCCTTTGATAAGATTCAACACCATTTTATGATAAAAGCTCTAATAAAACTAGGAATAAAAGGAATTGTACCTCAACATTATAAAGGCTATGTATGGCAAACTTATAGCCAACATCATACTTAATGGGGAAAAACTGAAACCATTTCCCCTAAAGTCAGGAATGAGACAAGGGTGCCCACTCTCCCCACTCTTACTCAACATAGTCCTGGAATTCCTAGCCAGAGCAATAAGGCAAGAAGAAGAGATAAGGGGAATACAAATAGATAAAGAAAAAGTCAAACAACTGTCCTCATTTGCAGTTGACATGATCTTTTACCTCAAAAGCTCCACCCAAAAACTCCTATACACCATAAACAGCTTCAGCAATGTAGTAGGATAAAAAATCAACTTACAAAACTCAGTAGCTGAGATTCCAAGATGGCAGCTAGAGGGAGGAAGCAGAAAGTGTGCCTCCTAAAGTAAAATCTTGGAGAGATGCTGGAGACACACCTTACAGGAAAAACCACCAGAAGAGGCAAAACTTTGACTCCTCCACACCTCCAGCCTGTGCAGAGCATCTCCACTTCACATTAAAAGGAGAAACCAGGAGGGCTCCTGTGCTGCCACAAAATGGCAGCACCCAGATGGCGTGGGAAGACGCAGACCACAAGGTGAGCTAAGTGGCACATGGTACTCCCACAGACAACTCTGGGCCAGATCAGCATTGCTCCCTGGACAGACCGACCCCCACCAAGGGAAAAAAGAGAAACTGAATAATAAGCAACAACAACAAAAAAGACATGTAGCAAAAAGGGTGGGCTCCCCTGAGCACAGAAGAGAGGGGGAGGGGAATCCCTCACAGAACTGTAAATAAACAAGCTGGGCCAGAGAAGGCAGGAGCAGCAGCACACGCCCAGCAACCAGGAGTGGGAAAACTTGTAAAAGCAGCAGTGGGAGGAAAACTCCACAGGAAAAGGGGGAAGACCCATTTCCCATGAGCTGAAAACAAACACAATGGCCTGAGAAAGCAGGTGCAGTGTCACCTCCCCCAGTGTGCTTGGAAAGGGGAAAGCTTGTAGCAGCTGCTTGCACACAGGAGAACTCTGAGTAAACAAAGCCTGCGGGGGCCAGGTGAGTGCTAAGCTCACCCCAGAGATCTGCATAAATAAAGCCTCCAGAAGCAGCAGGCTGACAGCAGTGGGCAGGCAAGCCACAGCCACAGATACCATTCACAGAACTGTCTCCAGACTCTTTTTTTTTCCTCTCTCCCTACCTTTGATGAGAAAACAACTGAATGACACCTGCATGCTGAAAAACTTACTGAAACTGTATTGCATTTGCACTTGGGACACTTTGTGGTGTTTTTTTTTCTTTTGTGCAGTTTTGTTTTATTTTATTTTTCCCCTTTGATGAGACAACCACAGAACTACTTCTGAGGCACATCTCCAGGATTGGAGGCTGAGGGATGAACACCAAAATTATTAAGATTGAAACTTTATTGCATTTGAACTTGGAGATTTATATATATATATATATATATATATAATTTATTTATTTTTTATTTTTATTTTTTATTTTCAATCTTCTCTCTGTCTCTCTAATGCCTTTTTAGCTTATGGTTGATTAGTACACTGTCTCTCCCTGTTTATATCTTTGAAACTATTTTTGTTTCTTTGTTTTGTTTTTTTCTACTTGTTTATTTGTTTTTCCCTTTTCCTTTAACTTCTTTACTTTCCATCTCCTCTTACAATTCCATTCTAAATATCACTAGTGCTATTATTATAAACCAGAAAATACTTAATTGCATACAGTACAGGGACAGTAACAACACCAAGGGCAATGATGGGAAGACAGAAAAAACAGGGAAACCAGTTTCCCCACAGCAAAAAATTAGTACAGGAACCAGAGGGAAATGAAGAAAACAGATACTCAGATCCAGACTCCAACAAAATGAAGATAAACTATGCCAAAGAATCCAATGAAGCCCACAAGAATAATCAAAAGAAGAAATACTACACGTACTCAATGAGAATTTTATAGAGATGATACTGGATACGGTCAACCAAAATGTACAGGAGACACTCAAGAAATTCCAAGACAACAAAAATAGAGAATTTGAAAAAGCAAAAGAAGAAATAAAAGAAACCATAGAAGCACTGTATAAACACCAAAGTGAAAGAGAGAACACGATGAATAAACGGATAAATGAACTCAGGACAAAAATAGACAACATTAAAGAGGAAACCACCCAGGATATGGAAAACCTCAGAAAAAAGAACGAAATGGAATTGCAAAACAAAATGGAAGGCCAGTCCAGCAGAATAAAACAAACAGAAGACAGATCTGAGAACTCGAAGATGAAATGGTAATTAAAGGAAAAACTGAAGAACTATTAGTTAAACGACTCAAGACCTGTGAAAAGAAAATGCAAGAACTCACCAACTCCATCAGAACATCAAACCTGAGAATCATGGGAATCAAAGAAGGAGAAGAGGTGCAAGCAAAGGGAATGCATAATATATTCAACAAAATAATAACAGAAAATTTCCCAAATCTAGAGAAAGCTATTCCCATACAGATGCAAGAGGCCTCCAGGACACCAAACAGATTAGATCAAAATAGAACTGCCCCACAATATATCATCATTAAACCAACAAGTTCAGAAAGTAGGGCAAGAGTATTGAAGGCTGTAAGAGAGAAAAAACAAATAATGTACAAAGGTAAACCCATCCAAATCACAGCAGACTTCTCAACAGAAACATTAAAAGCAAGAAGATTGTGGGGTGAGATCCTCCGGGCACTGAATGAAAATTACTTCAACCCCAGGATACTCTACCCTGCAAAACTGTCATTCAAAATAGATGGAGCAATAAAAGTCTTCCACGATAAGCAGAAACTAAAACAATATGTGACCACAAAACCACCACTACAAAAGATTCTTCAAGGGATTCTGCACACAGAAAGTGAAACCCAACATAAGCATGAAAGGGCAGTCAGCACCAAACTACAGGAAAAGAAAAAGCAAGAAAGTAGAGAGTAACCTCAACTTAGGTACACACAATCAACCCTCAAACAACTAAGACAACTAAATGACATGAATCACCACATACCTATCAGTACTGACGCTTAATGTTAACGGACTTAATTCACCCATCAAAAGGCACCGCTTGACAAAATGGATTAAAAGGGATGATCCAACAATTTGTTGCTTACAGGAGACCCATCTCACTGACAGAAATAAGCATAGGATTAGGATGAAAGGTGGAAGAAGATTTACCAAGCCAATGGCCCCCCAAAACAGGCAGGAGTAGCAATACTTATCTGACAAAGTAGACTTCAAACCTACATTGATCAAATGAGATAAAGATTGACATTCCATACTAATAAAAGGGGAAATAGACCAAAAGGAAATAACAATTATCAACCTATATGCACCCAATGTCAACACACCCAATTTCATCAAACAGACCCCGAAAGACCTAAAAGCATATATTAACACCAACACAGTGGTTGTGGGAGACTTTAACACCCAATTACCATCAATAGATAGGTCATCCAAACAAAAAATCAATAAAGAAATCCAAGATCTAAAATATACCATAGATCAAATGGACCTAGTTGATGTCTACAGAACATTTCATCCAACTTCTACACAATATACATTCTTCTCAGCAGCCCATGGAACCTTCTCTAAAATAGATCATATCCTAGGGCACAAAGCAAACCTCAGCAAATATAAGAAAATAGAAATTATACCATGCCCACTATCTCCACTCTTATTTAAGATAGTACTGGAATTCCTAGCTAGAGCAATTAGGCAAGAAGAAGGAATAAAAGGAATACAAATAGGTAAAGAAACTGTCAAAATACCCCTATTTGCAGACTACATGATCCTATACCTTAAAGACACAAAAAACTACTCAGACGCTCCTAGACACCATCAATAATTGGGACTTCATAAAACTAAAAAGCTTCTGCTCATCAAAAGAAATGGTCTCTAAACTGAAGAGAACACCCACAGAGTGGGAGAAAATATTTGCCAGCTACACAGCAGACAAAGTACTGATAACCAGAATATATAAGGAACTTAAAAAACTAAATTCTCCCAAAACTAATGAACCAATAAAGAAATGGGCACGTGAACTAAACAAAACTTTCTCAAAAGAAGAAATTCAAATGGCCAAAAAACACATGAAAAAATGCTCACCATCTCTAGCAATAAAGGACATGCAAATTAAAACCACACTAAGATTCCACCTCACCCCTGTTAAAATAACCATCATTAGCAACACCACCAACATCAGGTGTTGGTGAGGATGTGGGGAAAAAGGAACCCTCTTACACTGTTGGTGGGAATGTAAACTAGTGCAACCCCTCTGGAAAAAAATTTGGAGACTACTTAAAAATATAAACATTGATCCACCATTTGATCCAGCAATACCACTCTTGGGGAAATACCCAAAAGACTGTGACTCAGGTTACTCCAGAGGCAACTGCACACCCATGTTTATTGCGGCACTATTCACAATAGCCAAGTTATGGAAACAGCCAAGATGCCCCACTACTGATGAATGGATCAAGAAAATGTGGTATCTATACACAATGGAATTTTATGCAGCCATTAAGAAGAATGAAATGTTATCATTTGCTGGTAAATGGATAGAATTGGAGAACATAATTCTGAGTGAGGTTAGCCTGGCCTAAAAGACCAAAAATCATATGTTCTCCCTCATATGCGGACATTAGATCAAGGGCAAACACAACAAGGTGATTGGACTTTGATCACAAGACAAAATTACGACAGCACACAAGGGCGATATGAGGATAGGTAAGACACCTAAAAAATTAGCTAGCATTTGTTGCCCTCAATGAAGAGAAGCTAAAGCAGATACCTTAAAAGCAACTGACGCCAATAGGAGAAGGGGACCAGGAACTACAGAAAAGGTTAGATCAAGAAGAATTAACCTAGAAGGTAACACACATGCACAGGAAATTAATGTGAGTCAGCTCCCTGTATAGCTATCCTTATCTCAACTAGCAAAAACCCTTGTTCCTTCCTATTATTGCTTATACTCTCTCTTCAACAAAATTAGAGATAAGGGCAAAATAGTTTCTGCCAGATATTGAAGGGGTTGTGGGGAGAGTGAGGGGGCTGGGTGAGTGGTAAGGGTGGTGGTGGGGGGAGGGGGGAGAAATGACCTAAGCATTGTATGCACATATGAGTAAAAAAAAAAAAGTCAGTAGCTTTTCTATACAGCAACAATGAACAAATTGAGAAAGAATATAGGGAAACAATTTGATTTATTATATCCTCAAAAGAATCAAATACCAAGCAATAAACTTAGCAAAGGATGTAAATGACCTCTACAAGGAGAACTACAAACCACTGAAGAAAGACATCAAAGAGACTACAGAAGATAGAAAGGTCTCCCATGCTCATGGATTGGCAGAATCATCATAGTAAAAATGGCTGTACTACCAAAAGCAATCTACATGTTCAATGAAATTCCCATCAAAATTCCAATGACATTCATTATAGAGTTTGAAAAATCTACCCTGAATTTCATTAGGAAACACAAAGACTATGAATAGCCAAGGCAATACTGAGCAAAAAGAGCAAAGCTGGAGGTATCACAATACCTGACTTCAAACTATATTACAGAGCCATAGCAATAAAACAGCATGGTGCTGGCACATAAACAGAAAGGAAGACAATTGGAACAGAAGAGAGGACCCAGATATAAATCCATGCAACTATGCCCATCTTATTTTTGACAAAATCACCAAAAACATACAATGGAGAAAAAGACAGCTTCTTCAACAAATGTTGCTGAGAAAAGTGGGTTATCTGCCTGCAGAAAACTGAAAATAGATCCATGCCTTGTCACCCTGTACTAGTATCAACTGAAAGTGAAATAAAGACCTTAATATCAGACCCAAAACCTTGAGGTTAGTACAGGAAAGAGCAGGGAATACACTGGAACCAATGGGTATAGGCAAGGACTTCCTCAGTAGAACTCAAGCAGCCCAGCAACTAAGAGAAAGGATTGACAAATTTACTAAGTGAAATTAAAAAGCTTCTGCACAGCAAAAGAAATGGTCTCTAAATTGAAGAGACCACCCACAGAATGGGAGAAAATCTTTGCTAGCTACACATTAGACAAGGCACTGATAACCAGAATATACAGGGAGCTCAAAAAACTAACACCCCCCAAAACCAATGAACCAATAAAGAAGTGGACAACTGAACTAAGCAGAACTTTTTCAAAGGAAGAAATACAAATGACCAAAAAGCACATGAAAAAATGCTCACCATCCCTGGCCATAAAAGAAATGCAAATCAAAACCACACTAAGATTCCACCTCACTCCTTTTAGGATTGCTACCATCAAGAACAACAAACTTTGGCAAGGATGTGGGGAAAAAGGAACCCTCATGCACTGTTGATGGGAATGTAAGCTAGTACAACGAGTATGGAAAACAATATGCAGGCTTCTTAAAAAACCGAGCTTAGATCTGCCATATGATCCAGCAATACCACTCCTCTGGGTATACCCAAAGGAATGCAACTCAAGTTATTATAAACGCACCTGCACACCCATGTTTATTGCAGCACTATTCACAATAGCTAAGCTATGGAAATAGCCATAATGCCCCACTACCAACAAATGGATTAAGGAAATGTGGTATTTATACACAATGGAATTTTATTCAGCCACAAAGAAGAATGGACTTTTGTCATTTGCTGGTAAATAGATGGAACTGGAGAACATCATCTTAAGTGAAGTTAGCCAGGCTCAGAAGGCCAAAAATTGCATGTTTTCACTCATATGTGGATTATAGACTTAAAACAAATGCAGAAATATTATTGGACATGGGTCACACACTAAGGGGAGAACGCATATGGGAGGAATAGGGAAAGGGAAGGACACCTAAAACTTGAATGTGGTTGATGTGCTCTTAAACTGGCAGAGGCCACTACGGGAAGGGGACCAGGAAGTAGTGAAGAGGTCCGGTAGAGATGAACCAATGAGGGTTGTAATACACATGTGCACGGAAGCAACCCTATGAATCTCTCTGTATAGCTATTTTTATCTCAAATTAGCAAAACACTATGTTTTTCTTATTATCTCTCATGTTTTCTCTTCAACAAATCAGAGAAAAAGGGGGAAGAACAGGTTCTGCCTGGAAGGTGGGGGGAGGGGGGAGGAGGTGGAGATGGCCCAAATAATGTATACACATGTAAGTAAATGTAAAAATGATAAAGTAAAATAAAAAAAGAAAGCCTGTGAATGAACCCTGATCCATTTACCACATCAAGCTTTTTATCTTTTTAAAAAATACCCTTTGCTTTCACTTCAATAAGGAAAACCTCTATACTTATGTGAGTTTAGCTTCTTTTTGTTTTACTTTAGTTTCTTCATATAAGTGACACCAGGCAGTGTTTGTCTTTCTGTGCTTTGCCTACGTAACTTAGCATAATGTCCTCCAGGTTCATCCATGTTATTGGAAAAGACGGAATTTCCTTTTGTAATTTAAGGCCGAATACTTCCCACTGTGGATATATACTCTATGCTTTATTTATACACAGAAAATGAAGGGAAAAGCAAGGTGGATGGGGGATCAAAGGTACAGAGTTTTAGTAAAACTGGAGGAATACATTTTAGTGATCGAATGCACTGCTTGGTTACTATAGTTAATAATTATGTATCATACATTTCAAAATTGTTAAAAGGGAAGATTTTAAATGCTCTTAATGTAAAGGAATGATATATATGTACATTGATGAATGTGTTAATTAGCTTCATTTAATTACTCTACAATGTGAACGTATAACATTAAATCTCGTAAATATACTATTATTCTTCATTTTGGGGGATTCATCCTAGGATGCCCTTCAGGTAACAGAATACAAGAATGCTCAAGTCCCCAGTATACGATGGTGTAGTATTTGTATATAACACCCCTGTATCCTCTTGTATTCTTTAAATCATCTCTAGAGTACTCAATATAATGTAAGTGCTATGTAAATTGTTATATAGTAAGTATCTTTCAGGACACAGTGACAAGAGAAAAAGTCTGTATATGTTCAGCACAGATACAATTTTTTCAAAACCCTGAATGTTTTCAATCTATAGTTGGTTTAGTCTACAGGTGTGGAAACCACAAATGCAGAGGGCTAGCTGTATATAAGTATTTGTCCATTCCAAATAAATAAATAAAATAAGAGAGGAAAAACCTATTAATCATACTCTGAATACTAAATTCTCACTCATCCCTCCTAATAGGAAAGCTATCCTAGTTTGCCTGGAACTGAGGGGTTTCCAGGTATAGGGAACTTTTACTGCTAAAACTTGGAAAGTCCAATGTAAACTAAGACTATAATCAGCTTACAGTTTTTTGTAATAGACCATGCTCCCTTTTCATTATTAATTAGTCTGAAATAGTGAAACTGCAAGTCAATATTTAACTTTAAAAACTAGTCACCCCATTGAATATAGTAAGACACTGAAGAGTCAGTCAGTTGGACTTGGTGAAAGATGCTCATCTTGTGGATGCACAATGATGCTCCAAAATTGAACTGCTCTGAAAGAGTTTCCATTCCTCATATTCACTTACTTTTGTTTCTAATTGATACACCATTAGTGGTGGTCACTCTTTGATACCCCCGTGAGCTCCTTCATATCTTAAATGATCAGATATACCAGATCTGTTTTCAGGAGAACCAATGCCAGCCCTGGGTGGGGTCCAGGCACATTTTCACAATCCATTTCATCTCTAGGATTGCTCCCCAAGCAATATAGCTTCTCCCTGTTCCCTGGTAATGCAAGAAAACCAAATGACTCCATCACTCTTAGTACATTAAGGTTTCACTCACTAGACTAAGACCACTTAAAAAAATCAGTGTATTTTCCAATATGAAAATGTGAGTTTCTTCACATTCTATTAGGTGTGGATCTTCAGTGTTCCCCCAAAATTCACATGTTGAAGGCTTGGTTCCCAATGCAGCAGAGTTGGGGTCTTTGGGAGGTGATTGGATCATGAGGACACTCACTTCATGAATGGACTAATTCATTTATGAATTCATAACTTAATGGGTTATTGGGAGGTAGTGGAAACTTTAGTAGGTGGGGCCAACTTGAAGGAAGTAGGTGATTAGGGGTGTGCTCTATAAGGATCTATTTTGTTCCCAGCTCCTTTTCTTTCTTTCTTTCTTTCTTTCTTTCTTTCTTTCTTTCTTTCTTTCTTTCTTTCTTTCTTTCTTTCTTTCTTTCTTTCTTTCTTTCTTTCTTTCTTCTTCTTCTTCTTTCTTTCTTTCTTTCTCTCTCTTTCTTCTTTCCATCTTTCTTTCTTTCCTTTTTTCTTCCTTCTCTCTCTCTCTCTCTCTCTTTCTTTCTTCTCCTTTCCTTTCCCTTTTCTTTTTCTCTCCCCTCCCCTCTCCTCCATCCCCACCCCCTCCACATTTCCTGTATGTCAGAATCTGACTACCCCAATCCATCATGTGCTTTCTGCCCTGATGTTCTGCTTTAACACAGAAACAGAGCCAGGGGACCATAGACTTAAATCTCTGAAACCATGAGCTGAAAATAATTTTTCCTTCTTTAGGTTGTTTATCTCAGGTATTTTGTCACAATAATGGAAATAAGAATAACATTCATTCTGTTTACATATGGTATGTCAATATCTTTTGAGGTTCTAGGCAATTGACAAAAGACTAAGAGCAAAAGTAGCTATAAGAATTTGAAATGATGGAAAAATTTTGTTATTATTTGTAGATGGCAACATCAAAAAAGTAAAGAATTATTAAAGTGAGGTAAAATAATAAAAAAGTAAATCACTGGTTTCTATAGACCAGTAACAAAAAGTTAGAAAAACATCATTTGTAATAACAATAAAGCTATAAGACATAAAAAACTACAACTAATAAAATAATTAAACAATATTCATGGATAAATTTTTAAAACTTTATTTCAGGATTATAAAGGAGGCATAAATAAAGAGATATAACAACTTGCTACTTCTTAGAAAATGATTTATTAGTTTAATGTCTTTCTCATCAAAATCTCAGAATTAAGAACCCAGGGACATATGTGAAAACCAGATATATTCCAGAGTTGGCACTGCAAATCAGAATTTGAAGGAAGAGCACTAGAATAAATAATGCTGAGACAATTGGTCATTTGCATGAATAAAGAAGGGAAAAATAGGTAACTGTTTCACAGCATATAAAAGATGCTCACCTTCACTGGTAATCAAGTAAATGTAAATATAAATGCAGTGAGCCAGGTAACATTTTTTATTTTTTATGAGAAAGAGTAATTCACAAGGCAGCCAGACACAAAGGGAGAGGCCCAAGTTTCAACTCCACCTCTGGGATGACATTTTTTATATTCATCAAACTGGCAAAAGTTCAATAGATTAGCAATAGCTGGAATTGTGAGAATGTGGTCAGTAGCATGTATTTATGGAAGCATATACTGGTGTTATTAAACTTAAAAAAACAATGTAGCATAATCTAGTAAATTTAATGATGAACAACACTTAAGACTCAACACTTCAGCATTTGGTACACAGATTCTTTAGTAACCCTTATTTATGTGCAAAAAGGTTCATAGATATATACATCTCCAATTCAAAGCAATGTGCATTTCAAACCAGGAACTACATAAATGACCACCAACAAAAGTCTGGGTGAAGAGTTATAGTATATTCATATACTAGAATATATCAGGTATGTGAAAATAAGTGATGTATAGTTTTGAAGACATTCCTCAGAGATATTTTGGGTTGGGTTGCAGACCTGAAAATAAAACAAAGAGTGAAATGCAGCAAGTCACATGGCATTTTTGCTTTCCAGTATATATAGAAGTTATATTTGTACTATACTGTGGTCTATTAAGTATACAATAGCATTGTGAAATTAAAAGACAAATATCTTAATTAAAAACACATTATTGCTTAAAAATATCAGTGATCATCTGATATTTTTTTATAGTGCTAGGGATTGAACTCAAGACTGTGCATGGTAGGCAAGCCCTCTACCATCTCGGGCCTGGGTTATAATTTTTTTGATGATGGAGAGCCTTGCCTCAATGTTAATGGCTGCTTACTGATCAGAGGTGTTGTTTGCTGAAAGGTGGGGTGGTTATAGCAATTTCCTAAAATAAGACAATAATGAAGTTTGCCATATCAATTGACTATTCCTTTCATTACAGATTTCTCTGTAGCATACAACATTCTTTGACAGCATTTGCCAACAGAAGAACTTCTTTACAAATTAGAGCCAATCCTCTTAAACCCTGCACTGCTTTATCAACTAAGTCTATATAAGATTATACTTTGTTGTGTTTCAACAGTGTTCACAGAATCCTCATCAAACGCAGATTCCATCATTTTTTATTAGTATCTATTAATTATACAAAGGGTCTTCATTGTGATAATTCCATACATGCAGTTGATTCCATCTAAGGAGCCACAAACTTTACTTATCCATAAGAAATATCTCCTCATTTGTTAAAGTTTTACCAGGAGATTAAAGCAATTCAGTCACTTCTTCAGGCTCCACTTCTAATTCTAGTTCCCTCAGTGTTCCTATCATATATGTAGACTTCCTGCACTACAGTCTTGTTTTTTTTTTGGCATTACTGGGATTTGAACAGAGGGCTTTGTGCTTGAGGTAGGCATTCTATTGCTCAAGCCACACCTCCAGCCCCACTGAAGTTCAGCTCCTCCAAACTCCACTATAAGAGTTGGAATCAGCTTCTTTCAAGCTCCTGTTAATGTTGCATGAATCAGGAAATGTTCATTGTTGCATCTAGAATGCTGAATCTTTTCTAGAAGGTTTTCAATTTCCTTTGTCTAAATCTATCAGAGAAATCACTGTTTATGGCAACTATAGCCCTAAGAAACACATTTCCTAAGTATTAAGACTTAAAGCAAAAGTTATTCCTTAATTCCTGAACTGCAAAATGGATGTAGTGCTAGCAGACATGAAAACAATATTTTTAATGTTGAGCTCTTGGGTGACCAAGAGCAGTAATATTACTGTCCAAGGAGTAATATTTTGAAAGCAATCACCTTTTCTGAGCCATAGGTCTTAACAGTGGGTTTAAAGTATCCAGTAAACAATGTGTTGTTGTTCAGGCTCTATTTTTCCCTTTATAAAGTATAGGCAGAGTAGATTTAGTATAATTCTTTATTTTGATCCCTCCCCCCTTTTCTGGAAGTACTGGGAATTGAACTCAGGACTTTGAGCTTGCTTGGCAAGTGCCCTACCACTGGAGTCACACCCCCAAGTTCATATTTAGTACAATTCTTAAGGACCCTGGGATTTCAGAATAGTACATGTCCATTGGCTGCACTAGCTGCACCAGCCCTTAACAAGAGAGTCAGCCTGTCTACTTTAGCTTTGAAGCCAGACAATGACTTCTCTTTAGCTATGAAAGTCCTAGATGACATCCTTTTCCAATATAAGGCTGCTTTATCTACATTGACTTGATTCTTCATCAGTGTTCTTAGTGAGATTTTTCTGAATAACTTGCTGAAATGTCTACATCAGCACCTACTTCTTTCTTCACCTTGTACTTGTATGTTGTGGAGATGACTTCCTTCCTTAAACCTCATAAATCACCCTTTGCTAGCTTCAGATTTTCTTTGCTGTGGCTTCCTCACCTTTTCAGCCTTCATAGAACTGAAGAGAGTTAGGGCCTTGCTCTGGGTTAGTCTTTGACTTAAGGGAATGTTGCTGATTTGATTTATCCAGATCACAGAAATAAAGCTGTTTTGCTTTCTTATCCCTTGTGTGTTCATTGGAGTAGCACTTTTAATTTCCTTTAAGAACTTTCTCTTTGTATTCACTACCTGACTAACTGGTGCAAGAGACTTTCAGCCTATATTGGCTTTCCACAGCCTTCATCGCTAAGCTAAATCATTTCTAGCTTTTGACTTGAAGTGAGAGATGTGTGTCTTCCTTTCATTAGAATACTTAGAGATCATTAAAAGGTTATCAATTAGCTTAATGTCAATGCTGCATCTTGGGAAATGTGAAGGTCAAGGAGAGGAATATTGACAGGGGAATGGCCAGTTGTTAGATAGTCAGAACACACACAAAATTTATCGATCAAGCATATGGTCTTATATGGGAGTGGTTTGTGGAGCACCAAAATAAGTACAATAGTACTGTCAAAGATCACTGACCTCAGATTACCATTACAGACATAATGACAACGGAAAAGCTTGAAATCTGCGAAATTGCCAAAATGTGACATAGACACATGAAATAAGCATGTACTATTGGAAAAAACACCCATAGACTTGCTGTATGCAGCGTTGCTACAAACATTCAATTTGTAAGAAACAAAAAAAAGCAGTATCTGCAAAGCACAATCAAATGACAAACATATCAACACAGATGAGTTTCATAGTAACAAAGGTGAAAAAATGATCTCAGATGTATGCATATTAAAATGTATATGCATACTAAAATGTATAAAATGTAATGTTCAGGATATGTACATATGGTTGATTCCTGTTATTTGTGATAGACTTATTCTACAAAATCAATTTAGGAGCACTAAATTAGTGGATATTGAACCATTGCCAATCTACACATAGGATTGTTTTTTGTATGTTTTATTGTATTTAATGTATATTGTCAATTAGTTAACATTGCACTTATTGTCACTATCACTATAACTTTAGCCTGAATGAAGCTTATCTAATGAATATACATTTTCTTCCCAAGGCATATCATACCCTTCTTGGTTTAAGAACATTACACAGCACTTCAGCATCACACTTGGTGGCCATTTTAAATTGTAAAATTAGCAACAAGAAAAACACAGAAATTGCAAAAGCTTTGATGCTGAAGCATCCAAGAAAAGGACACTCATTTACAGCATGATACTGAATTGACAAGGCAGAGCTTCACTGTGTTCAACCTCAGCTGGGAACACGTGTCTTCATTGGTTTTCGTACACATTTCACCACTTTGTGCATGTCTTCAAATGACTGAGAAGATGCCATGGGTCTTGATTTTGGAGTTATTGATAATTTTAGCAAATTGAAAAACTTGCAAATCTTAATCTACAAATAGCAAGGATCAATTGTATGTGTTAAAACTGTAAATAAAATCAAGGAAATCATAGACACAAAATTCATGTTGTTAATTATTACACTGAAGAAGTGGGAAATGAGGGGCAATTTGGAAATACAGATAGAGGACTTCAAAGACTTGGAAGTAGTCTATTTCCTTAGCTGAATCTTGGTGTTAAAGAACACACTATTTTTTTTGACTCATATGTGCATACAATGTTTGGGTCATTTCTCCCTCCACCCCCACCCTTACTCCCCCCCCCACCCTCTCTCTCTCCCCACCACCCCCTTGCTACCCGGCAGAAACTATTTTGCCCTTATCTCTAATTTTGTTGAAGAAAGAGTATAAGCAATAATAGGAAGGAACAAGGGTTTTTGCTAGTTGAGATAAGGATAGCTATACAGGGCATTGACTCACATTGATTTCCTGTGCGTGTGTGTTACCTTCTAGGTTAATTCTTCTTGATCTCACCTTTACTCTAGTTCCTGGTCCCCTTCTCCTATTGGCCTCAGTTGCTTTAAAGTATCTGCTTTAGTTTCTCTGCGTTGAGGGCAACAAATGCTAGCTAGTATTTTAGGTGTCTTACCTATCCTCACCCCTCCCTTGTGTGCTCTCGCTTTATCATGTGATCAAAGACCAATTCCCTTGTTGTGTTTGCCCTTGATCTAATGTCCACATATGAGGGAGAACATATGATTTTTGGTCTTTTGGGCCAGGCTAACCTCACTCAGAATGTTGTTATCCAATTCCATCCATTTACCAGTGAATGATAACATTTCGTTCTTCTTCATGGCTGCATAAAATTCCAGTGGGTATAAATATCACATTTTCTTAATCCATTCGTCAGTGGTGGGGCATCTTGGCTGTTTCCATAACTTGGCTATTGTGAATAGTGCTGCAATAAACATGGCTGTGCAGGTGGCTCTGGAGTAACCGGTGTCACAGTCTTTTGGGTATATCCCCAAGGGTATTGCTGGATCAAATGGTAGATCAATGTTTAACTTTTTAAGTAGCCTCCAAATTTTTTTCCAGAGTGGTTGTACTAGTTTACATTCCCACCAACAGTGTAAGAGGGTTCCTTTTTCCCCACATCCTCGCCAACACCTGTTGTTGGTGGTGTTCCTAATGATGGCTATTCTAACAGGGGTAAGGTGGAATCTTAGTGTGGTTTTAATTTGCATTTCCTTTATTGCTAGAGATGGTGAGCATTTTTTCATGTGTTTTCTGGCCATTTGAATTTCTTCTTTTGAGAAAGTTCTGTTTAGTTCACGTGCCCATTTCTTTATTGGTTCATTAGTTTTGGGAGAATTTAGTTTTTTAAGTTCCCTGTATATTCTGGTTATCAGTCCTTTGTCTGATGTGTAGCTGGCAAAATTTTCCCACACTCTCTGGTTGTTTTTTTCAGGTTAGAGACCATTTCTTTTGATGAGCAGAAGCTTTTTAGTTTTATGAAGTCCCATTTATCTATGCTATCTCTTAGTTGCTGTGCTGCTAGGGTTCCATTGAGAAAGTTCTTACCTATACCTATTAATTCCAGAGTATTTCCTACTCTTTCCTGTACCAACTTTAGAGTTTGGGGTCTGATATTGAGATCCTTGATCCATTGAGTTAATATTGGTATAGGGTGATATACATGAATCTAGTTTCAATTATTTGCAGACTGCTAACCAGTTTTCCCAGCAGTTTTTGTTGAAGAGGCTGTTATTTCTCCATTGTATATTTTTAGCTCCTTTGTCAAAGACAAGTTGGTTATAGTTGTGTGGCTTCATATCTGGGTCCTCTATTCTGTTCCACTGGTCTTCATGTCTGTTTTTGTGCCAGTACCATGCTGTTTTTATTGTTATTGCTTTGTAATATAGTTTGAAGTCAGGTATTGTGATACCTCCAGCATTGTTCTTTTGACTGAGTATTGCCTTAGCTTCGTGGCCTCTTGTGTTTCCATATAAATTTCACAGTAGATTTTTCTATCTCTTTAATGAATGTCATTGGAATTTTGATGGGGATTGCATTAAACATGTAGATTACTTTTGGGAGTATAGACATTTTTACTATGTTGATTCTACCAATCCATGAGCATGGGAGATCTCTCCACTTTCTATAATCTTCCTCAATCTCTTTCTTCAGAAGTTTATAGTTTTCCTTGTAGAGGTCATTCACATCTTTTGTTAGGTGTACACCTAAGTGTTTGATTTTTTTGAGGCTATTGTAAATGGAATTGTTTTCATATATTCCCTCTCAGTTTGTTCATTATTAGTGTATAGAAATGCTAATGATTTTTCTATGTTGATATTATATCCTGCTACCTTGCTATAGCTATTGATGGTGACTAGGAGCTTTTGAGTAGAGTTTTTTTCGGATCTTTAAGGTATAGGATCATATCATCTGCAAATAAGGATATTTTGACAGTTTCTTTACCTAATTGTATTCCTTTTATTCCTTCTTCTTGCCTAATTGCTCTGGCTAGGAATTCCAGTACTATGTTGAATAGGAGTGGAGATAGTGGGCATCCTTGTCTGGTTCCTGATTTTAGAGGGAATGGTTTCAGTTTTTCTCCATTAAGTATAAAGCTGGCTATAGGTTTGTCATATATAGCTTTTATAATATTGAGGTACTTTCCTTCTATTTCTAGTTTTCTTAGAGTTTTTATCATGAAATGGTGTTGGATCTTATCAAAGGATTTTTTCTGCATCTATTGAGATGATCAAGTGGTTTTTGTCTTTGCTTCTGTTAATGTGGTTTATTATGTTTATTGATTTTTGTATGTTGAACCACCCCTGCATTCCTGGAATGAAGCCTACTTGGTCATGGTGAATAATTTTTTTGATGTGTTGTTGAATTCGGTTTGCCATTATTTTATTGAGGATTTTTGCATCAATGTTCATTAAGGAGATTGGCCTATAGTTCTCCTTTTTAGAGGTGTCTTTGCCTGGTTTTGGAATAAGTGTAAAACTGGCTTCATAAAATGTGTTAGGCAGTTTTCCTTCCCTTTCTATTTCGTGGAACAGTTTAAGGAGGGTTGGTATCAGTTCTTCTTTAAAGGTCTGATAGAATTCAGCAGAGAATCCATCAGGTCCTGGACTTTTCTTTTTGGGGAGACTCTTGATTGCTGCTTCAATTTCATTTTGTGTTATAGGTCTATTCAGGTGATTAATTTCCTCTTGGTTCAGTTTTGGATGATCATATGTATCTAGAAATCTGTACATTTCTTTAAGATTTTTGAATTTATTTGAATACAGGTTGTCAAAGTAGTCTGTGATGATTTCCTTGACTTCCATGGTATTTGTTGTTATCTCCCCTTTTGCATTCCTGATTCTACTAATTTGGGTTTTTTCTCTCCTCATTTTGTCAGGTTTGCTAGGGGTCTGTTGATCTTGTTAATTTTTTCAAAGAACCAATTTTTTGTTTCATTGATCCTTTGTATGGTTTTTTTTGGTAGTTCTATTTCATTGATTTCAGCTCTTATTTTTATTATTTCTCTCCTTCTATTTGTTTTGGGATTTACTTGTTTTTGTTTTTCTAGGAGTTTGAGATGTATCATTAGGTCATTGATTTGGGATCTTTTAGTCTTTTTAACATATGCACTCATGGCTATAAACTTTCCTCTCAGGACTGCTTTTGCTGTGTCCCATAGGTTTGATAGGTTGTGTTTTCAATTTCATTGACTTCCAGGAACTTTTTGATTTCCTCTTTTATTTCATCAGTGACCCATTTTTCATTAAGCAATGAGTTATTCAGTTTCCAGCTGTTTACATGTTTTTTGTCTTTACTTTTGTTGTTGAGTTCTAATTTTATTGCACTGTGATCAGATAGAATGCATGGTATAATTTCTATTTTCTTATATTTTCTGAGGCTTGCTTTGTGCCCTAGGGTATGATCTATTTTGGAGAAGGTTCCATGGGCTGCTGAGAAGAATGTATATTGTGTAGAAGTTGGATGAAATGTTCTGTAGACATCAAGTAGGTCCATTTGATCTATTGCATATTTTAGATCTAGGATTTCTTTATTGATTTTTGTTTGGATGACCTATCTATTGATGATAGTGCAGTGTTAAAGTCTCCCACAACCACTGTGTTGGTGTTTATATATGCTTTCAGGTCCTTCAAGGTATGTTTGATGAAATTGGGTGCGTTGGCATTGGGTGCATGTAGGTTGATAATCGTTATTTCCTTTTGGTCTATTTCCCCTTTTATTAGTATGGAATGTCCTTCTTTATCTCGTTTGATCGATGTAGGTTTGAAGTCTACTTTGTCAGAGATAAGTATTGTGACTCCTGTTTGTTTTTGGGGGCCATTGGCTTGGTAAATCTTCTTCCAGCCTTTATCCTAAGCCTATGCTTATTTCTGTCAGTGAGATGGGTCTCCTGTAAGCAACAAATTGTTGGATCTTCTTTTTTAATTCATTTCGTCAAACGGTGCCTTTTGATGGTTGAATTAAGTCCATTAACATTAAGTGTTAGTATTGATAGGTATGTGGTGATTCCTGTCATTTAGTTGTCTTAGTTGTTTGAAGGTTTGATTGTGTGTACCTAAGTTGAGGTTACTCTCTACTGTCTTGCTTTTTCTTTTTTTGTGGTTTGGTGCTGCCTGTCTTTTCCTGGTTAAGTTGGGTTTCACTTTCTGTGTGCAGAATCTCTTGAAGAATCTTTTGTAGCGGTGGTTTTGTGGTCACATATTGTTTTAGTTTCTGCTTATCATGGAAGACTTTTATTGCTCCATCTATTTTGAATGATAGTTTTGTTGGGTAGAGTATCCTGGGGTTGAAGTGATTTTCATTCAGTGCCCAGAAGATTTCACCCCATCCTCTTCTTGCTTTTAATGTTTCTGTTGAGAAGTCTGCTGTGATTTTGATGGGTTTACCTGTGTATGTTATTTGTTTTTTCTCTCTTACAGCCTTTAATATTCTTTCCCTAGTTTCTGAACTTGGTGTTTTAATGATGATATGTTGTGGGGCAGTTCTATTTTGATCTGGTCTGTTTGGTGTTCTGGAGGCCTCTTGTATCTGTATAGGAATAGATTTCTCTAGATTTGGGAAAATTTCTTTTATTATTTTGTTGAATATATTATGCATTCCCTTTGCTTGCACCTCTTCTCCTTCTTCAATGCCCATGATTCTCAAGTTTGGTCTTTTGATGGAGTTGGTGAGTTCTTGCATTTTCTTTTCACAGGTCTTGAGTTGTTTAACTAATAGTTCTTCAGTTTTTCCTTTAATTACCATTTTATCTTTGAGTTCTAAGATCTGTCTTCTGTTTGTTCTATTCTGCTGGATTGGCCTTTCATTTTGTTTTGCAATTCTGTTTCCTTCTTTTTTCTGAGGTTTTCCATATCCTGAGTTGTTTCCTCTTAATTATGTCTATTTTTTTCCTGAGTTAATTTATCTCTTTATTAATTGTGTTCTTTGTTTCACTTTGGTGTTTATACAGTGCTTCTATGGTTTCTTTTATTTCCTCTTGTGTCTTTTCAAAGTTTCTATTTTTGTTGTCTTGGAATTTCTTGAGTGTCTCCTGTACATTTTGGTTGACCATATCCAGTATCTTCTCTATAAAATTTTCATTGAGTACTTGTAGTATTTCTTCTTTTAGATTATTCTTATGGGCTTCTTTGGGTTCTTTGGCATAGTTTATCTTCATTTTGTTGGAGTCTGGATCTGAGTATCTGTTTTCTTCATTTCCCTCTGGTTCCCGTACTATTTTTTTCCTGTGGGGAAAGTGGTTTCCCTGTTTTTTTGTCTTCTCATCATATCCCTTGGTGTTTTTATTACCTCTGTACTGTGCGTAATTAAGTATTTTCTGTCTTATAATAATAGCACTAGTGATATTTAGAATGGAAGGGTGAGGGGATATGGAAAGGAAAGAATTTAAAGAAAAAGGAAAAAACAAATAAACAAGTAGAAAAAAAAACAAAGAAACAAACAGAAAAGTTTCAAAGATATAAACAGGGAGAGATAGTGTACTAATCAACAGTAAGCTGAGCAGGCATTAGAGAGACAGAGAGAGGATTGAAATAACAATAAAAATTAAAAAAAAATGATAATAAAAAAAGAAAAATCTCCAAGTTCAAATTCAATAAAGTTTCAGTCTTAATAATTTTGGTGTTCATCCCTGAGCCTCCAATCCTGGAGATGGTGTCTCAGAAGTAGTTCTGTCCTCGTCTCATCAAAGGGGAGAAAAACCAAACCAAACCAAACCAAACAAAAAAATACCACAAAGTGTCCCAAGTTCAAATGCAGTACAGGTTCAGTAAGTTTTTCAGCATGCAGGTGTAGTTCAGTTGTTGTCTCATCAAAGGAAGGGAGAGAAAAAAAGAGTCTGGAGAAAGGTCTGTGAATGCCTATCTGTGTCTGTGGCTCACCTGCCTGCTGCTGTCAGCCTGCTGTTGCTGGAGGCATTGTTTATGCAGATCTCAGAAGTGAGCTTATCACTCACCTGGCCCCGCAGGCTTTGTTTACTTAGAGTTCTCCTGGGCGCGATGCCACTGTTACAAGCTTTCCCCTTTCCAAGCACACTGGGGAGGTGACACTGCACCCGCTTTCTCAGGCCTGTGTGTTTATTTACAGTTCACATGGGAAGTGGGTCTTCCCCCTCTCCTGTGGAGTTTTCCTCCCACCACCGCTTTTACAAGCTTTCCCGCTCCTGGTTGCTGGGAATGTGCTGCTGCTCCTGCTTCTCCAGCTGGCTTGTGAGGGATTTCCCCTCCCCCACTCTTCTGCACTTGGGGCACCCCACCCTCTTTGCTACGTGTCTTTTTGTTGTTATTGCTTATTATTCAGTTTTTTTTCCCCTCTTTTTTCCCTGGGTGGGGGGTCGGTCTGTCCAAGGGGCTATGCTGATCTGGCCCAGGATTGTCTGTGGGAATACTGAGTGCCGCTTAGCTCACCTTGTGGCCCATGTCTTCCCAAGCCATCTGGTTTCTCCATTTAACGTGAAGTGGAGATGCTATGCGCAGGCTGGAGGTGTGGAAGAGTCAAAGTTTTGCCTCTTCTTGGTGGTTTTTCCTTTACAGTGTATCTCCAGTGTCTCTCCAAGATTTTACTCTAGGAGGCACGCTTTCTGCTTCCTCCCTCTAGCTGCCATCTTAGAATTACTTGTCTCCATCTCCTCTTGAGTGATCCACACTATTTTTTAAATAATACATATAATATATAAATAGAAATTTTTATAGTATGTAGTATCTATTATCTGTATAATCTAGAGATAGATTTTGCAAATATAAGGTATCAAAATTCTGCATCAAGATGTTTATTAATACATTAATTAATTTAATTATTATGAGTATGGATTTTGTGAGAGGCACTGAGCATTGTGACAGAGTTTTGTCACTAGAATTCTAGGATTTTCTTAGGGTATAATAACATCTGAATATATAGGTGTTGTGGAACTTTGGCACAAATAAAAGCCTCCTTGCATTATTGGAATCACCCATAGTGGTTAGCACTGCCTGAAATATAGTATGAAATTAATGGTATTTGTAGAAGGGAGTTTGTAGGGAGATAGGTGGCACATTCATAAGTAATGGGAGAAATGTCCCTGCATCAGCCAGATGACCCTATAGGCTCATCCTACCCTGGGGCAGCTGGGGCTTCCTCTGTCTTTGTGCCTTTTCTCCTTGCCCTCTTCTTATTTCTCTCACCTACTGACATCAGTGAGACATTCTTCCTTCCCTTGCAGCTCCCTGGGGCTTACTAGGCCAGTGGAAAGAACAGCGCCCTCTGAGAATTCAAGAAGCTCTTAGCCTTTTTCCTCTCCTTCTCACTGGCAGTATTTCCTTTCCAAAATCCTCTCCTCCACACTTAAGTGGGCACAGATCCTCTTTTCTTTCTGAGGGTGTTATGAAGTGAGCCAGAGAGTGCAAATGTATGACAAATACAGAAAGAGGTTTCATTTTAACAGTTTTCTGAGCCCAAATGTGGATTTGAACTCCTAGGTTTATATTTGAATTCATTCAACTCAAATAGGCACAATGTCTTTGAGATTATGTTGCTGGATTAGGAAAAAGAACGCTTTATGCACAGGTGACCCAGTGACTAAACTGTTATTATTTTAGAGGTTAGGTCACATGCCCATGAGTCACCAGTCTGGTGGTGATATAATTCTGACAGAAAAACAGGGTTAGAAATATTAAGTTTCTTCAGCTATTTGGAAAATATGTTTATGTTCCACCAGGCTCCTGGACTCGATTTTCCCAGTGTCTTGTTTTTATTTGTGTCTATTGACAAAGAAGGGGTGTTTAAGCAAGCATCTTAGAAGGTATGATTTTATCCTTAAAAATTGGCTCCTTTCCTCAAAAAAAGCAGGAGCTGTAACTAGCTTAACTTCATTTGACCTCATAAATACACAGCTTCCCTGCCCCAAGCTTTCAGCTTATTCGAGAACATGTAGAAATCCTTTCCTTCCCACTTCTTGAACGTTTTGTTTGCATAAACCCCATTGCTTTTCTGGTGGGAGATGCCACCTGCTGCCTCCAAGTAAAGAAGTTTCCAGAAATATTTAGACATGTTTAACTATTGGCAGATTAGCCTTTAACACTTTTAAAATTGTCAAACAATTTTTTTTCTGCCTGTCAGAATGCAGGGCATTTTGAAGAGAGACATCATTTTAAGATTAAAGCATTCAGTCCTGTTTAGCTGGAATCACAGCCCCTCTCCCTGACAACAGGATAGTGGTGGTATATATCAGAGATCTGGTAAAGATCTTTAAAGGACAATCGTTTGTTGCTCTGGAATATTCATTTTCTTCCTGACAACTTTCAGTTAATAGAGTGAAAGTCAAAAGCATCCAACTCATACAAAAGCTTTTTATGAAAATGAATGTTATTAAATGAATGAGGCTTTAAAAATATCCAAGAGTTGATGCATGCTAATAATATTAGCTTCAATTTTATTTAGCCCTTTTCAAATAAAGTCCAGCAATACTTAAGAGAGGACTGCTTCTGTTTCCTCTCCTTGTACCCCTCTCCATGAAGAATGACTCATGGATCAATCTTCAACCCAAACAGCAAGCAAAAGGATCAACAAAAGCAAGGAAGGAAGGTGGTACCTCCCTCACTTCCTTCTCTCAAGGGCTGACACAAAGGTCTCCCCAGAGTGCTGAAATTGGATAGGAATTTGAGTTCTCTTTCTCTGGCAAATTGCATTCTTTTATGCTTATTGTCTTGCTTTCCCAATTGTCATTCTTGTGATTAAGTAAAAATAAATGTTAGCACCATTGGGAGGCTGAGATAATTCCACAGTGCATACTAATTCACCTTGTTCTGTCTGCAATGTGTTTTCATATCCCAAGTTCAGTGCATTTTGTTTCTGGAGCTTCAGAAAACACTATTTATATGTGAGTTGTCACCCCTGACACTTTCTAGAAGTGATAATGAACCTTGCCATGTTTATATAAGAGGGTAAGTCTCAGTAAATCACATCTTTCCCTTTCCATACCATTAGTGTTATCAAACCAGCCTGGAAGACCTGCCTATTGGGTGGGGGAAGGAAAAAAACCGTTTGCAAATGTCTGATATTTCACTGCAGAGGCTTCATCATTATGTTCCTATAATGAATCACTAGTCAGAGGAAATTATGCTGATAACTTTCATGCAGTTACATTGATAACAAATTAACACCCCAGGTCACTGTATGCATTAATTGTAGTGATGCAAGTCAACTTTCCTGCTGTTGCTTAATATCCATCTGGGTAACAACAATTTTCATCACTGAGCAGAGACGATAGCGAGGCCTCTCTCACCATCTGGAAACTGACACCTTTATTTCTCTACTTGCATTTTCTATTCTCATCCTGAGATTGCTGGCTGCAGTGTCTCATAGCAAGTTAGGACATTACTACTGATTGCAACATAATGATTCTTCATTGATTACATGTGGTTTATGTGGGATTGTCAGAGATGGATCAGAGAGTGTGCAAGTAGAAATTATAACTGCTAATGAATGAAGGCCCATAGTTACCTGTCTTGGAAGGCAATGACAGTACAGAGCAGCATTCAAATACAGGACTAACTTACTCATTTTCTAAAATGGCTTAACAGTCAATTCAGCAGAAGAACCAGTTTGATGAATTTTAAAGTTCCCATTAGCTTATCAAATCGAGTCTGCAAATCATCAAGAGTTTTTTCCAGTGATGTCTTTATCATTTTACTTTTATATACAAATCAAATTGACAGCTATGTTGACAACTATAAACTCAATTACCAGCTTGGCAAAGAAACCCTGTTTTTTTTTTTTTGTCCGTCTACTCATAAATTTGCAATCAGCTATCAGCTAGTAATTGTATGTTTTTAAAGCCAAACAGTACTGTCCACAGTCATCCTATTTAGTAGATTAAACTGCATCTCCCCCACTCCCATGGCTCTGTAATACCAGATAAAGGTTAGGCTACCAGGACAGACAAAGTGGCAGTTCATTTACCCAGCAGGAGCCCTCGGTTCCACTCCAAGAACTAAAATGTAAAATTATTTTAAAAAGTTTTATTTAAGCCTCTCAATATACTTGAAATATTTCATATGAGGAAATGTAATTTGGAGCAATTTAACATCACATTAGCTAACTTAGAGAAGAGAAAGGGGGGTTGTTTTTATTTTCACTTTTCTATTTTGTGGAGTTTGAGCCTTTGTGGGATCAAGTCATCAAAGTTTGGCACATAGTTACTGAATTAGCATATTGAGTTAAACTAAGTGATATGTTAAGAACATACAGAGAGAAAGAAAGCATACAGCAAATAACTTACAACCAAAGACACTGGTCTAGTTCTTTGGAAAATGATTTGTTATGAATTTATGGGGCAGTCCTGTTAGGGAAGGGGTCAGGATCAAGGACAGACAATGTGACACAGAACACTCAGGAATTTAATTACCCAATGGGAAAATTTAAGATAATTTGGTCTAGAGGCTGGTCTGGAGTTTATCATCAATTATAAAATTCTTGACTAAGATAAGGAGAAACCTGAGAACTGTTTAAAGTTCCTAAAATTAAAAAAAATAAATCATTCATTGAATATGAATACTTCATATGTCTTAATTGCATGTGACTGAGTCATCAAGGCAAAGCCATCTAGATTTCCATTAACTCCAGTTTTATTGGTCTAGTTCAAGTTATTTTATGAAACAAAGAAACCAGATGTCTTGAAGTCTTCTTAAATATAAACTTGCCTTTCTTCTGGTTAATCTGTACTCTTAAACTTTATCACTGTTAAACTTTATCTGTCCCAGGATTAGAGTGGAGGTCAGCACATCTGTTCAGGTTGAGTTCCAGGAAGTTCCAGGTTTCACTGTACACTATCTTTCTACAGGAGCGAAGGAAGAACTCTTAGTGAACTTTCTTCTGAGGTCACTTGCCAGGTGACCCCGTCACTGCCATTGTAGGAATTTTCTAGGGTTTTTAGATCATTTTAAAGCCTATTGTCTCTCAGTGGTTCTTACATATTGAGGCTAAAACCACTCAGCCAAACATGTTCATTTATCACTGTATACACCTGTATTAAATTTCTCAAGTCACCACCAGGCGCTCAGTATATCTATCTTCTTGTCTTCGCTCCCTGAGCCATCCAGGCAAATTTACTAGCTCTTTCTTTCCTTCCTTTTTGCCTCTTTCTAAACTGTACTTTTATTCCAGCTGTCTCTACTTCCCATTGAAATGGTGGTATGTCTCTTCTGACAGCTCTTGAAAATTTACATCCACTTCTCTCCCACTCTAAGTAAAGACAGAGTCAGGTTAGGATCTCTGAAGAGGTGGGGTTGGGGGTCAAGGCTGATAATCTCATTTAACGCAGTGAGTTACTGTCTGACACACAAGGTAGCATAAATTCCTCTGTTCTTAACTGATGTAATGAACTAGATGAGGTTAAATGAATTGTCATTCCCTAAACTATGTCATTCTATGTGTACGGGAAAAACTACATGTGGCTGTTATCCATCATACAGGCTGATTCTATTCCCAACTTATTCAATAGCTAATATTTAAAACTAAATCCAAAATTATGGTTAGAATATCATTGTGTTCTCCCTAAGCAAATCTTTATCAAAAAAACCAAAAACAAAAACAAACTAAGCCAGCACTGTTGACTCATGCCTATAATCCTAATTGCTTGTGAGGCTGAGATTGGAAGGATCACGATTCAAGGTCAGCCTGTGCAAAAAGCATTTGTGAGGTCCCAATCTCAATGAAAGGCGTGGTGACCCATAGCTGTCATCCCAGTGATGGTAGGAAGTTTAAAATAGTAGGCTCACAGTCCCAGCCAGTGTGGATAAAAAGTGAGGGCTCATTACCAGAATTAAAAAGGATGGAGATGTGGCTTAAGTGGTAGAGCATGAAACCCTGAGTTCAAATCCCAGTACTGTGTCAGGGTGGGAGGGGGATAATAAAAGTATACAGTAAGTGCATTGATTGAGCAGCAACCATGCAGCAGGCTTTGATCTGAGAGTCGTGACATATAGTAAGTGGTCAATGTTA
Source organism: Castor canadensis (assembly GCF_047511655.1). Taxonomy (NCBI): domain Eukaryota; kingdom Metazoa; phylum Chordata; class Mammalia; order Rodentia; family Castoridae; genus Castor; species Castor canadensis. The sequence goes on from NC_133391.1 coordinate 163,362,093, forward strand.
GCCACTATTATTATTTTGTCATTACTAATTTATTTGATCCTCACAACTCCTCTGAGATGTAGATTCAATATTATCCCAGTTAGTAGCTATATTAGTTTGCTAAGGATCTCATAACAAAATGGCACAAACTGGGTGCCATAAATAATATAAATTGATTTTGTCACAGTTCTGGAGGCGGAGGAAGTCCAGATCAATGTGTCCACAAAGCCAGTTTCTTGAGGCCTCTCTCCCTGCCTTACCGATGGCCACCTTCTTACTGTGTCCTCATGTGATCTTCCATCTGTGTGTGTCTGTGTCTTTATCTCTTCTTATAATGAAAATAGTCTTATTGGATTAGGGCCCACTCTAATGAGCTCATTTAAACCTAATTTTTTTGTCAATACCTTATCTCCCAAAAGGAGCATATTCCAAGGTACTGGTGGGGGGTAGGACTTCCATGTATGAATTTTGAAGCATCATAGCTCAGCCCATCACATCAGATGAGAAAACTAAGGTGTGGTTCCTGATATTCGGGTTTTGGGTCTCTGCTCTTAACCAAATGAAATAAAATGCCAAGAGAGGTATTTTTGACATCTCTAATTAGGGTTATCTCAATATTTTAATTGCTATATAATTGATATTAATGAAAATCATCAGGAAATGAGATGTCTGAACTCATTTTTCCTAATTCATTAAGTGTCAAGTTTTTTTTTTTATTTCATACTTTGTTTACAAATCTAGGCTTCAGGGGATGGGGATGATGGCAGATGCTTGTAATCTCAGCTACTCAGGAGGCAGAAGGAGGAAGATTGAGGTCTGAGACCCTATCTGGAAAACAAAACTAAAAGCAAAAAGGACTGGGAGCATGAGGTTAAGTGGTAGAGTACTTGCTTAGCAAATGTGAGGCCCTGAGTTCAAACTCCAGTATTAACAACAACAACAAAACAGCCAGGCTGCATATCTCTTTCCTCCTTTACTACATAAACCACCACAATGACTTAAATCTTTATGATTGAAGACTGTGTTTTATGATTTGTGAAAGTGACTATCTGAGTATGACTTTGAATTACATAGTGATGTTGTAGGTGTGAGAAACTAAATCAAACATTTGTTTTTTGCCATTGCCTCTTGCTCATGGATTGATCACATACACACACATACACACACATACACACACACATTAATGAGGCAGTAGTAGGTTCATTTCATTTGAGGCTTTTAACTCTGTCTAAAAATACAGAGATTTTGTTGAGATTTTACTTCTTCAAATTATTGCATATTTTTCTTGCTGACATTTTCTTTTGCCAATACAAAAAGTTTGCACACTCTTAGGAAAAGACTATTCTGTAGCCATGGTAATAAGTAGGCACCAAAGTGGATTTTAAACTGCTTACTCTTCTGGAAAGATAATTTCACAGCCATGGAGCCATCAGAACTAGCTTTAGGCCTCTCTAGTCGATCAACAACTCTCCTCAGGTAATGTGCTTCTGATAGCTAGTAAGCATCATTCTCCTTCTTTGGAAAGTCAGCCAATGGGAAACTGATTTCCTCCTGTAAACAGTCCATCAGTGGCCTCACCTGAATCACCAGCTTCCACCACCCCAGTCCTGCCTCTGAAAGTGTCAGTCTCTCCATCTGCACTTCTCTTGCCTGTGTGAAAACATGCACCTATGCGGGGCTGAGTCGGTGCCCCTCCAGCATAGCTCTTCCTTACTTAAGAAAGCAGCAAATTTAGTTTTTGGGCTTTGATGCTATTGTCTGCTTGAGACAGTAAGCAATGTTCTCATATTTTGACACTTTATTGCTTTCCAATAACACTCAAATATTGACTTGTCTAATGCCCTCTGGCTTTTCTGTATGTCCCGTTTTGGTAGACCATGTGAAACAAATGACCATTTGACCTTCGCAGCTCCATTATTCCAGCTGTCTTTTTTATTGATTAATTCTCAAGCACAAGGTATGATACAAGACTATAGTTCTAATTTCTGCAGAGGCACAGTTAGGTGTTCAGAGGCCTCTCTAAGTACCCACCTAAGGCATACTTAAAAGATCAGTCTCTCCTATCTTTTGTAATACCAGTAGAGTTGTGAGAAAGTAAAGGAACTCCTCAGAGTCTTTCTAGAAACCTCATGAAAGTACAAACTCCAAAGAACAAGGTAGTAGTGCTGCAGTTGGTATTTGGATCTGAGGGTCAAATAGTTTAACCTGGTGCTAGTTTTCTGAGTTTTAATGGGACAAATGCACAAAGATAAGAGATAAATCCTGGCCTCGAACAGGGAAAGAGGGTTAAGTCAGATTTCCCATATAAATGCAGCACCCCAAAAGTGGACTAAAACCAAAACCAAATAAACTTGCCCTGCTGATAAAGATATCGGGGATGATACTGGGTTATACATGACTGTCTCAATCTTGCTTTTTAGTGAATTGGACAAAAAATCTTCTTTTATAATTTCAAACTATGAGCCTATAATGACAAAGATTTGGGACCCAAATCCCCTGCCTATTTGGTTACAGATAATTTAGAGTAGTCTTGGGTTGGTAGTGCCCCCAGGAGGATGACAGAAGCAGATGTAAATACTCCCTAGAGGTACACAATTTAAACTACAGCTTCAAAGAACTTCCCATAATAAGGTTCCAAAGAAAATGGTTTCATAATTTAAAAACAAGCAAAAATAAGCCATCACAAACGCAAGTTGGAAGAAAAAACCACAAAAGCATAGAAGAAGCAAAGCCAGTAGACATTAAAATCAGAAACAGAGTATGTGAAGTATGTTTGGTATATTGTAATACAAAATATTGAAAATATAAAGAATGGAAAGATTGACATTTACCAGGTATATTTAAAAAACACAAATAAAACTCACTGATGTGAAAACTATAGTAACTGGAAAGCAGAGATGCCTCGATTCATATGTGAGAGTGGCCATCCATAGATACATGGTTTGGTTTTTATTGTCAGACAGTTACTTTTCTCTCCTGTAGTCATTATATGGCCCCCTCGTGAGTTGAGGCAGTCTCCTTCCTCTAAGATATCTACATTAACAACCTGGGTATCCTGAAGTGGAAGTGACTAATCTCTAAAATATCACATTTCTTACGCTTGCAATATTTCCTGTACCTTACTTTATTATACTTAGCTTATTGCATGTTCCCTAATTACCCACTTCCACTTATTGCTGGAAAATATGCCTATTCTCTTTTGTTGGATGTCCCCCTTGCCTTGTCTATTATTAATTGACAAATATTTCTTTTTCATTCCTTGGCCTATTGTTATTGTCCTATTGTTCTGGTTCTTTTCACTCCATTTGTATTTTTAGTCAATTTAAAAAATTTATTCTATTTCTTCATAGACTAATTTCACTCAAATGTTTCCCTGGAAAAACTGCTAGAATGATCTGACTAAAAGCATTACCTTGCTCTTTTGGGTTTGTACTTTCGTGAGAGTTCAGAAGGACCCTGAGAAATTCCTTTATTTTCTCTCATTCTACCTTTTGGACTGTAAAAGTCACAGATTTCCCATTGCTCATAATCTCAGAGACCTGACTCTTGACTCCCCACGAGTGCTTACTTCTCCAGCTCCACAGATTTCTGCTTTATTCATCAGCACTCCAACTTCATTCTCTTACACCTTCCATGCATTTCTCACCTTTATAGTCCTTTTTATGATGTCTCCTCTGGCCTGAATGCCTGGCTGAGTTGAAGTAATCCTTCAGAGCAGAGATTAGATATCACTTCTTCCAGGAGCCTTTCCTGATGTCCTTTAGGTTCTACTAAGTTAGTAGCATTCTTTGGTCCTTCTATGCCTGAAGCATCCATTCCTCTCAGTGTGCTTCCACAGTGCATTGTAATTATGTATTCACATGCTTGATTTCCTCATTGTAGTGTGATCTTGATATCTAACTAAGGGTCTACAGGGCCAGTCTAGTACCCAGTGTTTAGTAGGAGCTCAATGATTTCTATGAAATAAATAAATTAGTACCCTTCTGCTGAGACTCTATTATCTGAGAATGAGACCATCTTAAAATTATTTTTATCAGCATATATTAATTTCCAAAGTCAGGAATTTCATTGTGATATTTCCAAACTTGCATATAATGTACCTTGAGCATATTCATTTTCTCTATTACTCTTTCTTATTCCCTCTCTCTCAAAATGCCTTTTAAATGTCCTTGCAAATTTTTAAGGACATTTAAAAAAAAGAGAGAGGGTGAATGCTCTCTTTTCCTGGAGCAAATTACAGGTGTGGCCATTTCTCACCCAGAGAAGTCAGCTGATTATCAGGAGAGTCCTCTTCCCACCCTCCTTATGCTTTCCTCAATTCCAATCTCTGCCTTTTAGGCATTTTCCATGATAAATCTAGGGAAGGGTCGATTTTGCTTCTAGACGTGTCTGGAATGAGTTAGAAATGTGGGTTAGTGGAATCAAAGCCAAGGTTACTCTAAAATCAGTGAAATCAAAGCCAAGACAGAAATTGCGTTCATTCTTTTATCTTCATTCCAAATTATCATCAGCCACGTTGCCCAGTTTAGCTCATGCTAGAGTCTGCCTTGACAAGATTCTGAGATGAAATTGAGCAACATAACACCATGTACAGTAATATAGTACAAAACAACAACATAGATGGCCCAAATTTGGTTCCAAACCTCTCCCATTATAAATTTATGAGTAAGAAATTCTATTTAATGATTAAATCTTACAGAGTAAAGTATAAATATACACAGGAAGTAACATCTGAAAGTAAATTCTGTTTCCTGTGATTAAAAAAAACCATACCGTATTATAGCCCTTCATCTGTTGATGTCCCGTTCTGGCTGTGTTGGCCAGGGGATTTCATAATCTACGTCAACAGTTTTCAAACCCTTTCATCTCAGGACCTGAACATTTTTTGAAAATGCTAAAGTACTTATCACTATTTTCTATATTGAAACTAAAATGAAAGCATTAAAATATTTGTTAATCCATTTAAACATAAAATGAACCTGGTTACAATGTAACATAGCTAACACATATGTACAACATGGGGAAAGGAGAGATGTTGGTCAAAGGATGCAGAGTTTTGATTAGATAAGAGGAATAAATTTTAGTGGTCCAACATGGTACAGCATGGTGACCACAGTTAATCATAATGAATTGTGTACTTTGAAATTGTTAAAAAAAAGTAGATTTTTACTGTTCTTACCACAAAAAATGATAAGTGAGGTGACAAATGCTAATTAGTTTGACTGTATTCCACAATCTGTGTGAAATTTATAATGTCATAATCCAATAAATATAATATGTATTGTGTTCTATATTTATATACAATTGTTATTTGCCAGTTAAAGCACAGTGAAAAAAGGGGTGCTTTTTTTACTGGTTTGTCAGCCTTTTCAACATTCGGTTTAATGTAAGCTGAGTTCTCACCTCTCCTGTTGCATTCAGTGTGCAGCAGTATATTCTTTAGGTTGAAAATGCTGAAGATAATCCAGGCTCTCATAGACAGGAAGCTGGAAAGGGAGGCATACTTTTGTGCCTGTTTAGATACTTGTGGATTTTCTTCTTTGATTTTGGGCTAATCCTTCACATGCTAGTTTCTTGAAGGTAGTTGCAATGTGGCATCTGCTATCAGCACACTTCTCATACTGTATGCCATTAAACTCCATCGGTGTCTCCTGCATCTTCAAAGGATCTTTTATACCATACTTTCTCACTTGGAAAATAATGGTTCTCTGAGTTAGGCAGATCTCCTCAGTGTTGACACATTTCATTATAGAACATCAAAAAATTGTAACATTGGCACTTATTATAAAAGTTGTAATATTGGCACTTATTATAAAAGTCTGTGAAAGGACTGTAAAATGGGTACAGTGTGTGTACAAGGATACTTGTTGGGGGGGTTAGTGGAGGAGATAAAGGGGAAGGAATATGGTTAATGGACTTCATATGCGTATACATATGCATATATGAAATAGAACAATGAAACAAAATAGAACAATGGTTTTAAGTGAGACAGGGAGGGAATTGAGAGGGAGAGATGGTGGGGGTTATCTAACCAATATAAAATGTAAGGCTATTTGGAATTATCACAATGAATCCCCCCTATACCATGAATATATCCTAATAAAAAAAAAGAAAAAAGAAAAAGAAAGTGAATATGGTTGATGTACTTTCTATTCAAGAATGAACATAGAATTTTTTAAACCTGTTGAAATCACTGTAAGATGGAGACTTATGGCAGGAAGGATAAAAATAGAAGGGATGAACCAATTTGGATTATAATACACATAAACATGGAAATATCACAATGAAACCCCTGGATATCTATCTTAAACAAAAAAAATCTTTTCTTTTTCAAAAATAGAGAACAGAAAGGTAAAACAGGTCCTGCCTGGGGGTTGGTAACAGTGGGAGGAGGAAGGATATAAGGCAAGGATGTAGGATGGTGAATGTGGTAGAAATATTGTGTACTCATGCATGAAAATGGAAAAATTAGGCTTGTTGAAATGATTCCAGGAATGGGAGAAGGGGGACTAATGGAGAATGATGGAGAGGTGAATTAAACTATGATAAATTGTAAGAACTTTCATAAATGTGACAATGTGCCCCCAGCACAACAATAATATAATAAATAAATAAATAAACAAATGAACACACACACACACACACACACACACACACACACACAAAGAAAAGTCTGTGAAGCTCAGGATGGTAGAAACGTGTTTTGTTGAAAACTCCTATTTTATTATGGGCAACAATTATTGTGATATGTTTTCCTTGAACAGATACAATCTCATTGTTAATTTTTTTGAGGAAATAGTTGCCGAATACCTAACCGCAATTGTTTTTTAAAAAAGATATGCATGAAGGAGAAGGAGAAACAGCAAAGGAGGAGGTGAAGGAGAAGGAGGGGGAGGAGAAGGATAGTTCAGCTATTAATCCAAACAAGGGTGCAGTGCTTGCCCTTGAGACAGCCTTAACTCTTTGGTACACTACAAAACCAGACTATGCAGACTTCCAATTTTATCACACTGAGTATTAAAAGGGTGTGTATTCAATGGATGATATTCAATAATGTTAGTATTTACAACTTCATTCCGGACATTCTCAAGTAAAAATGGCTAAATTTATTTATTTTGCAAGTGTGTAGTAGCAAGGATTCAATGACTGCTAGTATAGTTGGGTGCTCTAGGGGAGAAAAATCTTAGCTTTTCCTCACCCATTGCAAGCTTCACAGCTTTTAAAACGCCTATAACAAAAAAGGATAGACTAACAAGAGAAAATTGATTTAATGTTTTATGGAACACAAATCCTTCATAAGGAAATGAAGACTCAGAGAAACAAGGAAACCTCTGTATTTTCATGCTAAATTTGATGAAGAAGGGGATGGTTGTGGGGAAGTACCTTTGGACAAGTGGACTGTGATCTAATGGTAAAAAATAATACTGGGAGGATTAGCAAAGCTTGTTTGTTCAGATTCTTCCCTAAGTCCCTGTGTCTTTAGAGAGAAGAATGTTCCTTTTCTCTAGGTACAGACTGGGCATCTATCTCTCACAGGAGGGTTTCATGACCTACATTAGAGACAGGTCAGAGAATTCTTCCCAGGTTTTATGACCTGCTGTAGAGTAGAAGGGCAAGGAAAGGTCAGAGAGAACTTTCTGCTGTACTGTTTTTCTCAAATGCCATATTTTAGAGTAGTACATTCTTAACCTTATTACTACCATGCCTTAATCTGTGCTAAGGGCCAGCAGTTATCCTTCCTGGCTTTTGTATCATCAGTATAAATGTTAACAAAGGAAAGAAAGCAAATGCCATTTTACTGTTATGAAAATAGTTTTGACTGGCCGATCCTCCCAAGGGTCTGGGGACCCCTTAGTTGTCTGTGGACCATACTTTGAGGCCAGTGGCCTGAGAAAACTCTAGCTTCTTTCTATTTGGAATAAGCATAGTTCCTGTCAGGCTACACAAGTGATATTATATCAGCAAAGAGTACTTTCTCCACATCCTTGCCAACACTTTTTTTAAAAGATTTTATTTTTGGTGAGACTAGGGTCTGAACACAGGGCTTCGTGTTTGCAAAGCAGGCACTCTACCACTTGAGCCACACCTTTTGTCCCATGTGCTCTGGTTATTTTGGAGATGGAGTCTTGTGAACTGTTTGACTAGGCTGGCCTCAAACCATGATCCTTCTGAGCTCAGCCTCCCAAGTAGCTAGGGTTGTAGGTGTGAGCCACTGGTGCCAGCTAAGACTTTATTTATTTATTTTTTTAGTGCAGTTTTAGCTTCCCTACCTTTCTTCTTAAAAAGTTAATAGGACACATATCATAGCCCTGATCCTACATTCACCAAATTAAAGAATGCATCCTATCCTTAACTCAGAAGGCAGCTTTTCCCAGCAAAACCAGGTTTCTAGAACCCAGCAAAGTAGTTTGTCACAAGAAATAAAGAAGCAGATGAATCTGGGGGAAACTGTCCAACTTCGGCCCTCTCCAGATGATGGTAGTTGTCTGGAATTCATAAGCATTGAACTTAAAACTTGATTGAGAAAAACATTCTCCTAGCAATACCATGGCATATACCATGGCATGGAGGAAAATCCATATATACACAACTCTACTCATAGGGTAGCCACTGAGGCATTGCTGTCTTCATGAAAGTTTATAAATGTGCACCAATGGTAACCCCATCCCCAGTATTTAATCATTTTGTCTTTGCTTTCTGGTCCATTTATCACCTTCTAATTTGCATTTCCTGTTTGTTTTGCTTTCTTATGCCTGGATTGACAATTTAAATCTAGAACCTCATCTAGTGCTCTGTACTGCAAGTGGAATTCTCTGCTACTGTTCTGAAACCTCATGTGTAAGACTCTTGTCTATGAATCATTGCCTTAGCTGCATCTGCTTAGGAATTCTTCACCTTTGTAGGTCAAGGGTGACAGAGTAATAATGCCACCATTTTGTGAACTGGCAGCCATTTTATCCTCAGGCCTCACTTCTTGAGAAATGGAGCCTCCCCCAGGCAACCTCACCCTCAAGGGCAGCTCCATCCTTAACAGAAATTCCTGGACTCTAAGACAGCTGCACTCCTAAGGGAGACTCCTGCTCATGCGCTAACTTCCTTATGCTCCCTTTTCTATAAAAGCCACACCTAGCCCAGTGTCAGTGTTGCGCCATCTTTCCCCAGCCAGCCCGACAGCTCGAGCCTGTCATTAAACCTTGCTCTTGAATGTGAGATTTTTCTCATGAGCTTTCTTTGCAAGTGGCATTTTTCCTAACAAAAGGCACACTGAAGCACCTGTACTCAGGCTACTGTCCTGACAATGGACCATTACTTTGCTGAGTCCTGGAAGGCCAGTGCTGACTCACAAAGCTCCAGGAGGCACTGTCCAGGGAGCATACCTGTGTGGACTCCAGCCAAGGTGGTCCTTGCTATTACCATTGGAGTCCTGGTGCTTTTGGGGGCTGTGTGGTCCTGCGGGTCTTTGTTAATTCCAGCACTGCCATGCTTTTTGTTGAGGCTTGAGCCCCTTATCAGCTTTTTGCACTGTGTAATCAACCCTGTTTCTCTGTAGACAGTCAATGGTCCGTGGACAAATCCCACATAAGCTGCAGTCACTTATCAAGGTCAAAATACTGTGTAGTTTGAGGCTTAATTCTCCTGCCCAGGCTGCAGCAGTTAAAATCCAATTGCACAATTGTGTTAACCATTGTGTAGAAGCCTTGAACAATTCCAAGGTTAAAATAGCTGCTCATACACTAAGATTCAAGGGTCAAAACCATTCTCTGGCTCGATCAGTCGACATATATTTTACTGAAATTTTACTCTTTGTCTCTTTCCTAAGATCACTGGAATACTGTACCAAATATTGTAGCATTTAAGGTTATATTCCCCAAACTAAAGACCCCTATGCCTTTGGCCATAGGAACTGAAGTTACTCCCAAAAGACTTTCAGTGCCTCAGACCAGAGGAGAACTTCTATTCTCTGCATAAGACGAATGGAAAGGAAAGAGGAAAGGAATGTACTGTGCATATTTTCCTTATAAACTAAGCCATCACAGGCTGTCTTTGGGGGGCACAGGGCGGGAAGGAGCAAGGAGGCAGAGTTAGAGAGAGGCCTGGTGTGTTAGAGAACATCATGGGTTTCCTTCTCTGAAGGAAAAATACCTAGGGAGGATCAAATATTACTTGATGAATAACACTGTAGCTCAGCATCTCACCTAATCCATGACTGTAATTTCTGTATGGTACAGTTTTCTCCTTTTTATAATGGAGATAGAAATAGTTACCTGGAATGATTATTGTATGGGTTAGAGAAAGCTACTAGTACAATTGTACACAGTAGGCTCTTAATAAATGCAGTTGGGAGAGAAGCATGCACAAGCAGGTATATTTCAATATAGAGTGTGTGTTCAAAGTGCCACAATTAAGGAAGAAGCCAAGTGCTCCAGAAGCTCAGACAATGAAAAATTTAATTCTCACATGGGCTGAAGTAGCCAAAGGGTTGTCTGTTGTGGATGATTTTGAGAGAGGGCTGTTTCTGGAGTTGCTTTTAAGATTTCATGATGGACTCTCCCCTGTCACCATCACTCAGTTCATTTGATGAACACATTGTTTTCATCACCTGCTTTCTGAGGCCCTAGGCAAGCAGAGATATAAAAGATAAATTATAGAATTCCTGCATCTGAAGACCTAGTTGAAAAACATCTCTCTCTCTTCCTCTCTCTCTCTCTTCTCTCTCTCTCTCTCTCTCTCTCTCTCTCTCTCTCTCACACACACACACACACACACACACACACACACACACACACACACACACACAGCAATGGTCTGAATGTTTATGTGGCCCTGTCTTCAAATTCATATGTTGAAATCCTAATTCCCAAAGTGATGGCATTATGAGATGGGGACTTTGGGTCATGTGAGCAGAGTCCTCGTGAATGAGGGTAGACAGAGACCCCTAACCCCTTTTGCTATGTGAGATTTCAGTGAGAAGACAGTGCCTATGAGGACTTTGACCCTCACCAGATGCTGAACTGGCCACCAACCTGACCATGGTGACAAATAATTTCTCTATTTATAAGCCACTCAGTCTATAGTATTTTGTTATAACAATCCAACCTAATACACATGCAAACACAGCACAAGATAATCTAAAGTGCTATATTTGCAAACAGAGTGTTGCAAAGCACACTGCTGGGTTTGCACACAGTGTGCAGAAGAGATAAGAAGGAAGGCTCATCTGACATGCTCTCCTAGAAGTTTCAAGCCTTCATGACAAGAATAAGAAAGGGGTAGGAGGAACGTATGGAAGCAAGGTTAAGACCCATGGTAAAGAAAGCAAAACAAGCGAATGTGTTCAGAATAAACAAGGCTATTGGAAGAGTGACTTTGAAGGGGATTGTTCCTACAGAAGAGTGCAAGTTAGGTTGAAGAATTCAGATGTGTGCTAAAGGATGGAAGGGAGCATGTGGTTTAGAAACAGCTATTTCCTAGCTCTACGTAGCCATTTCCTTCTCTCTAGGATCTTCCTTTTTATATCTAATATTTTTAAGGTCATAGTCAATTGCACATGTTAAGTCCATTTAAAAAGTCCGCTAATGATCCAGGACAAAAAGAGACCTGACACAATGTTCTGATAATACATCATTGATGATTGAGTATGAATATGTTTTAAAGTAGGTAAACTAAAGTTGGAAAATCAATGTTATTTCACAATCTATACTCTGCCTATTTCATATTTCAATTCATGTACAGAAGTCCAATGAAAGGAATAAATGATTTCCTGGCCTACTTAAGGGGTGGAAATACATTTAATGGCCTCCAGTGTCAAAGCTGTAGTTAGATTTCTCAGAAATCTGAAGGAAAGCAAATTGCCTATACTCTAACAGCAAACTGCAGACAGTGGTCTGTGCCATATACAATTAAGCTTGTTCCCAGGACTTGTCCATGGAACAGGGAAGGAGTTCCAATGCAGTGGGAGAGAAGTCCTCTCGCCTCTGCTTGGCAATGCTCCCCAGCAGAGGGCTTGCATCATTTAACAGTAATGTCAGTTTATTGACCATCATAAACTTAAGTTTCACCAAAGCATGAATAAATAAATTATTATCTTGAAAGTACATAACAGGAAAGGGAAGTAGAGAATAGCTGCAGGATCAAAGGAGTGCTCTAAAGTGCAGTGGTTTGGTAATGCAAGTGTTGAATTGGATCTTCCCATGCCCAGGTATGCTCCTAAAAATAGTGTACTTCCTTTGCACGGAGTCCAGTCCCACTGACCCACTGGCATTGGAAGGAGGTTGTTGGGTGTTATTTCTGCTACTCTTTTTTACAATTCCATTTTAATTTGATAATGGAAGTGGAAATTTACAGAGAATTGACTAGGGTATGGGTTACCTCCTGTGGGCTCAGAATAGAGCAAGGCCAAGGGTTTACCTGGGGCCTGGCCTTGTGCTATTGGTCTTACTGGTCTTCCAGAAAGGCTTGTCTCATTGGATTTTGGGTGGGACTATAAATAGACTAAGCCAGGCCCACTACTTTCTTTCCTTACAAAGAGGTATATGTCTCTAGTGACCCCATTACTCAACTCCATTCCCAGCACCCCCAAATTGTCACTGTATGTGTTTTTGTAATAACAACATTGGAGCTACTTGACTCTTTCCCCTTGTACTGTGGGACAGTAAGTTTCTGTTCAGTGTCCTAAATGCTACTGATTAGTTTAATATGGTACTGGCAAGCACCCTGGGGGTTTTATTGAGGTCCAAAGTATCCTAGGCAATGAACATTTCTTTCCTTTTTTTAGGCACATAGGGACAAGTTCACTATAATTCTTATTTGATTGCAAATTGGCCTGTTTAATTAATTATCCTCTCTTTATCTCTATTTCCCCCTAATACGTCCCATACCCAGACCCCGCCTGATGGCAAACATTCTGCCTCAAGATAGAAACCAAGTTGACAGGAATGGCTATTGTGTGTCTGGGGGCAGTGCCATTTCCATACACTGATTTTTTCCTCACCTGAGAAGATATGACATGAAGCAAACTGGCAATTAAAGTAACCACATAGTGACCCTGTGTTCTAGTTATTTCCATCAGGCAGATGTGCAGTCAGAGCTCAGAAGGAGAAAACCAAGTCAGCTTCATCCAATTCTCCCCCTGTTGGTAAATTCTTCCCAGGTGATTTTGGATAATGTAATAGAGTTGAGATTTCAGAGCCTTGTTTTCAGGTGGGGAGGTGTAGCTCAATAGCATATGCCTAACATACCCATGGCCCTGGGTTCAATCTCCAGCACCAAAAAACAACCAGTTAACCAAAAGAAAACCAGAAGTCTTACTTTCATGAGCCATCCAATTCAGGATGAACTGCAGAGGCTACTGTCAGGAACAATCCTGTGTTAACCCTCCTTGCTGCCAGGTATATGCTTCTTATGGTACAGATACACAGCACAGATTCCTTAACAAGTATAGTTGTCAGTGGGTGTAATTGGGAACAGCTTCTAGCAAGAGGGATGGAGTCTGAATGTGCAATGCCTGTGGCTCATTTTTCCAGGTGGGCAGAGGGCCAGCTTGACAGATGGTGAGGTGGACCAGGCATCTGCCCAGAGACAGAGACTATCTGGAGAGTTGCACCAGGGAAGGGCTGGCTGCCAGTTTCAATGGATGAAACTGTTATTAGCCTGAGTTCTTCTGCAAAGGTTGAATGAGGCATGGCTGGAGTAGCTCAACACTCACCAAACAGGGTAATAGAGACCAACTGCATTCTGATACAGTGTTTTGACCTTGCTTAGGTCTAAAAATGGCAGGCATTGCAGTAAAGAGATTTTGATTTTCCTTTGGAGTCTTATCTTCATTGGGGTGGGATTTCTAGCCTGGGAACCTGGGAAAGGCTGGTCACGAACGTACAGTGTAAATGTGAATTAAAACCTATTTCAAAAGTGGTTGCTTGTCCTGTGGATGAACAATGGAGCATTGGGATCATGGCATGTCAGATTTGTTCTGGGGGCAAGGACTAGAGATGCCGATGTGTGGGGTCCTAAAAATTCATCTCAACTGGCTTCCTGGACAACTGGGTTAAAGAAAAGGGTATGTGTAGGACAGAGTATGATGCTGGTGTGTGTGTGTGTGTGTGTGTGTGTGTGTGTGTGTGTTCTCGCAGGTATGCTGAGTGCTGGGTGAGAAGAAGACTCCCATTCCAGCCCACAGGCTGAGAGAGTTGCACAACTGTGACACTAAGCCCTGAGGCATTTCAGACTTATTTCAGGATACAGATAGAGATGAAAGCTTTCATGTGTTGCTCAGAAGCAGCAGGTTTGGTTTCTGGAGTTGAGAGGAGTATACCCAATTCAGAGCAGAATCTATACTCTCTCTGTGAGCTTCCCATGCTCATCTGGCTTTGGAAAAGACTCAAACCTTCTTTCCTTCTCTTGCATCATCTGACCAAGTGCAGCATTGGGCAATGACAAGCTGTTGGCATTTACTGTGTGTCCTTGGCCTTTGGGACCTTGGCCAAAAGTCAGAGAAAAAGAATTCCCTTTTTAACATTTGCTTATGTGCTTTTTCCCAGAGCAGACAGTGTGGGTGATATAGTCAGGAAATGGACCTTAGAGATTTTCTTCTTGTTAAAGACTATTTAGTAGGCACTTAGTTGTGTAGGAATATACCAGCAGCTAAAGGGGGTGGTAGAGATAACTAGCTGCTAACTAATTAGACAAATACACTAGATTACTGTGGATCAGGCAATGTGATGAGCATATGAGACATAGCAATAAAAAAAAAAATCCTAGCCCCATGGAGGAACACAATAAATTGGTCAAGTAATGAAAGCCCAGCCAGACTGCCTAGTTTTTAAGTCTTGGCTACACTATTCAGTGTAACTTGGGGCAAGGTACTTAATTTTTCTGTGCCTCCGTTTTCTCACCTGTGAAATGGGTTCAATGGAGGATCCAATTAGCATTATTGCTGTGAGGATTAAATGAGAAAGCAGGTAATGAGCCCTGCAGACTGGTTGGTATTATTGCATTAGATGTAATTATTAGATGGCAGTGAGTGCTCTAGAGAAAAATGAAACTGAGAAGGGAGGTAGGGCAGGATGGGTTTAATTTTCAGATGGGGCCATCAGAGAAAATCTCATTGAGAAAGGGGCACTGGAGAAAAGAGTGAGCAGGTGTGAAGCATGAGGCTGCCTAGGGCAAGAGTTGGCCAGATGGAGAAAGGTGCAAAGGGCAAAAGCCCTTGCTGAGAGGGAGTCAGGCATATTTCAAAAGTCAGCCAGATGCTGATGTGGCTGCAGTGAGCAAAGGGAGAGTGTAAAAAATGGATGCAGTGACTGCGATGAATCACAGAGAGCCTTGTAGGCCACTGGAAAGGTAAATATATGAAAAGATCTTGTGACCTCAATACTTTGATTGCTTTCTTGGCAAAGGTGAGAGACTGTAGACTACTGTTGACAATAATCCTGGGGATATAATTAAAAATGTCTTCCTATTTGTTTAACATTTGGTCTACTTTTCTGTGATAGATAAGTTCTTGGATTTCCTCTTAGTCTATTTTGTTTCTAAGAACTAGCAATAATTTAACCCCAATAGAAGGAAAATGAAATAAAATATGACCCATGATTCTATTACTTTAGCAGAATAACTGCTTTGATTTTTATTATATTTCAGGCTAGAAGCTTTTAAATAAAATTAGAATAATAATACCTCCTTGCAAGGTTGCTGTTGTTGGTGCTGTTAATTGAATAAATATCCTTTGACTATGCATGAAGACAGTAGGTTCTGGCATCAGTTCCCCTCCATATCTCCATATGAAGAAGTTGGGACTGAACACTTCTAGAGGCTGTGAGAACATTCACTCTTTGCTGTTGTCAATAGAAGAAATGATGGTGTGAATTCAACAGTGGAGATGAAAGCTGGGCACCTAATGCTTTGTGGCATGACAAACAATTGCCTAAGGTTGAGAGGAAGAAGTCAAACAAAAGAAGGTTTGGGTTATGAGTTTTTGGGAAATAGTGCATGTATAACAAAACAGGGAAACTGGGAAAGAAAAACCCATGACTTCTGGGAGGGTACTGAATTCCATTTTGGCCATGTATAGTTAAAATAACTAGAACCGTACTTCTTATCTCTGGGATATGTTAGAACCTCCCAAAATTGTTGGAAAATTTGAATGCCTGGGCCCGTCAGTACCTACTACATCAGAGTCCTGGAGCTGGAGCCAGCTACAGGTGATTACAATGTGCAGTTAGAAGGGTGAACCTATACTTTGGAGGAAAATTCAGGTGTGATGCTTCCAAGACATTAAGAGCTGGAGAGAAATACCTTGGGAGTCAGTTGCATGGAGGTGAGAGTTGAAGTCACTGGATGAAATAATTTGGGGCAGTAAAGAAAAGATAAAACAGGCCTCTTATATCAAAGGAAATTGGTGCATGGTATGAATGGATCCACACAAATCCTTCAACAACTGTGGAGAATTCACTCAAAACCTGTGCTGTGTTCACAAAAGGCATAGAAGATGAACTGCAGAATTGAGAGCAGGGAAATTTGGATTGTATTCACAGTTGATACTGATTAGTGGTGTGATTTCATCCTTCTCTCAAGAAATATTGTTGCTGAGCACCTGGTACATGCTAGGCATTATCCTAGGGGTAGAGATACGGTGATGACAAAACTAGATAAAACTTCTTGCCCTGCTTGAACTTACAGTTTAGTTAAAGGACAAGAGTGTACCCAGAAATAGTAATATAGGGGTGTGGAGTAACAGTGTGGATTTGCCCTTCAAGGACCACTCTATGCTTCTCTGTGTCCTAGAATGTGATCTGTGGGCTACATCAATGGGCTTCCTATTCTTTGGTTCATGGGTTACTTTGACTAACAAAACTTGGTTCATTGCTAGGAGATATGAGGGTGAGAGGAGAGGGAGTACCAGGCATTTAATTCTTCATTTCCCTCATTGCTAAGTCACCATGGGTTTGTTTTAGCTTCATATTGAAGAACACCACTGCTCTCATCACTTCTATTCAGGGAATCTCTTAGCTACTTTTTCCCTTGCCCATTTTAGGACTGAAAGTGATGTAACATTGTCCCTCATGGGTTTCCATTAACTATGCCCACAACTTTTTGTAACAGCCTCTTTGTTAGCCTTTTAAAATGCATCCTTTAAAATATTCCATTTGTTTTCTGTGGGGCCCCTAAATGATTGGTTTTAATAATTAACCAAAAACTATAATAATAATTCTAAACATTTTTGAATAACAGAATAAGCAAAAACTTGCTGAAATGCATCAATGTCAGCTAACGAGAGGAGTCTATCCTTGGTGGTCCTTCACCAGACACAAGATTGAGGGCACATCTTACAGACTTCCACACCTATAAATTCTAGGAATTGTGGATACTGACCCTGAATATAATCTATTGACTATGAAATCCTTCCAGAAGGGCTTAAGTACTGACCATACTTCTGAGCATAGATGACTATTTCATGCTTTTCAGAAAAAAAAATGACCTTCTCCAGTTCTAGGCCATACAAATAGTCAGAGATCTGGGTAAAGATAGTGTCAAGAGAGGATGAACACTCCTTTGAGAAGAGCTGTACATTTCTAAAGCTTGTGAATGCACAGCAAGCATCTTAGTAAGAGGGGGAGAGACTGCTTACAGAAAAGCAAGGGAATACAGGAAGGAACCAGGGCAAGATACAGTTCTCAACCACATGCCCCCAGTGACCTACGTCCTCTAGGTAGGTCCTATCTCAAAAAGTTTACAGTGCCTCCCCAAAATAGCACCACCACCTGGGGACAAGCCCCCAACACATGAGCCTTTTGGAGAGATACTTCCTATATAAACCATTCACTTGTCTTCAGAGATTTGAGAGAATAAGAAGCAAATACCAACCCTGCAGGGAAGCCATTTGAAATGATGTCTTGGAGGTTTTCTACTGAAATCTTTAAGTTGGTATCAAAAAACCACCATTATATGGTTCTCCTTTCCATAATGTCAGCCACTCTCCACAGCATTCCCATAGTGTTGGAGAGTGTCATATGTCACCAAGTGAGAAGTTGCCAGCAGTTTTATAAGTCAGTTGCTTCTAACATTGGCCAGGGATAAAGTCATCAAGCAAACTGTGGGTAAGATTCCAGTTTTGACCTTCTCCTTGTTCAAGAGACCATGAAATGGACAATTCACCTATCCTGATTTGCCCAGAACGCCCCTGGTTTTAGCAGTTAAAGTCCTGCTCAGTTGCAGGCAAACCTGGATGTTGGTTACTAAGAGACGTGATGTCAGCAACTATGCATTGATTGTTCTCTAAAAATTTTTATTTTTGAATTAGCATACATTAATAATACAAGGAAATTTCATTGTGATCATTCCATATATCCATACAGTGTACTTTGAACAAGTTCACCCCTCCATTATATTTCCATTCCACCCCTCTGCTCTCCCCTTGATTGTATTTGCAAATCTGTGGATGCTGGTTTGTTTTCTTTATGATGAACTGGATGACTAGACACAGTTCTTAGCAGAACTGGACTAAATTCTGGGCTCAGTCTTAGCATATTTTCACAATGAAATAAGATGTAGACATCCATATTTCCTGGTGGCAAATTTGAAACTAGGTCTTTTAATACTGGATTAGAAGAACTCTGTGACAAGAAAGTGTAATTCATATCTGTATGATAAAATACTCTTTCAAAAATTGATAAAGCTCATGGATGGCCAATATAACTCTTAAATTATTATTACATAGACTCTTTTCACCAGTTGATACTGCTTTTGGTTTACTGGGTCTTCATATCTATCAACTAAAAAAGTGTTTTTTAGCAAAAAGCAAGACCTTATCTCAAAAATACCCAGCACAAAAACAGCTAGAGGAGTGGCTCAAGTGATAGCCTAGCAAGCATGAGGACCTGAGTTCTACTCCCAGTATTGCCAAAAAAAGGTCTTCCTAATATTCTTTCTTTATAACTAAGAATCCTCTTAGTTGCAGAATGTATTTCAAAATCAATTAATTTTTCTCTTCCATTTGTTTACTTCTAGTAATTTTTTTTGGTGGCAATGGGTTTGAATTCAGGGCCTCATGCTTGCTAGACAGGTAGGTGCTCTTACTGCTTGATGCCATTCTACCAGCTGTTTACTTCTAAAGTTATACTCTCAGTGAAATCTAGCTATACGTTCCCTGTGAGAATGGATGTGTGTGTGTGTGTGTGTGTGTGTGTGTGTAGAATCCCCAAGGCATGAAACACTCCAGAACATGATGTTGGTGGTGGTAAGGGACAAAAGGGCTTAAGTGAGATGTAGAGAGAAGGTGGTCCCTAACTGCAGAAGACCAGAAGCCCTGTTGGTCCTCTCTCTGCATCTCAACTGGGGCTGTACATGGAAGCACTTGGTGCTGGACCCACCACTGGAGACTCTGACGTGACTGGTCTGGGAATTGACTTTAGCTATTTCTTAGCAACATTCCCTGAGCAACTTCTACTGAAAAGCCAAGACTGAAAACCTCTGCACTAGCAACACTGAACCCTATGGATTCCCTAACTTACCACGTTGTTCCTTGTCTTTATGTCTTTTTGTATGTGACTTCCACCTGTTCTCTTAAGCTCAGTTTCCTTAGGAGGCTTTTCCTGACCCTCCTTGACCAGGGTCCTCTCCTTTACCATTACAGAACTGTACACTTTATAAAAATGAGACTATTTCAGAGTGCATATTTATCTTTTTTACTCCCCCCACATCAGCGTCTATTTTCCCTTTGTACTGAGGGAGGGAATCCTACAGTGGAAGTTTGATGTAACTCTAGGGGCTGACACTAGATAGCTTAGACCTTAGACCTAGGGCTTTTGACTTGAAGAATTCATACTGAGTCACAGTGAGAGTTCAGAAATCATTTGCTGTCCAGTGATGGTGGCAGTGCTAGTGACAGCTGCAGCTGACCACTGTAGTGGTGTCCAGTGCTTCAGTTTTTCTACAAGGACTGACCTGATCAGACTGCTGCTCAACATGACTTTGGCAAAGGTGATCTCCCTTAGTTCCAGTTTGAGTGTCCTGCTATTCTCGTGATTCCACAGCCTACTCAGTGACCTTCTCAAAAAGATAAATGGATAGCTGGAGTGGTTTCTGCTGCTGGCAACCAAGCAGACTGACCAGTCCTCCACTCTACTGCAGACAGCAACTTCTCAAGGGCAGAAACTGGGTCTTCTTCACCCCTTATTTCTCCAGGGTCTGGTACAGGATATGTTCACAATAAATATTGAACTCGAATGACCAATCTTTAGTCTAAACCTAAGAAACCATTTGTGAGAGTTTGTATACATTAAATATAGTGTTTTTAAATGATACCTTTCACTTTACAATGTGCTATTCTCTCACTCAGGGTGAATTAATTAGAGTGTAAACATATTTTTGAAAGGTACTAGGGAAAAAGCTCTTTGAAGTCTGATGTCATTTACCTTCAGACCACACCAAGTTCTTCTGGGTGAAATATACTGAGTTAGACACAAAAATTCTCTGAGCCAAATGCCCATTCTGTCTCTTACTCTCTCTTTCCCCCCACCCTCCTCCACCAGCAGCCGCTGTGGAGTCCCAGACTCCTGACTCCCAAAGGCTCCATACCCTGCTGAAGGCTTATTCATGACCGGATGCCCTGAGATACACATCAAGTGGATATCAGGTTTTCTTTCATGCTGGTGAGACCCACAATGCACTTCATCTCAATGAAAAGTTCTTGGACCAGGAATAAGGAGAAGCAGGAAAAGTTAATACATGACAATCACTCTCAGCTCTTAACTGTATTTCTCTGCCAACCCTCAGCCCGTGGGGTTTGCTCCCCTGTCTTTGAGTTCCATTTCAGTTGGGAAGATAGCAATTGGTTGGAAGCACAAAAGAAAAAGGAAGGTGAGAGTGTGTAGGAGGGGGGAGTGATGAAGATGGAAGATGGCAAGAAACGAAGGGCAAAATGTATCAGCAAATTTGAAACTCGACACCTAAAAGGAAAGACCAGAAGTCTGCCAGTTGATGCACAAACAATGGGAAGAATCTTTCAGAGGAGTCACTGAGGCACAAATTCAATTTCAATATTCTGTGATTTTTCTACTTATCTTCCAGTTTTGGATGAGTGCTACCAATGACTTGGATACATTATTGTGCTATTACCTAGTAGAAAACTAATCTGGCTATTCTAAGGACTTATCTCTACCTAGGGCTGGATGGAGAGTTCTAAAATCCTCATTCAGGAAAGCAACAAGATTACACTAGGGGAAAAAGAATCACTACTTCTAAATCTTGATGTAAAAAATGACAAACTATCAGCACTGACTGGTCAAGAAATTATTTAGTCCAACCCTTCCCTTTATGGATAAAGACATAAGACAAACATTTTGAGTACACAACTACTTGTTAGAAGAGAGGAAAATAGAGACTTTTCTACTTAGTCATGATGAGAGGGGTGAGGAGGATAAAGTCAGAAAGGAAAGAGACAATGATTAAGTTGGGGAAGCTCATGTTAATAATTCATTCTGTATTTGTGTTGTTCAGAATTTGAGAATGCTTTTTGATAAATTATTAATGGCGGAAGGTAAAGAAAACATCAGATGCCCTAATATTCTGATCTGATCCTTTTGAGGAGAACTATTTCCTGGGTCCATCACAGTGCAATGCAATGAGCCCATTAAGGGTCTTTGGATATATTCAGTGAGCATCTTCCATAGACATTCTGAAATGCTCTAGGGAATAAAGACAGCCTTCTCCTCCAGGGACTATTATGCATCCACTTGCATGATAAACTTGAAGAGATGTCTGCTTCTGGAAGATAGCTGATGTCCCCTCTGAGACCAGGTGGATGTGAGAGACTGGGTTTCCACAAATTTCAAAGGTAAGAGGCTATGCCTCCCAGGTCAGGAAGTCATCTGTGAAAGTAAGTAGGGAATCCTTGAGGCGCCCACTGTTTTAGCACCTTTCATATCATTGGTAGGTGCTTACAAAAAGACTTGATCAGCAAAGGGTGAATAAGTGAGTGAATTAATGAGTGAAAGCTAGTGGCCACTTTCCAGGTACAGAAGATAAATGTCCCAGCATATAAAGCAAGATAATTTGAAATGCTACACACAGTTTAGCATTTGAGAGTAAAGAAAGTCAATGTTAAGTTCTGTAAGGCTGAAGTTGTAGCACTCTTCTGCTACTTGGGTAAGGTTAGGAGGTCCCCACAGGGCTATGTATCAGGGATGTGGATTAAAATGTTGAAAACAAGTTATAACTTTTTTAAATAGAATTTTTTAGATGAAAAAAATACAAGTAGTTTAGTTCCAGCATCTTTGGGCATGATGTCTTGAACACATACATTTTTTTTCCTTCTTACTCTTATGAAATTTACCTTTTAGGTTGCCCACACTAAAGAAAAGAGTTCCAGAAGAGTATTTGTAGATTTCTGCCCAAATAGATGCCCAAGGATCTGAAATAAAAGAGTGGAACAAAATGTTGGGATTAAGGGAATTATATATAATACATATTTAGAAATGAATAGACAGACAAATGCCTCTACATACTATCGCAAAGTTAGCAGAATTTCTTTCTCAGTAATGGGAAAATGGAAACTAAGGAAAAGGGAGATAGTGCCATTTTTGAAATGGAGCTATAGTTACATTTTATTTGTAGCTCTGCACAATGAATGGCAATGGGATATCAGCTCATTCTCTTTGGCCTCTGTGTCTACCCCTCCCCCACTCCACCTCATCTTCTTCCCTCATTCCCCCAACCAAATCAATGAATTTATGAATACAGGGTTGGAATTCAGCCAGAAGTAGCTGAAAATGCCATCTCACATTGCCTGAATCTATAAGGAGGAAATTATTCAGACGACTGATTCTTCTGAGGGCAGAGTATTAAATTGATCTTTTGGCAAGGAATACCTCACAGAACTTAACACAGCAATTCCCATAAATATCACTGTAATTATCAACCAGAAGTAGGACTTACCTATTTTTCAGAACTATTCTTTCTTTCAAGAAAGAATTCTGTGTACATTTTTGTGTACTTGTTATGTTTAATATGTGTGTGTCTTGATGTGCTCAAACCAACCATTACATAAATCACACTAATGAAAGTGCTTTGTCAAGTGTACAGTGTACTTGATGAAACACTTCCATTATAAGACTTTGTTTTCTAGTGCTTACCTTTCAAATAAAATTATCCTCTAGACTGACATTTCCTTTTGCTTTTTCTTAGCTACGTGGAATTCTTTTCTCAACAGAAAGGTTTAGTGTAGTCCCTTCTGTGACATTAGTATATTTTAATGATTTAAGCTTGCAGAATATGTATCTTACACTATCACTTTCTTATTATGAAATGAAAACAGTTCTAAAGATTTTCTCTCCCCAGGATATCACTTCTTGCATTTATTTTTTCACTCATACCTTCATTCAATACATATTTTTTGCATGTTTTCTTTGTGCCAGATCTAGGATTTGAGGCAGTAGGTGTTCAGTAGTGAATGAAGTAGACATGGGTCAGGTAACGATAAAGAAAAGCAATATAGAGCAATTCAATAAGCCCTATGAACATGAGCAAGAGTGTCATTTAGACAGGTGGCCAGGGTGCCAGATCTCTCTGGTGTCATACCATATATTACACATGTGAATAAAGTGGGGGAATGAGTCAAGCAGAAGTCTGAGTGGAGAAGGCTCTAGGCAGGTGGGACAAGAGAGAGTGGGCCTCAGGAATCTGAGATCAGGAGGACTGTGGTTTGAAGCCAGCCTCAGGCAAATAGTTCACAAGACCCTATCTCAAAAAAACCCATCATAAAAAAGGTGGATGGCTCAAGCAGTAAGAGTACCTGCGTAGCAAGCGTGAGGCCTCCAGTTCAAACCCTAATGCCGCCAAAAAAAGAGAGAAAGAGATGGTGGGCATTTCTATATGACATGTGTATGGTGGACACTTTACACTTTGAGAACGTCTTTTAAAAATAACTGAGTTCTTGGCCATGTGGGATTCAATTGCTTCCTGATTTTGAATAGAACTCTTCTACTTACTGTTACTTGAGGTAAACATGGCTGTTTTAGGGCTTGAGAAATGAATTTGGAAAGAGAGCAGTAGAGGGGAATGTTGGCATGGGCTTGCACTGGCAAAGCTTGCAACTGAAACAAAGACTTGAATAATTAAAGGCTGTGTGACAATAATAATATGAGGAGATTTTGAAATGTTTCATATGAAAATAATTAAAATAACACTTTCCCCCAGTCATCTTCAAGCACTTAAGAACCAGGCTTGTGAAATGCTTCACGGGGTTTTGCTTCAATAACAAATGTGCTGTTTATTTATTTTACTCTGAGGATTTTGAAATGTGTTTGTGAATTAAATACGAGGCAACATGGTACCATGCTTTTTAAGCAGGCAGAGTTTTACAGGCTTCAGGCAGCTCTCTATGCAGACATGCTACAAGAAAGAGTGCTTTCAGATTCAGATTACTTAAGTCCAGGAGATCATGGTCCTATGGCAAGGACAGGTGGCTGCTGTATGACTAAATTAAGTGGCTGGGTTTGTCACATCCCACCCACCCTAATGCCAATTGCATGTGCAGCAATTGAACCTGACTAATCACTGTCCTCTTGGGCAGTTACCTCAGTCCCTCTTATCATCATGAGTGTTGCCCTTTCTTTAAGGTTTTAACACTTGGTTCCTTCTCTCTGGTACTATTCTATCTTAATTCTTGGGGCTTTCCATACCTATGTATCTTCATGGTCCCTTGACCTTCACTTACTAATGATATCTTCTTCCACCTCAGCCTCTCACTCCTTTGTCATTGAGTAACGGCCAACTCTGCACCTTTCACATCTCCTTTTTCAACTCTTTTTCTGGTATCCTGACTCTACTCCTGCAGTCCAGCAAAACCATGACCCACCAGGGTCCTGCCGTCTTTTCTCCTCTTTCACTTCCTTTATGTCTTCACTTTGCTTCTTAACTTCTAAGCTAATCATTAACATTGCTCCTTGCCTCTTTCCTCAACTCTTGTGTCCCTGTCTTGATTAGTAGCATTGTTTTGGCTCCCTGAATGTGGCTGGAAAACACAAGATGAAATAGATTGGTTCCATTTGAAGTTCGTGTTCATTGACATTGGGCAGGTCCCATGCATGGCACTTGGAAATCTTGCTTCCCAAGATCATCACCCTACAGCTCTACAGAGGACAATTTCACCTTTGTCCACCCTTCTCAGACCTTAAATTGCAGCTGATGACCTTCTTCCAATTTCTTTAAAAAATCTAATAATCATCACCTACCTTTGTCTGTGCCTATGTAATGCTAATTCTCCCCTTATTCTGCATGAAACAACTTTCTATGAAGAGTAAATCTGGTGTCTACTATGGATCTTGCTTCAGTAATTTAAAACCCTCTCTAATACTCAGTAATTTTCCCCAGTCTCCCAGATGTAACCTTCAGCATACAAGCATGTTCCCATTTCTCCACTGTTAGAAAAAAAAACCTTTTGACCCCATTTCATCTTTCAGCTATTGCCCAATTTCTTTCCTTCACATTATAGCAAGACTTTTTGAAGGTGTTGCCATGTCCAATTTTTCTCCTCCGATTGAAAGGACTTCAGTCAGGTTGTCATCTTTGAAAGTTCCCACATTTCTCTTATCAAGATCATGAGTGATATCAACATTGCCAAGTGCAGTAGTCCTTTCTTGGCAATTATGTAGTCAATCATTCCATTTTCACTTCAGTATAGTATTAAAAATTGGAGTCTTTGGACTCTGGACTTGTATATCCAGCTGCTTATTGGACTCCTCAGCTGGCTATCTAATAAGCATCTTGAACTTGTTCCAAACGCCTGATTTTCCTGAACTGCTGCCCTGTATTTAGGAAAACTGCCCTCGCTGGTTCCATTCAGTGCCAACCTGGTCAGAGGAAAAGTTTCTAGTTGCTTATCCTATTTATGTGCATGTTTTCCAAATCCCCACTCTCTTTCTCATTGCTTAAACATTCCCAAAACCCACCAAATGGCCTCCTCTGCAGCTTTCCTCTTTCAGGTGGTATTAACTCCAGCATTCTAGGTGCTGAGATCATACACCCCCGATATCTCAGCACCTAAATCTGGTCTTGGGAAAATCCTGGTGGTTCTCAAATAGGTTCTCATATAGAGAATGGAACCACTTCCCACCACCCCACAGTCGCCACCATCACTTCCCTGAACTGCTGCGAGATCCCCTCACTCTTGTCCACTTGAAAGAGTCCATTCTCAAAAAGGCAACCAGAGTGATCTTGTTAAACGGTAGTTAATGTGAAGTTCTCCACTGTGAACAGCTGCAACAAGGCTTCCCATATCACTCAGAGTAAACATTAAAACTCTCATGGTGATCTCTGTGGCTCCCTTCCCTCAGCTCTCTGACATACCCACTACTTCTTTCCCTTCTAGCTAGACAAGATTCTATTCTGTCCTTTCAAGAAGGTGGGCGTTCTTCTGTCTTTGCACTTTTTATTATGTCTTCCTTACATTTACCTTTTGTCAAGTATTTCATGACTTGCTCCTTCAGTTCCTTCAGGTTTTGAGGAATACCATTTTTTCACCACAATTCATTTATAACTCTCACCACTAAATTTTCCTTTTGCCTACTTTCTTTTCTCACCTTAATCATTATTATTATCTTCAAGACTTTGTTTTGCTCACTCACCCTGTTAATTTTTACTTTTTTTGACTCCATTACTAAAATGCAAGCTCCTCAACAAGGAGGAATTTCTTTTCTTTATTCAGTATTTTATACCAGCCTAGTAATCACTTGATAAATATTTGTTGGAGGAATGCATGGCTCTCTGTCCTATAGAAATACAATGTGAACCCCATATGTAAGTAAAAAAATTTCAGTAGCTATGTTAAAAAATAAAAGCACAAGATTAACTTTAATAATATAAGGCTGTTTAACCTAACATGGCTATACTATGTTTTCACAATCCAGTGGAGATTTGACACTTTCATACATCTCAATTCATTCAAATGCTCAATAGCTACACAGAGTTTGTGGCAATTGTATTTGGACAGGGCAAATGTAGAAGGATCATTTATATGATTGGTGTTCTGATTAAGTGGACTGGGTAAAACAACCTGGATGTGAATTTAGACACACATACACATACACACAGTTTTACTTTGTACAAACCAGTTGGAAGTAATATTAGTAGTTACTTTATAGAGATGTTTTTAGGATTAAGAGAGGAGGCACAAAGATAAGGATAGGAGCCCAAGCAGTACATGACCATCAAAGAAGAGATGGAAGTTTGAGCATTACAACCCCAGTTTGGTTCGAAGCTCATGGAGAGCCAAGGGATGATAGGATTGGAGGTGAGTGGGGTGCCACTGCTACGTGAGACAGCCAGAACTCCCTACTTGCCTGATATGAGGCCCATTGAGCAGGAACTGCGACTCCACACAGAAAGAGCATGCCCATGGAAGAGATGGTGCCATCTAAATGAGCTGAAGAGGGCCTCTGCTGTTGACTACTAGGTCATTTCCTTGTTCACAGTCAGTTGAGACCTGTGATCTCAAAAGCCTGTCAGCACCAAATTCAAAGTTTTACAATACAATTGTTCAATACAGAGCCTAAATAAGAAGATCCATAGTAATTTAGAAACTGCCTATTTTGCATGCATCCTGAAAGGTTCCCAACACTTCTAGCCATACATAAGATAAACCCTGGAGCTATAAAGACCCAGAGTCTGCTCTTAAGAGTAGACTGATGTGTGCCATCACCTAGATGTGAGAGTCACTTCTCCATCCCTTCCTTGGAAGTTCCCTTGTCCACTCCACCCTCTGGGTTGTGGTCCCTACATGGCAGCCTTTGAACTGTCCCATGCTATGAGAGACTTACCCTGCTTGGAAATCTGCCCACTCAAATAAAGCTTGTGTGTGCTACTTCCACCTTGTGATAATATCTTTTCCCACTATCAGCCCCCAAGTCCCTCAAACACCCTACAAATTGGAAAGCCAGTCACAGTGGGTCTTGTCCAGGAGAGTAGAGGAGCATCTCTTCCTAGTAGGGGATAGAGGAGGGACAAAATCCAGACAGATGGGAGGGAACTTGAAGCAGGGAAGTAAAGTGGCATGTTCACACTCATTCACTGTATTTGTGGGAGACTTCAAGAATGTCTATTTTTGAAAACAGTTTTCTACTTGTAATAGTTTTGGATGAACTCATTAGTTACATAAAAATCTGCAATCTAGGTATATTTAAAAATGCATCTCAAGGGCTGGGAAGTAGCTCAGTTGTAAGTGCTTGCCTAGCATGCACTGTGTTTGATCATAGCACCAAAAAGAAAACATAAAACAAAACAGATCTCAAACTTCCTGACCTTGTATGACAAACCTTTGCAATACAATTGAGTGCTTCAGTTTTGGCCAAAGTTGGAAAGTGGTCCATTGTCCTGCTTCCAGCCTCAAACAAGACAGTGTGAGATATATGAACACAGCTGCATTAAACTGTACATTTGTTGTGAACTTTGGGCCATTCTTATATTTTTTATGATGCAAGCATTCACTTCATCTAATCTAATGGCATGAGAATAGTTAACTGCTAGAAGCAAGAGGTAAACTGCTGCATTCCAAACTTGAATAAAATTGATTTTTCTGAAGTCTTTGAGAAAGAGTTGGCTATTAAGCCTAAACACAGGACTCACAGCATGTCACCAGTACAACTGAGTCCTCTACTGTGGCCCCATAAATACATTTTAGCCATTTTGAGAGTTTCTGTATTTTCTGAGGATTTCACTCACAAGGACTGAGATGAAGGCTGTTAGACAGCAGGCGGGGGCAGAGTAAAACATTATGGAGAGTGAAGCAGAAGAGAGAAAGTCAAATAACTGACTACTGAGCCATGTGTTTATCCTTCATCCTATTGAATAGAAGGAGATAGATGTAGAAGTTTCAGAGCTTGGCTTTTTGTTAAATGCCACAATTCTGAAGAATGGCACCTTGTCCCAAGACAAACACAAAACTTTTCTAAAGTACCCGAGAACAGAGGGAGACTGAAGCCAGACGAGGAAGAATTTATAGGTATCATCCAGAAAAAGAATTGCTTGATTTTAACTATATTGTGGATGCCTACACAGGTGTGAGGGTTTTGTTTTGTTAGGTGTCAAGTAGCATCAAATGGTGCCAAGTGTCTCCCAAATAGCAGAATTTATTAAGAACTTTTAGGTAAAGCTCCTTTATGTTCCTTTCATCATTCAGACCAGAGTTGTCCCTTCAGCCTGTGACATTCAGAACCTAGAATCTGTAGTTGATTTCACATCTCTAACGTCCTTGGTTTTCACATCCTACCAATTATTTAGCCTATGCTACTCCACACTGGGTGTGGGGAATCATCAGATTCAGGAAGGAGTGGGTTAAAATCATGGATTCACCTCTTACCAGTAGGGAGATCTGGGGAAATTATTTAATTTCAGAGTCTCAGTTTCCTCATCTGTAAACTATAGATAGCAATGCCTTCTGGTGGGTGTCTGCAAGGATTGCATGTACTAAAGATTGCTGAGCCTTCCTCATTTCACTGGGGGCCCGTGGTTACTTGAACATCTGCCTCACCAGGGCCCTGACTCCTTGTTCTTATTTGGCATTTTTTCTTGGATATATTTCAATCATCTTACACTGTCAGTAGAAGTTGACTTATTATTTCCCCCAATGCACTAGAAGAATAAATGAAATAAAATGAAAACACAGAAGTGAATCTACTTCCTGAAGTTTTCCTCTTGGTGTACTATTTCAGGGCATAGTATCTCAGACTAGAAATTTGTAAGTCATCTTTAGCTCCAAATCCAACCACCAACAATAAGCCTGCTCGCTTATTCTCAGACATGTCTGCTCATCTGACATGTCCATGCACTTGTTGTCTTGGCTCATCCTTGCCTGGACCATCTGAATTGACTTAGACCTCTGTATTAGAGTCCACTGCATACATGGCCTGTGACATTTTTCTAGAACTCAAGTCATGCTGTCATTTCCTTGCTTAAAGGACAAGCATTCACTCCTTAACAGAACACAGCCCTCTTCAAACTCAGTGCCAGTCTACCCTATCCAAACACTCTCTGCCATAGACTCCAGGCACATTGAGTATGTTTAACTCCTTAGAATGTAGACTTCCACTTCTCAAATATCCTCACACCATCCAACTCTTATACTGCAGCCCCAAACGTTTGGGATCTCTAAATGTAACTAGTTTTAGAGTTATAGACTTTAAAAAAGCTAACAAAGTTACAATGAGGGTGTTGGAGTATAGGACATACCTAATATGACTGGTGTCCTTATAAAAAGAGATTTTAGGCCACTTTGATTTTAAACATCTAGCCTCCAGAACAGAGAGAAAATAAATTTTTCTTGGTTTAGCCTTTTAGTTTGAGATATTGTGTTATAACAGCCCTAGAAAACCAATACTTTTTTTTTTTTTTGTCTGAGATAATGGTTTTTTACCATAGCTTTACCTGAGAAATTTCTAATCCCCTTCTAATACCCAGGTCAGTGGTATGTCAGTAATTATTTTCCTGGCCCCTTCAGTAGTAAATGCTGTTCTGTGTTGCTCCCACAGAACTATTGCATCTACTCTGAAATTTATCTCTTTACAACTTCAGAGTCCAGCTCCTTGCAAGCAGCATTTTTCATTGTTGACTTCTCCCTTCTTTCAAACATGCTGATTCAGAGGTCACAGTGTGCTATCTGTGGTTGGCAGACTAGTTTACCCTATAGGAATCATCCACTTAAAAATGGAGATAGTGTTGTAAAACCTGGAGATTTCACTTAAGACTAGAAGACTAGAGGAATCTGGAAAAACTGGGCTGGAACTTTCTTAATGCAACTATTTGCTGGAGCTGAGTAGCCACTTCTCTCTCTAGGTGTTATATTATTCATGTGAACCTGCAGATACAAGTTTGTGAGTGAAAGAAAACTGTTTTTCTATACTCACAAAATATCTGACCACAAACTTGTGTGTTTTCCACACCAATCAATTCTCCAGTTCTCTGAAGACACTAACTAGTTGCCCTATAATTTTAATTCAGTGCTAACTAAATTTGGTGCAGACAGGGTAAGGGCTCAGTCCTACAAGATAGCCAGATAAAGTGTACATAGGGCAAAGCTGAAAAGGATCCCCAGCATAAAAGGTTCTGTCTTGATGGAGTTGGGGTGCCTTATCTTCCTTGCATGAGAATAGGTTCACCAACCTGGGAGATGGCCAAATTCTATTGCTGAGGGTTTTTATTGAGGCTAGGATTTTAAGTAGGTTTGATTGATTAAATTATTGGCCATTAATGGTTTACTGCATCTCCAGCCCTATTTCTTTTCTTTCTTTTTTTTTTCCCCTTTATTGTGATGGGTGGGGGTATCAAATATATCACACATGAATTCACCCCCTCAACCATTCTACTTCATCGCCCTCCACTGCCCCCTATTCCTAGACTAGTTTCAACAGGTATCATTTTTGCATTTACTTACATGTCTATACATTTTTTGGCACTGTATTCACCCTCCTACCCCCTCTCCCTAACACCTCCCACTAGTGCCAGCCCTCCCCACTGGGAAAGACTTGTTCTGCCCTCCTGTTCTCTGATTTTGTGAAAAAAGAGAAAAGAGAAAATGAAAAACGTGACATTTTAGCTTGAGATAAAGGTAGCTACCCAGGAAGTTTCTTTGTGATTTTTCCATGTATATATGTATTATAACCCGGATTGGTGTATCTTCTCAAATTTTCTTCATTCTACCTTAGTCCCTTTCTTATGGTAGTTTCAGTCAGTTTAAGATTTCTATATTCATTCTTGTATAGTGAGTATATCAACCCTATTCATGTTCTTGAGTTTCCCTACCCTTCTCGTGCATGACCTCTCCTTAATGTGACCAGTGTTTGGTAATATTTCCAGTCCTATTTCTTTCCTTGGAGATTGGAGGTGGGGTGAGTAATCACATGGTTGGTTCTTCTGGCAACTTGTCTAGCCCCCCATCCTGGGCTATCTTGTGGCTCATTAAGAGTTAGTTCATTGGTATAAACTCTAGTATGGCTGAAAGAGGCTTATTGTGAATAATGAAAGGAGAGCCTATCACTTCTGTCATTCAAAGGTTTAGAAGCTCTGTGCTGGGGACTGGGGAAGAAGACAAATATATATTTATATTTTTCCATATCACCTTGATCCTGTTCTGTTTCCTGTGATTGATTGTTTTGTTTACATGCGTATGTCAAGAACTGCTTTGATGTCTTCCTGGTGACCTGCCCTAGTCATTGATGGTGGGTACACCCACCATCTTCTTTTTTTTTTTTTTTTCTTTTTTTAAAGCCTCACTGCTCTTATTTGCACTGTCCCATGTTCTCTGTAGCTTTTCTTTTCTTTTTTAAATTTTTTTTTCATTTTTCTTTTATTATTCATAGGTGCATACAAGGCTTGGTTCATTTCTCCCCCATGCCCCCACCCACTCCCTTACCACCCTCTCCGCCCCCTCCCTCTCCCCCTCCTCAATACCCAGCAGAAACTATTTTGCCCTTATCTCTAATTTTGTTGTAGAGAGAGTATAAGCAATAATAGGAAGGAACAAGGGGTTTTGCTGGTTGAGATAAGGATAGCTATACAGGGCATTGACTCACATTGATTTCCTGTGCGTGGGTGTTACCTTCTAGGTTAATTCGTTTTGATCTCACCTTGTCTCTAGTACCTGTTCCCCTTTTCCTATTGGCCTCAGTTGCTTTAAGATATCTGCTTTAGTTTCTCTGCGTTAAGGGCAACAAATGCTAGCTAGTTTTCTAGGTGTCTTACCTATCCTCACCCCTCCCTTGTGTGCTCTCGCTTTTATCATGTGCTCATAGTCCAATCCCCTTGTTGTGTTTGCCCTTGATCTAATGTCCACATATGAGGGAGAACATACGATTTTTGGTTTTTTGAGCCAGGCTAACCTCACTCAGAATGATGTTCTCCAATTCCATCCATTTACCAGCAAATGATAACATTTCGTTCTTCTTCATGGCTGCATAAAATTCCATTGTGTATAGATACCATATTTTCTTAATCCATTCGTCAGTGCTGGGGCATCACGGCTGTTTCCATAACTTGGCTATTGTGAATAGTGCCGCAATAAACATGGATGTGCAGGTGCCTCTGGAGTAACAGTATTTTGAGTATATCCGCAAGAGTGGTATTGCTGGATCAAATGGTAGATCGATGTCCAGCTTTTTAAGTAGCCTCCAAATTTTTTTCCAGAGTGGTTGTACTAGTCTACATTCCCACCAACAGTGTAAGAGGGTTCCTTTTTCCCCGCATCCTCGCCAACACCTGTTGGTGGTGGTGTTGCTGATGATGGCTATTCTAATAGGGGTGAGGTGGAATCTTAGTGTGGTTTTAATTTGCATTTCCTTTATTGCTAGAGATGGTGAGCATTTTTTCATGTGTTTTCTGGCCATTTGAATTTCTTCTTTTGAGAAAGTTCTGTTTAGTTCACGTGCCCATTTCTTTATTGGTTCATTAGTTTGGGAGAATTTTTTTTTAAGTTCCCGTATATTCTGGTTATCAGTCCTTTGTCTGATGTATAGTTGGCAAATATTTTCTCCCACTCTGTGGGTGTTCTCTTCAGTTTAGAGACCATTTCTTTTGATGAACAGAAGCTTTTTAGTTTTATGAGGTCCCATTTATCTATGCTATCTCTTAGTTGCTGTGCTGCTGGGGTTTCATTGAGAAAGTTCTTACCTATACCTACTAACTCCAGAGTATTTCCTACTCTTTCTTGTATCAACTTAAGAGTTTGGGGTCTGATATTAAGATCCTTGATCCATTTTGAGTTAATCTTGGTATAGGGTGATATACATGGATCTAGTTTCAGTTTTTTGCAGACTGCTAACCAGTTTTCCCAGCAGTTTTTGTTGAAGAGGCTGCTATTTCTCCATCGTATATTTTTAGCTCCTTTGTCAAAGATAAGTTGCTTATAGTTGTGTGGCTTCATATCTGGGTCCTCTATTCTGTTCCACTGGTCTTCATGTCTGTTTTTGTGCCAGTACCATGCTGTTTTTATTGTTATTGCTTTGTAATATAGTTTGAAGTCAGGTATTGTGATACCTCCTGCATTGTTCTTTTGACTGAGTATTGCCTTGACTATTCGTGGCCTCTTGTGTTTCCATATAAATTTCACAGTAGATTTTTCAATCTCTTTAATGAATGTCATTGGAATTTTGATGGGAATTGCATTAAACATGTAGATTACTTTGGGGAGTATCGACATTTTTACTATGTTGATTCTACCAATCCATGAGCATGGGAGATCTCTCCACTTTCTATAGTCTTCCTCAATCTCTTTCTTCAGAAGTGTATAGTTTTCCTTGTAGAGGTCTTTCACATCTTTTGTTAGGTTTTCACGTAGGTATTTGATTTTTTTTGAGGCTATTGTAAATGGAATTGTTTTCATACATTCTTTTTCAGTTTGCTCATTGTTAGTGTATAGAAATGCTAATGATTTTTCTATGTTGATTTTATATCCTGCTACCTTGCTATAGCTATTGATGATGTCTAGAAGCTTCTGAGTAGAGTTTTTTGGGTCTTTAAGGTATAGGATCATGTCATCTGCAAATAGGGATATTTTGACAGTTTCTTTACCTATTTGTATTCCTTTTATTCCTTCTTCTTGCCTAATTGCTCTGGCTAGGAATTCCAGTACTATGTTGAATAGGAGTGGAGATAGTGGGCATCCTTGTCTGGTTCCTGATTTTAGAGGGAATGGTTTTAATTTTTCTCCGTTAAGTATAATGCTGGCTGTAGGTTTGTCATATATAGCTTTTATAATGTTGAGGAACTTTCCTTCTATTCCTAGTTTTCTTAGAGCTTTTATCATGAAATGATGTTGGATCTTATCAAAGGCTTTTTCTGCATCTATTGCGATAATCAAGTGGTTTTTGGCTTTGCTTCTGTTAATGTGGTTTAGTACGTTTATTGATTTTCATATGTTGAACCACCCCTGCATCCCTGGGATGAAGCCTACTTGGTCGTGGTGAATAATCTTTTTGATGTGTTGCTGAATTCGGTTTGCCATTATTTTGTTGAGGATTTTTGCATCAATGTTCATTAAGGAGATTGGCCTATAGTTCTCCTTTTTGGAGGTGTCTTTGCCTGGTTTTGGGATAAGTGTAATACTGGCTTCATAAAATGTGTTTGGCAGTTTTCCTTCCCTTTCTATTGGTCGTGGAACAGTTTAAGGAGGGTTGGTGTCAGTTCTTTTTTAAAGGTCTGATAGAATTCAGCAGAGAATCCATCTGGTCCTGGACTTTTCTTTTTGGGGAGACTCTTGATTGCTGCTTCAATTTCATTTTGTGTTATAAATCTATTCAGGTGGTTAATTTCCTCTTGGTTCAGTTTTGGATGACCATATGTATCTAGAAATCTGTCCATTTCTTTTAGATTTTCAAATTTATTTGAATATAGGTTCTCAAAGTAGTCTCTGATGATTTCCTGGACTTCCATGGTGTTTGTTGTTATCTCCCCTTTTGCATTCCTGATTCTACTAATTTGGGTTTTTTCTCTCCTCATTTTAGTCAGGTTTGCCAGGGGTCTATCGATCTTGTTTATTTTTTCAAAGAACCAACTTTTTGTTTCATTAATTCTTTGTATGGTTTTTTTGGTTTCTATTTCGTTGATTTCAGCTCTTATTTTTATTATTTCTCTCCTTCTATTTGTTTTGGGATTTGCTTGTTCTTGTTTTTCTAGGAGTTTGAGATGTATCATTAGGTCATTGATTTGGGATCTTTCAATCTTTTTAATATATGCACTCATGGCTATAAACTTTCCTCTCAAGACTGCCTTAGCTGTGTCCCATAGGTTCCGGTAGGGAACCTATGTTCCATATGTTTTCATTTTCATTGACTTCCAGGAACTTTTTAATTTCCTCTTTTATTGCATCGATGATCCATTCTTCATTAAGTAATGAGTTATTTAGTTTCCAGCTGTTTGCATATTTTTTGTCTTTACTTTTGTTGTTGAGTTCTACTTTTACTGCATTGTGGTCAGATAGTATGCACGGTATTATTTCTATTTTCTTATATTTGCTGAGGCTTGCTTTGTGCCCTAGGATATGATCTATTTTGGAGAAGGTTCCATGGGCTGCTGAGAAGAATGTATATTGTGTAGAGGTTGGATGAAATGTTCTGTAGACATCTACTAGGTCCACTTGATCTATTGCATATTTTAGATCTTGGATTTCTTTATTGAGTTTTTGTTTGGATGACCTATCTATTGATGATAATGGAGTGTTAAAGTCTCCCA
The DNA here is from genome assembly GCF_047511655.1 of Castor canadensis. Lineage (NCBI taxonomy): Eukaryota > Metazoa > Chordata > Mammalia > Rodentia > Castoridae > Castor > Castor canadensis. The sequence goes on from NC_133391.1 coordinate 163,398,279, forward strand.
CAACCACTGTGTTGGTGTTTATATATGCTTTTAGGTCTTTCAGGGTATGTTTGATGAAATTGGGTGCGTTGACATTGGGTGCATACAGATTGATGATTATTATTTCCTTTTGGTCTATTTCCCCTTTTATTAGTATGGAATGTCCTTCTTTATCTCATTTGATCAATGTAGGTTTGAAGTCTACTTTGTCAGAGATAAGTATTGCTACTCCTGCTTGTTTTCGGGGGCCATTGGCTTGGTAAATCTTCTTCCAGCCTTTCATCCTACGCATATGCTTATTTCTGTCAGTGAGATGAGTCTCCTGTAAGCAACAAATTGTTGGATCTTCTTTTTTGATCCATTTTGTCAAATGGTGTCTTTTGATGGGTGAATTAAGTCCATTAACATTAAGCTTTAGTACTGATAGGTATGTGGTGATTCCTGCCATTTAGTTGTCTTAGTTGTTTGAAGGTTTGATTGTGTGTACCTAACTTGAGGTTACTCTCTACTGTCTTGCTTTTTCTTATCCTGTGGTTTGGTGCTGCCTGCCTTTTCATGGTTAAGTTGGGTGTCACTTTCTGTGTGCAGGATCCCTTGCAGAATCTTTTGTAATGGTGGCTTTGTGGTCACATATTGTTTTAGTTTCTGCTTATCATGGAAGACTTTTATTGCTCCATCTATTTTGAATGATAGCTTTGCTGGGTAGAGTATCCTGGGGTTGAAGTTATTTTCATTCAGTTTCCAGAAGATCTCACCCCATGCTCTTCTTGCTTTTAATTTTTCTGTTGAGAAGTCTGCTGTGATTCTGATGGGTTTACCTTTGTATGTTACTTGTTTTTTCTCTCTTACAGCCTTCAATATTCTTTCCTTAGTTTCTGAACTTGTTGTTTTAATGATGTTATGTCGTGGAGTAGTTCTATTTTGATCTGGTCTGTTTGGTGTTCTGGAGGCCTCTTGCATCTGTATGGGAATATCTTTCTCTAGATTTGGGAAATTTTCCGTTATTATTTTGTTGAATATATTACGCATTCCCTTCGCTTGCACCTCTTCTCCTTCTTCGATGCCCATGATTCTCAAGTTTGGTCTTTTGATGGAGTCAGTGAGTTCTTGCATTTTCTTTTCACAGGTCTTGAGTTGTTTAATTAATAGTTCTTCGGTTTTTCCTTTAATTACCATTTCATCTTCAAGTTCTGAGATTCTGTCTTCTGTTTGTTCTATTCTGCTGGATTGGCCTCTGTTTTGTTTTGCAGTTCTGTTTCGTTCTTTTTTCTGAGGTTTTCCATATCCTGGCAGTTTTCTTCTTTATTGTTGTTTATTTTTGTCCTGAGTTCATTTATCCATTTATTCATTGTGTTCTCTCTTTCACTTTGGTGTTTATACAGTGCTTCTATGGTTTCCTTTATTTCTTCTTTTGCTTTTTCAAATTCTCTATTTTTATTGTCTTGGAATTTCTTGAGTGTCTCCTGTACATTTTGGTTGACCCTATCCAGTATCATCTCTATAAAATTCTCATTGAGTACTTGTAGTATGTCTTCTTTTAAATTATTCTTGTGGGCTTCATTGGGTCCTTTGGCATAGTTTATCTTCATTTTTTTGGAGTCTGGATCTGAGTTTCTGTTCTCTTCATTCCCCTCTGGTTCCTGTTCTAATTTTTTGCTGTGGGGAAACTGGTTTCCCTGTTTTTCTGTCTTCCCGTCATTGTTCTTGGTGTTGTTACTGTCCCTGTACTGTGTGTAATTAAGTATTTTCTAGCTTGTAATAATAACAATGGTAATATTTAGAATGGAAGAGTGAGCTGAGATGGAAAGCAAGAAGTTAAAGAAAAGGGGAAAACAAATATACAGACAAGAGGGAGAAAGCAGAACAAGGTATCAGACAAGAGAGTTTCAAAGGTATAAACAGGGAGTGTTAGTGTACTAATCGACAGTAAGCTGAACACACATTAGAGAGACAGAGAGAGGATTGAAAATCAAAGATAAAAAAAATAATAAATCAGTAAATGAAAGTAATATCTATATATAAAAGTGAATTAAAATAAAATGGAAAATAGAAAATTAAAAAAAAAACCCAAAAAACTTCCAAGTTTATATGCAATGCAGTTTCAGTCTTAATAATTTGGGTGTCTGTCTCAATCTCCAGTCCTGGAGTTGGTGCCTCAGATGTTGTTCTGTAGTTGTCTCATCAAAGGGGATGCATAAAGTAGAACAAAACTACACACACACACACAAAAGCCCCACCAAGTGTCCCCAGTTCAAATGCAATACAGTTTCAGTAAGTTTTTCAGCTTGCAGGTGTAATTCGGTTGTTCTCTCATCAAAGGTAGGGAGAAAAAGAAAAAAAGCGTCTGGAGACAGTTCTGAGAGTGGTATCTGTATCTGTGGCTTGCCTGCCTGCTGCTCTCAGCCTGTAGCTGGCGGCGTTATTTATGCAGGTCTCTGGGGTGAGCTAGCACTCACCTGGTCCCACAGGCTTTGTTTGCTCAGAGTTCTCCTGTACGGGAGCCTCTGCTACAGGCTTTCCCCTTTCTGAGCACTGGGAAAGGTGACACTGACCCTGTGTTGTCAGGCCTGCGTGTTTATTTACAGTTCATGTGGGAGGTGGGTCTTCCCCCCTCTCCTCTGAAGTTTTCCTCCCACTGCCACTTTCAGAAGCTTTCCTGCTCCTGCTTACTGGGTGGTGCTCCTGCTCCTGCCGGCCGCCATGTTTATTTACAGTTCACGTGGGAAGTGGGTCTTCCCTCCTCTCCTGTGGAGTTTTCTTCCTTCCTCCACTCTCACAAGCTTCCCCACTCCTGGTTGCTGGGCGCCTGTCCCGCTCCCGCCAGAGGCTCTCCGGCCTGCCTGGCTTGTTTATTTACAGTCCCGGGAAGGACTCCCTTCCCCCAGTCTTCAGCGCTCAGGGCACCCCACCCTCTTTCCAGCGTGTCTTAACTGTTCTTATTGCTTATTATTCAGTTTCTCTTTTTTTTTTTCCCGGGTGGAGGTCAGTCTGTCCAGGGGGCTATGCTGCTCTGGCCCAGGCTTGTCTGTGGGGGTACCATGGTACTGCGAAGCTCACCTGGTCCGCGTCTTCCCAAGCCGTTTGGGCGCCGGCCACTGGCAGCCCCAAAGGCCCTCCTTGTTTCTCCGTTTAATGTGAGGTGGAGATTCTCTGCACCGGCTGGAGATGTGGAGGGGTCAAAGTTATGCCTTTTCTTGGTGATTATGCCTGCAAAGTGTGTCTCCAGCGTCTCTCCAAGGTTACACTATAGGAGGGTCGCTTTCTGCTTCCTACCTCTAGCCGCCATCTTCCCACCATGTTCTAATCATCATGAAATTTTCAGTAGCACATTGTGACAACTTCTGGGATCCAGAGCTTAACGAATAAACTAATGATGATGCTATGCTTTGAATCTGTTTTGTGTCCCCCAAAGACCAATGCATTAAAAGGCTTTGTCCTCAGTGTAGTATTATCAGGAGGTGTCTTTTACTTGTTCACCTTTAGGAGGTGGGGCCGAGTGGGAAGTCCTTAGGTCATTAGAGGTGTGCCCTCCAGTGCCAGGCTTATGTTGGTGTTCTAGGTCTATGATTTCATGACTGCACCTGCTGAAATTGTGCACATCTTGCATCAGGCTTCACCAAGAAAAGGGAATGTGGAATGGACAGTGCCTTAGGCACTCTGTCAGTAAAGAGCCTAACCTAAGCTGGTCCTGAAGAATGTTTGTCACCAATGAGACTGGAGTAAGGATTTCTGCCAACCTCACGGACCAAGGCTGGTCTTGGTCTTGGCAACAGTTAGAATAGTCCCATTAGAGCCTGTGCTTTGCTGAGGTAGAAGCCTCAGAGTTACAGGAATGCTCATTATTGCCTCAGCCTCATCTAAGTCACATTAGGCCCCAGGTCAGTGGCAGTGTCCCCCAAAGTCTCTTCTTTCTTTTCTGCTTCCTGGAGCATATAAGCAGTTTTGCTCCACCACGTGGTCCCTGCCATTGCCTTTGGGTGCTCACTAGAGGTACAAAGCAATGGGGTAACCTGATGGTTGACTGGAACTTCCAGAATAAAGAATAGAAATCTTTTCTTTCTGTAACTTAATGATCTTAGGTATTTCCTTATAGTTTCAGAAAACTAACTAATACAGAAGGCTTATCAAAGACTTTTTCATTGTGATTGGTAACGGACAAATGGTTGGTTAGGGCTCTGGACCAGAGACAGCTCTGCTACTCTGGAATGTTACTGAGGTTTCACGTTAGTCAGTCTTAGGAGTTCATGGAGCCTGTGATGAAATCAAATGGAATCCACTTCTTACTTCACTAAATAGGCCAGCACTTCCTGAAGCCTGGGACTTTCTCTTAATTTTCACATCTACTACCTTTTACCTGATGTAATAAATGCCAAGGAATATAAAAATGTCTCTCTTTATATATAAATGAAAATACAAAGTACCAGTGTACTTTATATGCTATGTTCATATATAATTTATCATATATATTTATGTGACTCATAACATCTTATGTATATAATACATCATTTCTCTTTTCATACATGAGTGTATGTGTACACACATATGATGGACAGACTAGGTATTAGGATGTCAGTGAACATAATGGGGTTCAGGACATGCCTCAAAACATGGTACTTTGGCATGTTGAATATTCTAAGCTGCAGGACAGGTGCAGGAAGGCCCTGAAGCAGGTTATAAGCCCCTCAGGTAAGAGGAGACTCTGTACACTCAGGGAAAAAGGTCATCTTTGTCTCTGAAGAAGGAGGGACACCAGAGGAGTCTGCACAAAGAGATTACTCCTTTGAGCTCAGACTTCTTTAGTTTTGTCATATTTTTCTGCAACTTTTCACCCTTGATCAAACCCAGGATAAAAAAATTCAGGCTTATCTATCCATTTGGGTCTTCATTTCCTTCTGAAGGTTCTCATGTCCTGTAAAATTTGTGCTAAAGACATTTGTATGCTTCCCTCTCATTTATCTGTCTTCTGTTACCAGAGTCAAAGGAGCAGATAATTTTCCTCACCTACAAACCAGCTACATCACTTGGTTAGTCCAGAATTATGATATACCAGCTAATTCAATTCTTAATAATATGTTTTTAAAATAGAAATTCATGGGTTTTTGCAGAAAATTTTGAAAACAATATAAGCAAAAAGAACAAAACTGCCATATAGATCATGCGATTAGCATTTTGATGTATATAATATTATATAATCTTATAAGTCATTGATTATTCCTCTAAGAGAGATTAAAAACAACCAATATGTCCCCCTCCATATAAATCCAGAACACAAACACCCCTCCTATAGAAAGAAACAGAAGGAAATTTTATTAACTTACTGCTGTGCAGAAGAAGAAAAACAGAAGATGCTCCCTTGATAATTTGTATTACAAGCTGGTATCTATATGCAGGTTTGCGGTCTGAATTTACAACTCCCGTGTGGTCCAAAGATTCTAAACAAGAGAATTTAATTTAATTAAAAACCTGGCAGAATGAATTCCTAAATCTCTCTGGAAAAATTCAACCTTTTTACTACAAACTGTCACTTTATTATAAGATGCAATAAGATCGTGAAAAAAAGTACATCTTATAGTAGATGAAATAGACTTTGACTATGTATTCATGATTTTTTGTTAAAACTGAGATCATATTCTACATGCTTTTGTACAGTGATGTAAGGCATGGATTTTAGGGTCAGAGGAGCCCATGTTCAAAGGATAGCTTTGCTAATTTTTATGGGATCTGTGACTTTCCACAAAGTACAGTTTGAGACTAAGCATCCTCTGTGAAATTTGGCAGTAAAAACAAGAGGCTTGTTGCAGAGGTTAACATGAGATAAGCTTGGAACCTAGCATGCTACACTTTGTAGTATGTCATACTATTCTAATTTTTCACTTTTGTTCATTACAATTCAAATTTTGATCTACAGTTTCAATTTGGAGAGCTGCCTAATATGTTAGGGGGAAAAATTAGGAGGTTCCTCTATGTTCCAATTTAGTTTGTTTCTATTTTTTAAAAAATATATACTCAGCTGGAGGAGTGCCTTCAGTGATAGAGCGCCTGCCTAGCAAGTGTGAGGCCCTGAGTTCAACACCCCAGTACCACCAAAAAAAAGTCATGAGTTAAAATGTGTAATCAAAGCTGAAACAGATATACACTCACTTTGACATAATCTTACTTTTTAAGAGAGATTTCTAGAAGAACACTGCTCATTTAAAAATGTATCTGTATTTTAAATTATCTTTGTTGTTGGGCACTTATCTGTGTGTAAAATCACTATGCACTGGCTTCTAAGGTGATCACAGACCCCTCTATTCATTCCTTTATTTGATATCACAGCGACTTCTAACTTCCTGTAGACTCAGAGACTGCACTCATCCCCTTCAAAGAGTTTTGGTGTGATTCTGTGTTCAGTGCTTTCTTTTATTTGAAACTATTCATTTGTTTTTATTTTATTATTCATACGTGCATACAAGGCTTGGGTCATTTCTCCCCCCTGCCCCCACCCCCTCCCTTACCACCCACTCTGCCCCCTCCCTTTTCCCCCACCCCCTCAATACCCAGCAGAAACTATTTTGCCCTTATCTCTAATTTTGTTGTAGAGAGAGTATAAGCAATAATAGGAAGGAACAAGGGTTTTTGCTGGTTGAGATAAGGATAGCTATACAGGGAGTAGACTCACATTGATTTCCTGTGCGTGTGTGTTACCTTCTAGGTTAATTCTTTTTAATCTCACCTTTTCTCTAGTTCCTGGTCCCATTCTCCTATTGGCCTCAGTTGCTTTTAAGGTATCTGCTTTAGTGAAACTATTCATTTGTAACACTCCTGGTTTTAATTTGCTAGTCCTGCCTCCAGGCATCCTTATGTACAGGATAAGCATTCACTTCTGGTCCTGCTCACTGGCCCACTGGGGATCATAAATGGAGCTTTTGTATCCCCCAGAGGCCTGGTCACTCTGGAGGGAGAGTCAATTTTCACTGAGTCCAGGTAACGAATCATGATGAAAATTTTTGTCAGAGGTCCTGATATTTCCATATTTTACCAAGATTGAGAAGAAAGCCATGTGTCGATTACCTGATTTGAATGATTTGGAATGGTGCCATTTTTCTTCATCTCACTGATGCTCATAATTTACACTTTTTAATGTAACTTTGGAAAATGTCAGACAATGAAAGCTTACCTCCTTACTGCTACCTACCAAGTATCAAAACAACAGCTAGTTTTACAATTAAAATAATAAATTATGTGAAGAATAAGACTAATTCCACTAGCAATTCAACTGCTTCCATGTGTCATACTTGGTTTAAAATGGTAGAGTTGTAGATGTAGGCAAAGATTGTTCAGAGCATGGTAGGACAAGGATCATAAAATTTCAGGCAACCTGAGATAACACAATTAACAACCTACCAGATAACACAGAGCCTAAAGTGACCCTGGATGCTATACCAGCACAAGGTAAAAACAATACCACTGCAGGAAAGATAAACAAGGTCAAAATAATAGAAAGGGACAACACTGTGTTTTAAATACTGGGACAAGCAGTTCAGTGAACCCAACAGAAAACAGTTCCAACAGCAGAAACTGTTACCTTCTAGGTTAATTCTTCTTCATCTAACCTTGTCTCTAGTTCCTGGTCCTCTTCTCCTATTGGCCTCAGTTGCTTTAAAGTCTCTGCTTTAGTTTCTCTGTGTTGAGGGTAACAAATGCTATCAAGTTTTTTAGGTGTTTTACCTATCCTCATAACTCCCTTGTGTGCTCTACCTTTATCATGTGATCAAAGTCCAATCCCCTTGTTGTGTTTGCCCTTGATCTAATGTCCGCATATGAGGGAGAACATATGATTTTTGGTCTTTTGGGCCAGGCTAACCTCACTGAGAATGATGCTCTCCAATTCCATCCATTTACCAGTGAATGATAACATTTTGTTCTTCTTCATGGCTGCATAAAATTCCATTGTGTATAATACCACATTTTCTTGATCCATTCGTCGGTGGTGGGGCATTTTGGCTGTTTCCATAACTTGGCTATTGTGAATAGTGCTGCAATAAACATGGGTGTGCAGGTGGCTCTGGAGTAACCTGTGTCACAGTCTTTTAGGTATATCCCCAAGAGTGGTATTGCTGGATCATATGGCAGATCAATGTTTACCTTTTTAAGTAGCCTCTAAATTTTTTTCCAGAGTGGTTGTACTAGTTTACATTCCCACCAACAGTGTAAGAGGGTTCCTTTTTCCCCGCATCCTCGCCAACACCTGTTGTTGGTGGTGTTTCTAATGGTGGCTATTCTAACAGGGGTGAGGTGGAATTTTAGAGTGGTTTTAATTTGCATTTCCTTTATTGCTAGAGATGGTGAGTATTTTTTCATGTGTTTTTGGCCATTTCAATTTCTTCTTTTGAGTAATTTCTGTTTAGATCACTTGCCCATTTCTTTATTGATTTTTGTATGCTGAACCACCCCTGCATTCCTGGGATGACGCCTACTTGGTCGTGGTGAATAATCTTTGTGTTATTGAATTCGGTTTGCCATTATTTTATTGAGGATTTTTGCATCAATGTTCATTAAGGAGATTGGCCTATAGTTCTCCTTTTTGGAGGTGTCTTTGCCTGGTTTTGGGATAAGTGTAATACTGGCTTCATAAAACGTGTTAGGCAGTTTTCCTTCCCTTTCTATTTCATGGAACAGTTTAAGGAGGGTTGCTATCAGTTCTTTTTAAAGGTCTGATGTAATTCAGCAGAGAATCCATCAGGTCCTGGACTTTTCTTTTTGGGGAGACTCTTGATTGCTGCTTCAATTTCATTTTGTGTTGTAGATCTATCCAGGTGATTAATTTCCTCTTGGTTCAGTTTTGGATGATCATATGTATCTAGAAATCTGTCCAATTCTTTAAGATTTTCAAATTTATTTGAATATAGTTTCTTAAAGTAGTCTGTGATGATTTCCTGGACTTCCATGGTGTTTGTTGTTATCTCCCCTTTTGCGTTCCTGATTCTACTAATTTGGGTTTTTTCTCTCCTCATTTTAGTTAAGTTTCCCAGGGGTCTGTCTATCTTGTTTATTTTTTCAAAGAACCAACTTTTTTGTTTCATTGATTGTTTGTGTGGTTTTTTGGTTTCTATTTCATTAATTTCAGTTATTATTTTTATTATTTCTCTCCATCTGTTTGTTTTGGGATTTGCTTGTTCTTGTTTTTCTAGGAGTTTGAGATGTATTATTAGGTCATTGATTTGGGATCTTTCAGTCTTTTTAACATATGCACTCATGGCTATAAACTTTCCTCTCAGTACTGCTTTTGCTGTGTCCCATAGGTTCCGGTAGGTTGTGTTTTCATTTTCATTGTCTTCCAGGAACATTTTAATTTCCTCTTTTATTTCATCAATGACCTATTGTTCATTAAGTAATGAGTTATTCAGTTTCTAGCTGTTTGCATGTTTTTTGTCTTTACTTTTTTTGTTGCATTCTAGTTTTATTGCATTGTGATCAGATAGAATGCATGGTATAATTTCTATTTTCTTATATTTTCTGAGGCTTGCTTTGTGCCCTAGGATATGATCTATTTTGGAGAAGGTTCCATGGGCTGCTGAGAAGAATGTATATTGTGTAGAAGTTGGATGAAATGTTCTGTAGACATCAAGTAGGTCCATTTGATCTATTGCATATTTTAGATCTAGGATTTCTTATTGATTTTTTGTTTGGATGACCTATCTATTGATGGTAATGGAGTGTTAAAGTCTCCCACAACCACTGTGTTGGCATTAATATATGCTTTTAGGTCTTTCAGAGTATGTTTGATGAAATTGGGTGCATTGACATTGGGTGCATACAGGTTGAGGATTATTATTTCATTTTGGTCTATTCCCCCTTTTATTAATATGGAATGTCCTTCTTTATCTCGATTGATCAATGTAGGTTTGAAGTCTACTTTGTCAGAGATAAGTATTGCTACTCCTGCCTGTTTTCAGGGGCCATTGGCTTGGTAAATCTTCTTCCAGCCTTTCATCCTAAGCCTATGCTTATTTCTGTCGGTGAGATGGGTCTCCTGTAAGCACCAAATTGTTGGATCTTTCTTTTTAATCCAGTTCATCAAATGATGCCTTTTGATAGGGGAATTAAGTCCACTAACATTAAGTATTAGTACTGATAGTTATGTGGTGATTCCTGTCATTTAGTTGTCTTAGTTGTTTGAAGGTTTGATTGTGTATACCTAAGTTGAGGTTACTCTCTACTTTCTTGCTTTTTCTTTTCCTGTAGTTTGGTGCTGACTGCCCTTTCATGGTTATGTTGGGTTTCACTTTCTGTGTGCAGAATCCCTTGAAGAATCCTTTGTAGTGGTGGCTATGTGTTTTAGTTTCTGCTTATCATGGAAGACTTTTATTGTTCCATCTATTTTGAATGATAGTTTTGCTGGGTAGAGTATCCTGGGGTTGAAGTTACTTTCATTCAGTGCCCAGAACATCTCACCCCACGCTCTTCTTGTTTTTAATGTTTCTGTTGAGAAATCTGCTGTGATTTTGATGGTTTTACCTTTGTATGTTATTTGTTTTTTCTCTCTTACAGCCTTCAATATTCTTTCTCTAGTTTCTTGTTGTTTTAATGATGATATACCGTGGTGTAGTTCTATTTTGATTTGGTCTGTTTGGTGTTCTGGAGGCCTCTTTTTCTGTATGGGAATCGCTTTCTGTAGATTTGGGAATTTTCTGTTATTATTTTGTTGAATAGATTACGCATTCCCTTTGCTTGCACCTCTTCTCCTTCTTCGATGCCCATGATTCTCAGGTTTGGTTTTTGATGGAGTCAGTGAGTTCTTGCATTTTCTTTTCACAGGTCTTGAGTTGTTTAATTAATAGTTCTTTGGTTTTTCCTTTAATTACCATTTCATCTTTGAGTTCTGAGATTCTGTCTTTTGTTTGTTCTATTCTGCTGGATTGGCCTTCCATTTTGTTTTGCAGTTGTGTTTTGTTCTTTTTTCTGAGGTTTTCCATATCCTGAGTCGTTTCCTCTTTAATGTTGTCTATTTTGTCCTGAGTTAATTTATCTCTTTATTAATCGTGTTCTCTGTTTCACTTTGGTGTTTATACAGTGCTTCTATGGTTTCTTTTATTTCTTCTTGTGCTTTTTCAAATTCTCTTTTTTTGTTGTCTTGGAATTTCTTGAGTGTCTCCTGTACATTTTGGTTGACCATATCCAGTATCATCTCTATAAAGTTCTCATTGATTACCTGTAGTATTTCTTCTTTTAGATTGTTCTTGTGGGCTTCATTGGGTTCTTTGGCATCGTTTATTTTCATTTTGTTGGAGTCTGGATATGAGTATCTGTTTTCTTCATCCCCTGTGGTTCCTGTACTAATTTTTTGCTGTGGGGAAACTCGTTTCCCTGTTTTTTCTGTCTTCCCAGCATTGCCCTTGGTGTTGTTATTATCCTTGTACTGTGTGGAATTAACTATTTTCTAGCTTGTAATAATAACAATGGTGATATTTAGGGAAGGGTGAGAGGAGATGGAAAGCAAAGAAGTTAAAGGAAAAGGGAAAAACAAAGAAACAAGTAGAAAAAAGCCAACACAAACAAACAACAAAAACGTTTCAAAGATATAAACAGGGAGAGATAGTGTACTAATCAACAGTAAGCTGAACAAGCATTAGAGAGACAGCCTGCTGTTGCTGGCGGCATTATTTATGCAGATCTCAGGAGTGAGCTTAACACTCACGTAGCCCTGCAGGCTTTGTTTACTCAGAGTTCTCCTGTGCACGATGCCACTGCTACAAGCTTTGCCCTTTCCAAGCACACTGGAGGAGGTGACACTGCACCTGCTTTCTCAGGCCGCCGTGTTTATTTACAGTTCATGTGGGAAGTGGGCCTTCCCCCTCTCCTGTGGAGTTTTCCTCCCACCGCCACTTTTACAAGCTTTCCCACTCCTGGTTGCTGGGCATGTGCCGCTGCTCCTGCCTTCTCCAGCCAGCTTGCTGTGAGGGATTCCCCTCCCCGCTCTTCGGTGCTCAGGGTGCCCCGCCCTCTTTGTTACATGTCTTTTTGTTGTTATTGCTTATTATTCAGTTTCTCTTTTTTCCCTGGGTGGGGGTTGGTCTGTCCAGGGGGCTATGCTGATCTGGCCCAGGGTTGTCTATTGTAGTACCATGTACCGCTTAGCTCACCTTGTGGTCCGCATCTTCCCAAGCCCTCTGGGTGCTGGTGTCTGGTGGCGGCGTGGGAGCCCTCCTGGTTTCTCTGTTTAATGTGAAGCGGAGCTGCTATGCGCAGGCTGGAGGTGTGGAGGAGTCAAAGTTTTGCCTCTTCTGGGTGGTCTTTCCTGTAAGTTGTATCTCCAGTGTCTCTCCAAGATTTTACTTTAGAAGGTACGCTTTCTGTTTCCTCCCTCTAGCCGCCATCTTGGAATTCCTTCTCAAATACACTTTTAAAAATCTTTTTAAAGTGGCTGTGCTGGAGTTTTTAATATGTAGCAATTTATCCAAGTCCACTTACAAGTAACAGAGTGAGTAGTGCACATACCTTGTAAGAATAAAAAGTGGACAATTCCCTTCTCTTTTTCCTTGGATAGATACTGTCATTCATTTCACTTATGCACAAGTGTATGCAATTGGGTACATTGCTAATGTCATTATTTCAAATAACCTGCCATCTGTTAGAACTCTTGAGAATTAAAAAAAATAAAAATTTCACTGGGCACTGGTAGCTTATGCCTATAACCCTAGCTGTTAGGAAGACAGACATCAGGAAGATTGTAGCTCCAGGCCACCTTATTCAAAAAAGTTCATGAGAAAGACCTTATTTCAATGGTTAAAAGCTAGGTGTGATTGCATGTGCCTATCATATGAACAACAGTAGGAAATGTAAAATATGAGGTTTGCCACCCAGGCCATCCTGAGCAAAAAAGAAAGACCCTACATCCAAAATAAGTAGAGTAAAAAGGGCTGAATGCATGACTCACAATGTAGAGTATCTGCCTACCAAGCACAAGCTCTTGAGTTCAAACCTCAGTACCACTACCATACGAAACAGAGAAAAAGAAAAGTTTTTATTTTATTTTCACATATTCATTCCCCAATCCTCATGATCTTTTTTTAAACATATATCAAAATCTCTAATATAATTTTCCTTCTCTCTGAAAAACTGCTTATAACATTTCTTGCAAAACAAGTCTATTGTCAATAAATTTTTTTAATTTTTGCTTTTCTGAAACAAGTTTTATTTTGTTTTCACTTTTGAAGAATAATTTTGCAAGGTATAGAATTCTGGGTTGGTGATATATTTTCTCTCTACAGATATTTCACTCTGTTCTCTCCCTGCTTGTGTGGTTTTTGAGTAGAAAATGAATGTAGCTTATTTTATATTTACTCCTTATAAGTAAGGTGTTTTTACCTGTGGCTTCTTTGAAGATTTTTATTTAAAAATTAGCATATGTTAATTGTAAAAATAATGGGTTTCCTTATAATATATATATATGTATATATATATATATATAATATACTTTGGTCATATTCATCCCCCCATTACTCTCTCTTGTCTCTCTACTACTGATGTCTTCTTTTTTTTAAGTCTAGATTCCACCTTTGAGAGAAAACACTTGGTATTTATCTTTCTGAGTCTGGTTTATTTTAGTTAACATGATGATCTCAAGTTCATTCATTTTCTTGAAAATGACAATTTCATTCTTCTACTGTGACTGACTATTCCACTGTGTATACACACGACATTTTTTTTACCCATTCTCTACTGATGGACACCTAGGCTGACTCCATAACTAGGTATTTCTCTTTATCTTTGATTTTCTGGAGTTTGAAAATAATATGCCTATGTATAAATTCTTTTTTAATATTTATCCTGTTTGGTGGTCTCTGAGCTTCCTGGGTCTGTGGTTTGGTGTGACACATTAATTTGGAGGAAAAGTGTTAGTCATTATTGGTTCAAATATTACTTTGTTCTTTTATTTCTTTCTTCTCTTTCTGGTATTCCCAACACATATTTTATACTTTTGTAGTTGTCCCAGTTCTTGGGTATTCTGATTTATCTTATCGTTCTTTTTTTTTTCTCTTGGCTTTTAAGTTTTGGCCATTTCTGTTGTCCTTGCCTCAGACATACTTCCCTTAACCATGTCAAATCTACTAATGAGCCCATTAAAGACATTTTTTCCCCATTTCTGTTATTGTGTGTTTGATGTGCAGCATTTAAAAACATCTTTCTTAGAATTCCATCTCACTCTTTACTCTGCCCAATTTGCACAGTTTTCTTTACCATTAGAGCTCATAGCATAAATCATAGTTGTTTTGAATTCCTGACCTTAATTTCAACATCCCTGCCCCATTTGACTCTAATTCTGATGGCTGACAGTCTCTCAACCTGTGTTTTTCACCTTTTAGAGTGCCTTGTAACTTTTCATTGTAATCTGGGCCTGACATTCTGGTAGAAAAGAATTGTGGTGGTGAGGTGTGGGGAAGGGAAGTCTTCTATAGTCCTATGAGTAGATCTCAGTCTTTTGGTGATCCTGCAGCCCTGGTTTGAGAGCTTTACCACTGTTTCTCAGTTTACTTCCCCTTAGGGAGATCTGAATGGTCAGAGGGAGTGGAGATGGCTATTTCTTTCTGCAGTATAGAAAGCTAAAGGAGGTTCCTTTCTCCGGGGTCAGTTGTCTCTGATAACCCCCAGCAGGTTAGGATCTGGTCAAATGGTTTCTGCTGAGGGCATTTGTAAAGAACAAAATGCTCTGGTATATTTCACAATAGCAACTTTATCCCTTTCTCTGTCTGAAGCATGAGGACATTTTTCTCTGACATTAACTGTGAGGACCTGGTGGAACTTCTGGAGTTAAAACTCATAAAAGTTTGGTGGCCAACTATGACAGAATCCTTCTAGAAGGTTTCTTTTCTTTCTTTCTTTTTTTTTTTTCAGTGCTTGAGATTGAACCCAGGGCTTCAGGAAAACTAGGCAAGTACTCTGGCACAGAGCTACATTTCTATTATAGCCTCCTCTGCCTCCCCCTAGAGTGCTTAATTCTCAGTTGTCAACACTGAGCCTCCAGGCATTCATCAATTACATGTCAAGTTTTTCCTACCCTGCTCTGGTTCCTGCAGAAGTCTCTGATCTTGGATTTTTGCCCATTGAGTTAGGATTCACTGTTTGTCTGTCTTCACAGTTTTGGAGCCTGTGACTTCACTTCTTTTATGGATTTACAAAAATTGTGGGCTTTTCAGTTTATTAGTTGTTGTCAGGATATAGTGGAATCTTCTGAGATCTTTACATGTCAGACTGGAAACCTGAAGTCCTGAAAATGTATTTTTAAATATTTTGATAATGATATTTCAATATTACTTCTTTCTCCTATAAGACTGATTAGTGATTTTTTAAAAAGAAGCTCAGACTATTAATCTGAGTCTAAAGTCTTCACCAAAATGCCAAAAGAGTGCATAGTACAAAACAGTTTAAGGAGCTCTGATCCGAATAAGCAGGGAATGAAAAAAGAATGTTTGATTTCATTTTGCTGTGCACAGTGTCTTTCAAGTTTGATAGAGGTTTCACTGAGTTTTAGGGTGATTAGAGACAGTTATAGGAAGTGGCTTCTCAAAATGAATGAATTCTGTGGCAACAGACACCTGCTAAACCCTAATATACACAGATCTGTGCTGAGGCAGCCTCTGCTGGTCAAGGTTCCTGTCAGAAAACAATTAGAGCATCAGTGAAAATGGCAAAGGAAAACAGTGGATGAGGCAAAGCTGGTAAACTCTGTTAAGAAAGTAATCCACTCTACAGCTCTGGTTTATAAGCCACTTAGTGGCAGTTTCTGGAAAGAGAGGTGAACCCTGGATCTCCACACAGAAGCCATTGAGATTTCAACATGGATTCTCACTGGATGTTGTCTCAGATACAAAATCCTCCGTGAAGCCACTTAAAAAGCTCACTGCCAGAACAGACACAGGTTATATTCCTCCAGAGGGGGAGTTCTCATCAGCCGAAGCCAGGTAGTCTCTTCATTTCTGACAATGCCTGCTGCTCATATTGAGGACATGATGACATGCCACAGGGCCATCTCTCCAGCAAGGCTGTTGGCAGACCCCCAGATGGGGACACTTTCTAGAAAGGCCAGAACAAATTACATGTCTAGTGAAGAAGAATGTGTGTTGACAAAATGGCCTGAGCCCATTTTTCAAAGTAAAAATTGAAGCTGTGCTTTTGGAATATATAGACATGGATCACTGAAAGAAGTTTTAATTTAAAAGGAAAAAAAAGAAAAGGGCACATTCGTTTCTTGCTTCCACTCTTGTATTTCTAAAAAGACTCATATAGGAATTCAATCCAAGAAAATGACTTAGTTCCCACCTATCTCCATGTACTTAAGTCATGTGACAAGGCTTATATACTTTGCAAAAATAAAACTCACTAAAAAATTCTACCATTTCTTTATTCAAATTATCTTCTCATTAAAATACTTGGGAAGAAGAATTTGAGAGGTTTTCTTAATGTGCAAATTAAATAATTATGAATGATCTTTCAGCTCTTTATTTTCATTTACTAAGAGTGATTATTATTCTAGGATTTTGTGGCAAGCAGATGCAAACGTGAACTTAACTAAAAATGTCTGGATGGTTCAGAACCTAGTACATTCTCACTCTACAGCAGAAAGAATGCTTCATAACTGATCATATAGATGTTGAAGAGAAAGAAGAGAAAAAACTGAGGAACTGATACATATGTGACCAAAAGATTGTACTGAGGGTTTAATTTCAAGTTTCAGGTGTGTGTCTTAAGCACTTTTGTTAAGGGTAAAAGAGGCCAAATCATCACTACTATTAACATTCAGCAATCCTATGATGTGTAACTTCTTCCCCAATTCAAAAAGCATGGCTGATTTGGAGGAAATACAGAGAAAGCTCAGTAGTTTCAGTGCTTAGTAGCTTTGTTTTCATCTCACCTGCAAAGGAGCATGCTATCTAGTGTTGTCAGTCTGGAGGAAAGACTATCTCATGCTATTTAAAATTAGTTATTTATAGCCGCCTCCCACCTGTCTGCCCGCCCACCAGCCCACTGGCCACCAGCTCCAAATGTGCTTGGAAGACTTTCAGCAGACCAAACAGAATTCTTTCCTGCTGGAGCTGCACTTGGCAAAACAAACAAACAAACAAACCCCAAAAAAACCAAAAAGAAGAAACAAAACTCTGAAACCTTGAAACCCCAGCCCGTAAAAACTTCACCACACCATGTTACACTGAGAAAACAGGAGGGCTCCAGCACCTCCAGATGCCAGCTACAAACCTGCTAGGGAGACACAGACCACAGGTGAGCAAATAAGCAGACAAACAGGACTGGATGCTGAAGGAGTAACACCAGATCTACTAAGACTGAAATTCTACTGTTCCTGAACTGGGAATTTTTTCTTTCTTTCTTTTCTATTCTTTGTCTTGTTTGCTGTTTGATCATCCACCATCTCTCCCTGTTGATTTCTTTGGTTCTCCATTTTTTTCTTTCTTTTTTCTCTTTCTTTCTTGGTTTTGTTAGTTTTATTATTGTAAGTTAGCTAATACTAAATTACACATAGACCAGGGACAGAAACAGTCCCAAGTGGAATGATGGGAAGACAAAAAAGGGATGGAAACCACTCTCCTCCCAAAATAAATTAATACAGGACTCAGAGGGAAATGAAGAAAATGGATACCCAGATGCAGACACCAAAAAAAAAAAAAAAGATAAACTATACCAAGGAACCCAATGAAGCCCACAAGAACACCCAGAAAGAAGAAATTCTGCAAGTAATCAATGAGAATTTCACAGAAATATTAATAGACATGGTCAACCAAAACATACAAGAGGCACTCAAGAGGGGGCGGGGGAAAGGGAGAGAGTGGGAGGAAGGGGGGAGAAATGACCCAAACATTGTATGCACATATGAATAAAAGAAAAAAAAAAGAGTCACTCAAGAAATTCCAATACAACAAAAATAACAAATATGAAAAAACACAAAACCAAATAAATGAAATAATAGGAGCCCTAAATAAAAACCAAAGTGAAACAGAAATCACCATGAATAAAGAGATAAATGAATTAAGGATGAAAATTGACAATATTAAAGAGGAAGAGACCCACAATATGGAAAATCTCAGAAAAAAGAATGAAAGAAAAATACAAAACACAATGGAAGGCCACTTCAGTAGACTAGAACAAGCAGAAAGAATCTCAGAACTTGAAGATGAAATGGTAATTAAAGGAAAAACTGAAGAACTATTAGTCGGACAACTCAAGTCCTGTGAAAGGAATATGCAAGAACTCACTGTTTATCAAAAGA
This sequence comes from Castor canadensis, assembly GCF_047511655.1. Taxonomy (NCBI): domain Eukaryota; kingdom Metazoa; phylum Chordata; class Mammalia; order Rodentia; family Castoridae; genus Castor; species Castor canadensis. The sequence continues at coordinate 163,416,520 of NC_133391.1, forward strand.
CCAAACCTAAAAATCATGGGCATTGAAGAAGGAGAAGAGGGGCAAGCAAAAGGAATTAGTAATATATTCAACAAAATAATAACAGGAAATTGCCAAATCTAGAGAAAACTATGCCCATTCAGGTACAAGATGCCTCTAGGACACCAAAGAGACTTGACCAAAATAGAAATACCCCATGACATATTATCAATTAAAACAACAAGCACAGAGAATAGAGAAAGAATATTGAAGGCCATATGAGAGAAAAAACAAATAACACACAAAGGTAAACCAATCAAAATCACAACAGATATCTCAACAGAAACCTTAAAAGCGAGAAGAGCTTGGGGTGAGATCTTCTGGGTGCTGAATGAAAAAACTTCAACCCTAGGATACTCTACCCAGCAACACTATCATTCAAAATAGATGGAGCAATAAAAGTCTTCCATGATAAGCAAAAACTAAAACACATAGCCACCACTACAAAAGATTCTTCAAGGGATTCTGCACACAGAAAGTGAAAGCAAACAAAACCATGAAAAGGCAGGCAATACCAAACCACAGGAGAAGAAAAGACAAGAAAAAGTAGAGAGTAACATTGATTCGGCTGCACACAATCAAACCCTTAAACAACAAAGACAACTAAATGACAGGAATCACCACATAACTATCAATACAAACACTGAATGTTAATGGACTTAATTCCCCATCAAAATATACTGCTTGGAAAACTGGATTAAAAAGGAAGATCCAACAATCTTCTGCCTGTAGGAGACCCATCTTATGAACAGAAACAAGCACTGGCTGAGGTTGAAAGGCTGGATGAAGATTTACCAAGCCAATGCCCCCCCAAAACAGACAGGAGTAGTAATAATTATCTCTGACAAAGTAGACTTCAAACCTACATTGATAAAACAAGATAAAGAAGGACATTCCATACTAATAAAAGAGGAAATACACCAAAAGGAAATAACAATTATCAACCTACATGCACCCAATGTCAACACACCTGATTTCATCAAAAATACTCTGAAAGACCTAAAAACATATATAAACTCCAACACAGTTGTAGTGGGAGACTTTAATACCCCCTTATCACCAATAGATAGGTCATCCAAACAAAAAAAATCAAAAAAGATTTTCTAGAACTAAATCACACCATAGATCAAATGGACCTAGCTGATCTCTACAAAATATTTCATCCAACTTCTGCACAATATACATTCTTCTCAGCAGCTCATAGAACCTTCATGAAAATTAATCATATCTTACAGCACAAAGCAAGCCTCAACAAATATAAGAAAATAGAAATAATACCATGCATTTATCTGACCACAATGCATTAAAACTAGAAATCAACAACAAACAAAACAGTAAAAAACATGCAAACAATTGAAAGCTGAACAATGCATTGCTTAATGATCAATGGGCCATTGACAAAATAAAAGAGGAAATTAAAAGGTTCCTGGAAGATAATGAAAATGAAAACATGACCTACCAGAACCTGTGGGACACAGCAAAGGCAGTCCTAAGAGGAAAGTTTATAGCCATGAGAGCATATATTAAAAGGTCAGAAAAATCTCAAATCAATGACCTAATGCTACATCTCAAACTCCTAGAAAAACAAAACAAGCAAATCCCAAAACAAACAGAAGGAGAGAAATAATTAAAATAAGGGCTGAAATCAATGAAATAGAAACAGAAAGTCAATGAAACAAAAAAAGCTGGTTCTTGGAAAAAATAAATAAGATTGACAGACTCCTGGCAAACGTGACTAAAATGAGGAGAGAAAAAACCCAAATCAGTAAAATCAGAAATGCAAAAGGGGAGATAACAACAAACACCATGGAAATCCAGGAAATCATCTGAGACTACTTTGAGAGACTATATTCTAGTAAATTTGAAAATCTTGAAGAAATGGACAGATTTCTAGATACCTATGACCATCCAAAACTGAACCAAGAGGATATTAATCACCTGAATAGATCTATAACACAAAATGAAATTGAAGCAGCAATCAAGAGTCTCCCCAAAAAGAGAAGTCCAGAACTTGATGGATTCTTTGCTGAAGTCTATCAGACATTTAAAGAAGAACTGATACCAACCCTCCTTAAACTATTCCATGAAACAGAAAGGGAAGGAACACTACCTAACTGATTTTACGAAGCCAATATTACTCTCATCCCAAAACCAGACAAAGACACCTCCAAAAAGGAGAACTATAGGCCAATTTCCTAAATGAACATCAGTGCAAAAATCCTCAATAAAATAATGGCAAACTGAATCCAACAACACTTCAGAAAGATCATCCACCATGACCAAGTCGGCTTCATCCCAGAGATGCAGGGGTGGTTCAACATATGCAAATCTATAAATGTAACACAGCACATTAATAGAAGCAAAGACAAACACCACTTGATCATGTCAATAGATGCAGAAAAAGCCCTTCATAAGATCAAACACCACTTCATGATAAAAGCTCTAAGAAAACTAGGAATAGAAGGAATGTACCTCAACATTTGTAAAGGCTATATATGACAAACCTACAGCCAACATCATACTTAATGTGAAAAACCAAAACCATTTCCCCTAAAATCTGGAACGAGACAAAGGTGCCCACTATCCTCACTTCTATTCAACATATTACTGGAATTCCTAGCCAGAGAAATTAGGGAAGAAGAAGAAATAAAAGGAGCACAAATAGGTAAAGAAACTGTCAAACTATCCCTATTTGCAGACAATATCATCCTGTACCTTAAAGACCCCAAAAACTCTACCCAAAAACTCCTGGACACCATAAACAGCTATAGCAAGTGGCAGAATACAAAATTAATTTACAGAAGTCATTAGCTTTTCTATACACCAACAAAGATCAAACTGAGAGGGAATATATGGAAACAATTTCATTTATAATAGCCTCAAAGAAAGTCAAATACCTAGGAGTAAACTTAACAAAGGATGTGAATGACCTCTACAAGGAAAACTACAAACCCCTGAAGAAAGAGAGCAAGGAAGACTACAGAAGATGTAAAGATCTCCTGTGCTCATGGATTGGTAGACTCAACATAGTAAAAATGGCTATACTACCAAAAGCAACCTACATGTTTAATGCAATTCCCATCAAAATCCCAATGACTTTCATCACAAAGATTGAAAAATCTACCCTAAAGTTCATTTAGAAAAACAAGAGACTGAATAGCCAAGGCAATACTCAGCAAAAAGAGCAATGCTGGAGGTATCACAATATCCAACTTCAAACTATATTACAAAGCAATAGCAATAAAAACACCATGGTACTGGCACAAAAACAGACATGAAGACCAGTGGAACAGAATAGAGGACCCGGACATGAAGGCACACAGGTATGCCCACCTTATTTTTGACAAAGGTGAGAAAACATACGATGGAGAAAACACAGCCTCTTTAACAAATGTTGCTGGGAAAAGTGGTTATTCATCTGCAAGAAACTGAAACTAGATCCATGTTTCTCACCCTGTACTAGTATCAACTCAAAATGGATCAAGGACCTTAATATCAGACCCAAAACTCTGAAGTTAGTACAGGAAGGAGCAGGAAACACTCTGGAAGTAATAGGTATAAGCAAGGACTTCCTCAATAGAACCCCTGCAGCTCAGCAACTAAGAGATAGACTGTATAAATTGGATTTCATAAAATTAAAAAGCTTCTGCACAAGAAAAGAAATGGTCTCTAAACTGAAGAGACCACCCACAGAGTGGGAGAAAATATTTGCCAGCTGTACATCAGACAAAGGACTGATAACCAGAAAATATAGGGAACTTAAAAAACTAAATTCTTCCCAAATCAATGAACCAATAAAGAAACGGGCAACTGAACTAAACAGAATTTTCTCAAAAGAAGAAATTCAAATGGCCAAAGAACACATGAAAAAATGCTCATCTTCTTTAGGCATAATGGAAAAGCAAATCAAAACCACATTAAGATTCCACCTCACCCCTGTTAGAATAGCCATTGTCCAAAACACCATCAACAACAGGTGTTGGTGAATATGTAGGGAAAAAAGGAACCCTAGTACCCTTCTGGTGGGAATGTAAGCTAGGGCAACCACTCTGGAAAAAAATATGGAGTCTTCTTAAAAAATCTAAACATAGATCTGCCATATGATCCAGCAGTCCCACTCCTAGGGATATACCCAAAGGAATGCCACACAGGTTACTCCAAAGTCATCTGCACACCCATGTTTATTGCAGCACTATTCACAATAGCCACATTACGGAAATAACCAAGATGCCCCACTACTGACGAATGGATCAAGAAAACGTGGTGTTTATACACAATGGAATTTTACTCAGCCATGAAGAAGAATGAAATCTTATCATTTGCAAGTAAATGGATGGAACTGGAGAACATCATTCTCTTCAAGGTTAGCCAGGCTCAGAAGACCAAAAATCGTATGTTCTCCCTCATATGTGTGGACTTTGGATCTAGGGCAAATACAGCAATGTTGTTGGACTTGGGTCACATGACAAGGGGAGAGCACATACGGGAGATATAGGAATAGGTAGAAAACCCAAAATATGAAAGTGTTTGGTGTCCCAACTCCAGAGGAGCTAATACAGAAACCTTAATGTGACAGAGGTCAACAGGAGAAGGGGATCAGGAACTAGTGTAAAGATCAGTTAGAGATGAATCAACTTGGATTGTAACACATTTGTACATGGAAGCAATTCTTCACCAATGAGTTATATTCTACCTTGAATTGTTGGCAGATTTGTTTTTTCCCTGTGTATGCTGGCCTTGGCTCCCCATCTAGAGAGCATAAACTATTTGAATGCATGTCTTATGTCTTATAATCTTTCAAAAAGTTCTCTAACCTTGAAATTTACTCATAGTAAGTGTTCAATTTTCACTGATTAATTATTGGTCTCTCTCATGCTTAGGTCAGATAAAGAAAGAATGTACTCAGGGCCAAGTGGCAGGGCAATTTTCCTGGTAGCATTTACGGATAAATAGGCATTCTTCTGTTGTAATCTCAAAGAAACTGACTAGGAAAATCATGACTGTCTCTGTCAGTTCTATGGCTTGCGTAAGTGATAAAAATAAATGATTTTAAAAATCAGGCACATAATTGTTTGGTTTATCCAATACCAAATAACCCATTAGATTTTTTTTATAAAATTGAATAAATTACCCAATTGTTTTGCCTTTGTGTAGGCAGAGCCTGGGTTTCTATTGATGAAATTATATTTCATGCTCATGCTTTGAAGCAGGTGTAGTTCAGCAATCTGAAATAACTTAATGAGGTATTGACTGTGTCTGTTCAGCACGCTTTGAAACAACTACTGAAATTGTGGAAAGCAATGTCATGAAAGAGAGGGAGAGAGAAAGGTGAATTTGTAATGAATACAGTAGATGAGTTCTTGTCAACTTATTTGAATTGGATGCTTTAGAATTAGAGAAATGAATTATTTAATGTAGATAAAAAATCTGAGTTCATTTCGTTCACTTGGAATTTGGAATTGGAACTGCATACTATGCATATCAGAAAACATGAAAGTTAAAGCAAAAACTAGCTTTGAAATGAACTGTAGTGGCAAGTTATTTTTCAAGCCAATATTTAGTTGTTCAAACAAGAAGAAATGGAGAAAACCTTAGAGTAGAAGTAAGACTCTAGAGAAAGGAAATAAAGGAATTCTTTCTTTTTCATGTTTCCTAAATACTCCCTGGTGGCTCTTAATGAGCTACATTATTGCATCTTGACTGTGGAGTTGCATGGAGCACCACCATAAATTAGCAAGATGGAAGGAATTTGAATGAAGATACTACAGACAGAGGTACAATGGAAACCAATTCCCCATATTGCATTTGGCTGGATTATGATTCCAAGGATGAATCAGTTGGCATCCTGAGGGCAATTGCTGAGTTGTCCAACTTTGCCAAGAACTTTAAGAATCACTGGGTCAGTGACTATACAAAGCAGGTAAATTAATGTTGGCCTGGCACATTTGTTTTTTTTTTCATTTTTCTTTTATTATTCATATGTGCATACAAGGCTTGGTTCATTTCTCCCCCCTGCCCCCACCCCCTCCCTTACCACCCACTCCACCCCCTCCCGCTCCCCCCCTCAATACCCAGCAGAAACTATTTTGCCCTTATCTCTAATTTTGTTGTAGAGAGAGTATAAGCAATAATAGGAAGGAACAAGGGGTTTTGCTGGTTGAGATAAGGATAGCTATACAGGGCATTGACACACATTGATTTCCTGTGCGTGGGTGTTACCTTCTAGGTTAATTCTTTTTGATCTAACCTTTTCTCTAGTACCTGTTCCCCTTTTCCTATTGGCCTCAGTTGCTTTAAGGTATCTGCTTTAGTTTCTCTGCGTTAAGGGCAACAAATGCTAGCTAGTTTTTTAGGTGTCTTACCTATCCTCACCCCTTCCTTGTGTGCTCTTGCTTTTATCTTGTGCTCATAGTCCAATCCCCTTGTTGTGTTTGCCCTTGATCTAATGTCCACATATGAGGGAGAACATAACGATTTTTGGTTTTTTGAGCCAGGCTAACCTCACTCAGAATGATGTTCTCCAATTCCATCCATTTACCAGTGAATGATAACATTTCGTTCTTCTTCATGGCTGCATAAAATTCCATTGTGTATAGATACCACATTTTCTTAATTCATTCGTCAGTGCTGGGGCATCTTGGCTGTTTCCATAACTTGGCTATCGTGAATAGTGCCGCAATAAACATGGATGTGCAGGTGCCTCTGGAGTAACAGTCTTTTGGGTATATCCGCAAGAGTGGTATTGCTGGATCAACTGGTAGATCGATGTCCAGCTTTTTAAGTAGCCTCCAAATTTTTTTCCAGAGTGGTTGTACTAGTCTACATTCCCACCAACAGTGTAAGAGGGTTCCTTTTTCCCCGCATCCTCGCCAACACCTGTTGTTTGTGGTGTTGCTGATGATGGCTATTCTAACAGGGGTGAGGTGGAATCTTGGCGTGGTTTTAATTTGCATTTCCTTTATTGCTAGAGATGGTGAGCATTTTTTCATGTGTTTTCTGGCCATTTGAATTTCTTCTTTTGAGAAAGTTCTGTTTAGTTCACGTGCCCATTTCTTTATTGGTTCATTAGTTTTGGGAGAATTTAGTTTTTTAAGTTCCCTGTATATTCTGGTTATCAGTCCTTTGTCTGATGTATAATTGGCAAATATTTTCTCCCACTCTGTGGGTGTTTTCTTCAGTTTAGAGACCATTTCTTTTGATGAACAGAAGCTTTTTAGTTTTATGAGGTCCCATTTATTTATGCTATCTCTTAGTTGCTGTGCTGCTGGGGTTTCATTGAGAAAGTTCTTACCTATACCTACTAACTCCAGAGTATTTCCTACTCTTTCTTGTATCAACTTAAGAGTTTGGGGTCTGATATTAAGATCCTTGATCCATTTTGAGTTAATCTTGGTATAGGGTGATATACATGGATCTAGTTTCAGTTTTTTGCAGACTGCTAACCAGTTTTCCCAGCAGTTTTTGTTGAAGAGGCTGCTATTTCTCCATCGTATATTTTTAGCTCCTTTGTCAAAGATAAGTTGCTCATAGTTGTGTGGCTTCATATCTGGATCCTTTATTCTGTTCCACTGGTCTTCATGTCTGTTTTTGTGCCAGTACCATGCTGTTTTTATTGTTATTGCTTTGTAATATAGTTTGAAGTCAGGTATTGTGATACCTCCTGCATTGTTCTTTTGACTGAGTATTGCCTTGGCTATTCGTGGCCTCTTGTGTTTCCATATAAATTTCACAGTAGATTTTTCAATCTCTTTAATGAATGTCATTGGAATTTTGATGGGAATTGCATTAAACATGTAGATTACTTTGGGGAGTATCGACATTTTTACTATGTTGATTCTACCAATCCATGAGCATGGGAGATCTCTCCACTTTCTATAGTCTTCCTCAATCTCTTTCTTCAGAAGTGTATAGTTTTCCTTGTAGAGGTCTTTCACATCTTTTGTTAGGTTTTCACGTAGGTATTTGATTTTTTTTGAGGCTATTGTAAATGGAATTGTTTTCATACATTCTTTTTCAGTTTGCTCATTGTTAGTGTATAGAAATGCTAATGATTTTTCTATGTTGATTTTATATCCTGCTACCTTGCTGTAGCTATTGATGATGTCTAGAAGCTTCTGAGTAGAGTTTTTTGGGTCTTTAAGGTATAGGATCATGTCGTCTGCAAATAGGGGTATTTTGACAGTTTCTTTACCTATTTGTATTCCTTTTAGTCCTTCTTCTTGCCTAATTGCTCTGGCTAGGAATTCCAGTACTATGTTGAATAGGAGTGGAGATAGTGGGCATCCTTGTCTGGTTCCTGATTTTAGAGGGAATGGTTTTAATTTTTCTCCGTTAAGTATAATGCTGGCTGTAGGTTTGTCATATATAGCTTTTATAATATTGAGGAACTTTCCTTCTATTCCTAGTTTTCTTAGAGCGTTTATCATGAAATGATGTTGGATCTTATCAAAGGCTTTTTCTGCATCTATTGAGATGATCAAGTGGTTTTTGTCTTTGCTTCTGTTAATGTGGTTTATTACGTTTATTGATTTTCGTATGTTGAACCACCCCTGCATCCCTGGGATGAAGCCTACCTGGTCGTGGTGAATAATCTTTTTGATGTGTTGCTGAAATCGGTTTGCCATTATTTTGTTGAGGATTTTTGCATCAATGTTCATTAAGGAGATTGGCCTATAGTTCTCCTTTTTGGAGGTGTCTTTGCCTGGTTTTGGGATAAGTGTAATACTGGCTTCATAAAATGTGTTTAGCAGTTTTCCTTCCCTTTCTATTTCATGGAACAGTTTAAGGAGGGTTGGTATCAGTTATTCTTTAAAGGTCTGATAGAATTCAGCAGAGAATCCATCTGGTCCTGGACTTTTCTTTTTGGGGAGAGTCTTGATTGCTGCTTCAATTTCATTTTGTGTTATAGGTTTATTCAGGTGATTAATTTCCTCTTGGTTCAGTTTTGGATGATCATATGTATCTAGAAATCTGTCCATTTCTTTTAGATTTTCAAATTTATTTGAATATAGGTTCTCAAAGTAGTCTCTGATGATTTCCTGGACTTCCATGGTGTTTGTTGTTATCTCCCCTTTTGCATTCCTAATTCTACTAATTTGGGTTTTTTCTCTCCTCATTTTAGTCAGGTTTGCCAGGAGTCTATCGATCTTGTTTATTTTTTCAAAGAACCAACTTTTTGTTTCATTAATTCTTTGTATGGTTTTTTTGGTTTCTATTTCGTTGATTTCAGCTCTTATTTTTATTATTTCTCTCCTTGTATTTGTTTTGGGATTTGCTTGTTCTTGTTTTTCTAGGAGTTTGAAATGTATCATTAGGTCATTGATTTGGGATCTTTCAATCTTTTTAATATATGCACTCATGGCTATAAACTTTCCTCTCAAGACTGCCTTAGCTGTGTCCCATAGGTTCTGGTAGGTTGTGTTTTCATTTTCATTGACTTCCAGGAACTTTTTAATTTCCTCTTTTATTGCATTGATGATCCATTCTTCATTAAGTAATGAGTTATTTAGTTTCCAGCTGTTTGCATGTTTTTTGTCTTTACTTTTGTTGTTGAATTCTACTTTTACTGCATTGTGGTCAGATAGTATGCATGGTATTATTTCTATTTTCTTATATTTGCTGAGGCTTGCTTTGTGCCCTAGGATATGATCTATTTTGGAGAAGGTTCCATGGGCTGCTGAGAAGAATGTATATTGTGTAGAAGTTGGATGAAATGTTCTGTAGACATCTACTAGGTCCACTTGATCTATTGCATATTTTAGACCTTGGATTTCTTTATTGAGTTTTTGTTTGGATGACCTATCTATTGATGATAATGGAGTGTTAAAGTCTCCCACAACCACTGTGTTGGCGTTTATATATGCTTTTAGGTCTTTCAGGGTATGTTTGATGAAATTGGGTGCGTTGACATTGGGTGCATACAGATTGATGATTATTATTTCCTTTTGGTCTATTTCCCCTTTTATTAGTATGGAATGTCCTTCTTTATCTCGTTTGATCAATGTAGGTTTGAAGTCTACTTTGTCAGAGATAAGTATTGCTACTCCTGCTTGTTTTCGGGGGCCATTGGCTTGGTAAATCTTCTTCCAGCCTTTCATCCTACGCATATGCTTATTTCTGTCAGTGAGATGAGTCTCCTGTAAGCAACAAATTGTTGGATCTTCTTTTTTGATCCATTTTGTCAAACGGTGTCTTTTGATGGGTGAATTAAGTCCATTAACATTAAGTGTTAGTACTGATAGGTATGTGGTGATTCATGCCATTTAGTTATCTTCGTTGTTTGAAGGTTTGATTGTGTGTACCTGGCTTGATGTTACTCTCTACTGTCTTGCTTTTTCTTATCCTGTGGTTTGGTGCTGCCTGCCTTTTCATGGTTAAGTTGGGTGTCACTTTCTGTGTGCAGGATCCCTTGCAGAATCTTTTGTAATGGTGGCTTTGTGGTCACATATTGTTTTAGTTTCTGCTTATCATGGAAGACTTTTATTGCTCCATCTATTTTGAATGATAGCTTTGCTGGGTAGAGTATCCTGGGGTTCAAGTTATTTTCATTCAGTGCCCGGAAGATCTCACCCCACGCTCTTCTTGCTTTTAATGTTTCTGTTGAGAAGTCTGCTGTGATTGTGATGGGTTTACCTTTGTATGTTACTTGTTTCTTCTGTCTTCCAGCCTTCAATATTCTTTCCTTAGTTTCTGAACTTGTTGTTTTAATGATGATATGTCGTGGAGTAGTTCTATTTTGATCTGGTCTGTTTGGTGTCCTGGAGGCCTCTTGCATTTGTATGGGAATATCTTTCTCTAGATTTGGGAAATTTTCCATTATTATTTTGTTGAATATATTACGCATTCCCTTCACTTGCACCTCTTCTCCTTCTTCGATGCCCATGATTCTCAAGTTTGGTCTTTTGATGGAGTCAGTGAGTTCTTGCATTTTCTTTTCACAGGTCTTGAGTTGTTTAATTAATAGTTCTTCGGTTTTTCCTTTAATTACCATTTCATCTTCAAGTTCTGAGATTCTTTCTTCTGTTTGTTCTATTCTGCTGGATTGGCCTTCCCTTTTGTTTTGCAGTTCTGTTTCGTTCTTTTTTCTGAGGTTTTCCATTTCCTGGCAGTTTTCTTCTTTATTGTTGTCTATTTTTGTCCTGAGTTCATTTATCCATTTATTCATTGTGTTCTCTCTTTCACTTTGGTGTTTATACAGTGCTTCTATGGTTTCCTTTATTTCTTCTTTTGCTTTTTCAAATTCTCTATTTTTATTGTCTTGGAATTTCTTGAGTGTCTCCTGTACATTTTGGTTGACCCTATCCAGTATCATCTCTATAAAATTCTCATTGAGAACTTGTAGTATGTCTTCTTTTAAATTATTCTTGTGGGCTTCATTGGGTCCTTTGGCATAGTTTATCTTCATTTTGTTGGAGTCTGGATCTGAGTTTCTGTTCTCTTCATTCCCCTCTGGTTCCTGTACTAATTTTTTTGCTGTGGGGAAACTGGTTTCCCTGTTTTTTTTGTCTTCCTGTCATTGTCCTTGGTGTTGTTACTGTCCCTCTACTGTGTGTAATTAAGTATTTTCTAGCTTGTAATAATAACAATGGTAATATTGAGAATGGAAGAGTGAACTGAGATGGAAAGCAAGAAGTTAAAGAAAAGGGGAAAACAAATATACAGACAAGAGGGAGAAAGCAGAACAAGGTATCAGACAAGAGAGTTTCAAAGGTATAAACAGAGAGTGTTAGTGTACTAATCGACAGTTTGCTGAACAGACAATAGAGAGACAGAGAGAGGATTGAAAATCAAAGATAAAAAAAATAAAAAATAAGTAAATGAAAGTAATATCTATATATAAAAATGAATTAAAATAAAATGGAAAATAGAAAATTAAAAAAAAACAAAAAACAAAAAACTTCCAAGTTTATATGCAATGCAGTTTCAGTCTTAATAATTTGGATGTCCATCTCAATCTCCAGTCCTGGAGTTGGTGCCTCAGATGTTGTTCTGTAGTTGTCTCATCAAAGGGGATGCATAAAGTAGAACAAAACTACACACACACACACACAAAAGAAAAAAAAAAAAGCCCCAAGTGTCCCCAGTTCAAATGCAATACAGTTTCAGTAAGTTTTTCGGCTTGCAGGTGTAATTCGGTTGTTCTCTCATCAAAGGTAGGGAGAAAAAGAAAAAAAAGCATCTGGAGACAATTCTGAGAGTGGTATCTGCAACTGTGGCTTGCCTGCCTGCTGCTCTCAGCCTGTAGCTGGCGGCGTTATTTATGCAGGTCTCTGGGGTGAGCTAGCACTCACCTGGTCCCACAGGCTTTGTTTGCTCAGAGTTCTCCTGTGCGGGAGCCTCTGCTACAGGCTTTCCCCTTTCCAAGCACTGGGAAAGGTGACACTGCCCTCGCATTGTCAGGCCTGCGTGTTTATTTACAGTTCATGTGGGAGGTGGGTCTTCCCCCCTCTCCTCTGAAGTTTTCCTCCCACTGCCACTTTCAGAAGCTTTCCTGCTCCTGCTTACTGGGCAGTGCTGCTGCTCCTGCCAGCTGCCATGTTTGTTTATAGTTCCCTCCTCTCACAAGCTTCCCCGCTCCTGGTTGCTGGGCGCGCGCGCCCTGCTCCCGCCAAAGCCTCTCCGGCCCACCCGGCTTGTTTGTTTACAGTCCCGGGAAGGATTCCCTTCTCCCAATCTTCAGCACTCAGGGTGCCCCACCCTCTTTCCAGCGTGTTTTAACTGTTCTTACTGCTTATTACTCAGTTTCTCTTTTTTTTTTTTTTTTCCTGGGTGGAGGTCAGTCTGTCCAGGGGGCTATGCTGCTCTGGCCCAGGCTTGTCTGTGGGGCTACTGCGGTCCCACGAAGCTCACCTGGTCCGTGTCTTCCCAAGCCATGTGGGCGCCGGCCACTGGCGGCCCCGGGGGCCCTCCTCTGTTCTCCATTTAACGTGAAGTGGAGATTCTCTGCACTGGCTGGAGATGTGGAGGGGTCAAAGTTATGCCTTTTCTCGGTGATTATGCCTGCAAAGTGTGTCTCCAGCGTCTCTCCAAGATTTCACTATAGGAGAGTAGCTTTCTGCTTCCTACCTCTAGCCGCCATCTTGGAATTCGGGTCGGCCTGGCACATTTGTTTAAGCTACTTCTCCACTCCATTCCTGATCACCCTATTTCCTTTCATTAAGAAAACCCAGACATTGACTATGTGTCCAAATGTAATAAATTTGGTGTTTCCTATGAACACAGAGTTCTTTTGTTGCAAAGCAGATTAGAACCAGAAAGAATGCAACAGTACACAACCAGAATAATGGTCTTAATCAAAATAACAGTGATGAGAGGGTCATAAAGGAGAATTTCCAGCTGATGCATATTGAGAGGCCTTTTGAGTCAAGGAAATCATGGGGAGGAAAGCAGATAGCCATATATTTTGGGTGATTTTGACATTGCTAACCTTGAGGAAAGAGTCTTGTTAGTGTCTTTAAACTTTCTTGAATTTAAATTTGATTTGATTCCTTGAAAATTTCTTTGAAGCAGTTGTTCTAAACTTGGACCAAAGATGGGTCTTGTCTTGTATGGACACATTTTGGTTGTGCCAACCAGAAAGAAGGGAGGTGCCACTGGCATTTAGTGAGTGGAGCGAGGCTACCGTTGCTGCTAACTATGCCAGAATGTACAGGACAGTCCACAACAAAAATGTCAAAAGAGTGACAAGGCTGAAAAACCCTGGAAGAACAAACCAATTTTTATGGATAATCAGAATAATCAATAGGAAACTAGGAAGGACTTAATTACTTCTGACTAAAGGAACGAAGAAAGTTAATTTAGTGTTCTCGTCAGGAATGTTGTTACACAACGCATGTCTGGACTGTGTGGAATCACTTTGACCACTGGCCCAGATCCCTGACATTGAAACTGATTTGCCTCTAGTGAAATGTTTACATGCAGTACCTCGTTATAATAAATGCAAAATGTTCTTTCTTCCATTGCCTGATAATTTTCATTTCCTTAGTACCTATGGGGTCCTGACACTGTTCAGTATATTTTCAAAAGTTGTTCTTTTTTTATTTATTTTAAAAGAGCACCTGATATCAACTATCCTTATAAGAATAGGTTGATTGTTCCAGAAGCAGTAGGAACTTCTGTTAGGTCTCTTTCTATATACAGGTAAATTAGTACAGAAGAGATACAGCTTTGAGATGGAAATACATTCAGGGTTTCTGCATAGAAATGTAAGCATAGTAAAATGTACTTCATGCACTTACATGCATGAGTAAGCTGGGGATGTAGCTCAGTAATTGAGCACTTGCCTAGCATGTGCAAGGCCCTGGTTCTATCCAAAGTACTGCAAAAATAAGTTAATAAAGAGAGAGAGAGAGAGAAGTTGACTTTAATAAGCTCCCTCTTCCTACCTAAGAATCCAGGATCCTGTTCTTTCCTGTGGCCAGTTGGAACTGAGATGGTTGGATCTACACAAATTTGAGCAGGCCTTGGGGTTTGATAACCATTCATTTCAGGTAATTCAGGAAGCTGGAAAAATTAGGTAACAACCTTTTTGAATATATGCTTAGGTACATTTTCCTAGGATGAAAAAGTCTAAAATGTCTGTGATTTTAAAAACGTTTAAGACGGCTGCAGTAGGGTGTGATGGTAAGAAATCCAGGATTAAAAATTTTACTCTCTATGGGTTTAACTTTGTTTTTTTAGGGTTTTCTTTTCAGCGCTGGGAATGAAACCTAGAGCCTTACACATGTTAGGCAAGCATTCTACCACAGACCTACACCCAGAGTTCTCTATGGCTATTAACTTTGAATAGAAGAAACTCTATCCTGTAATCTTAAACATCACAATTGACCCTAGAAACTGCATGAAAATGTGTGCCATTAGTCACAAAGGGACAGAGGAAAACAGTATAGACGGTCAGGAACCCTGTTGCCTTTACTCAACGTGTTGGTTGCAGATAAAGAGTTGTTTTGAAACCTCATCCATCAGAGCTGTTTGTGGAGTTGTAGTGAATGGCACTCATTCTTTTCTTCAGATTTTGGAGCCAGTGGAGAGCTGGGCCAGAGAAGACAGATAGATGGGAAATAAAAAGAAACTTGGCTTTATTATTGATGAAGTTGATGAGAAACATGGCTTTAAATGTAGGCCAAATGTCTTAGTAGTACTTCTTCTGAATTAGAAAGTCTTGTTCCAGCTGTCCTGGGTCCAGCTGAAGAACCACAGGTAAGTTTTTCCTTCTGTTAGTCAGAATGACTGATCTGCTATAGGTAACAGAGTTTCTGAAGGGGTTGAACTTGGTGTTGCAACCTTCTGTCTTCTAACCTCACCAACCACATATTTCCTTTTTTAAAATGGGAACAATTAGTGAAGGAAGAATGCCAATTTTCCCCAAATTATTGTACCTCTGAGGTGCTGGATGCATATTCTCTGTTCTCTTTAGAACAAAAGGAGTTAGGAGCAAAATTTTCCCCCCAAAATTTAAGTGAATCTCTGCATCAGGGTATAATCCTGCATGGTTAATTTTAAAAAAAGTGAGTCTGTCAAGATCATGTAGAGCAGAAAAAGTGTGGATCAGAGAAGACTGCTCATAGTAAGGTGACCATTGTCTCATTATCTCTGTTAACCGATGAGAGTTGGTGTAGCTAAAATAAATGAGGAGAAAGTGCTTCGAAGGGAGAATGCGGGAGTGAAAGTCAGAAAAGCAAGTCCCAGGTAAACCTGTGAGCCAAAGATGTGCCATGATATTTGCACTGACCTTTCTTTTGTTTTCCTTCTTTAATTTTACAATCCCTGATTCTACCAAAAGTTCTCTGGCTTTCTATCAGACATCCTAGGGATTTAAAATGCTTTAGAGTTGCCACCCTTCCCAAAGAGTAGCAGTAGTTACTTTCAGAAAGGTTGGAAAGTCCAGACTTGGGAGTGGGGAATCATGGCATTCTTAGGGCTCTTACATATATGGTCACCTAATATTCCCGTTTGTGTGTCGCCCTCAGTTCATGCCTGATGTTGTGGGATAAATATTAGTAGTCCTAAAATTCACACTGTAGAGTATCTTACTTTGCATAACAAATCTTTTGATCACTCTTGCTTTTTCTTTAATGTTTGTTTTGTTCTTTTTAAAAAGACAAATGGATTTATTGCTACTTGTAGAATTATAATTAGTTTATAAAAGGGTATGACATGATAATTGTCTTCAAGGAGGATAAACTGAATATAGTAATAAAGCAGACATCAATATGGTGCATTGAATCTTACAGAAGACTTCCACAAGTACTTTGTCAATGGCTAGACAGCAGGGGTTCAATGCCATTTGAACAGACAAAAGGAATAGGTGAAGATTGAGTAACAAGTTTAGGAAGCATTAGTGTATCAGCTACACAAAATTCTTGACATTATTTCATACTTGTTATTCCTGTTCCCACCTAACCCAGTGACTCTGTTGTATGGAACTTTCTTCTTTCTTGCCTTTTTTTAAGGTTGACAAAGATACTTGGAATGCTGCTGCTCTTTCAAACTCCTCATTTATACTTTCTTTAACCCTTAAATAGAATTCTTTATTTTTCCAACTCCTTTACACTGCCAACTATTATAATGATTACGTTACAAAGTGAGATAAAACTGGTAAGTCATGAACATTGTTGGTCCCCAAATGAATTCCTGTGGGGCATTGCTTCCCAGTTTCTTTTGTCTGACATGCAGCCCTCTAAGCCTCTCTTGTCTGTGACACTTCAACCAGAGTTTCCCTATCATGATTGCAGTCCATGCCTGCTATATCTCCATTTGTTAAAGCTGTGTTACACAGAAGAGAATGAAGAGTCCAGATCAGATAAAATAGATCACCTCTCCCCTTTCCTTCTTGTCAAACTCACTGTTACTGTAGTGGGCATGGCAGTATGTGAGTTCACAATAGTGGTTATTTCTTAGACTGGTTGCCAACCCACAGTCCCTTACATGGCAGCATAGCTTGTTAAACTAGAAAAATATTTCTGAGGCAAATGATGAATAACTACTGTTCCTAAGACCTCTAAATTGTCCTGCATTCACTCTTCTTGGCCCTCTTCTCAAGCATCCCTAGAAGTCTCCAGATCTAGCCAAAGATGGTCAAAAACTGGCATAGCAAGGGGCTATTGTGACCTTGCTCTATCCCATTCTGATCAGCTGTCTGTGCCATATAGGTAGCTGATCACTATTCCTGGTTATAGCTTGTACCGCCTCTTCAACTTGCATGACTTTCCACAGTTTTAGAAGTAAAAATGAAGCTAGTACTTTGGAATTGAGCTTAATTCTTTTCTGATTGTGTGTGTGTGTGTGTGTGTGTGTGTGTGTGTGTCCTGGGTATACATACAGAAATAGCGATGTCCCTGATTCATTGTCAAGCCTTCAGAATATCTCCAAATAAGCTTGCTACTCAACAAGTTGATCAACTTTTTAGTTTTCATAGCAGCTTCCATTTAGAGGTATTCTGCTCAAACAAAACACACCTGACAGATGGTCATTCAAGTTTTGGGTAACTTTGGTGATGGAAAGTTTACTATTCCTGGAGGTCATTTTCCCCTCTGAAGTAAATTAGACAGAATGACCTTCATTTATTTCTCAAAAATGTTCTTCATCACAAGCCATATGATAGCAACAGAATTAGTCCATCTTTTCTTTAAAAACCCCTCTCTAGACAATCTTCTCTAGCCATTTTCTCTATATTCATATTCATGAGCACTTTATAACATTTGAGAAATGTCACATATTTAAAGAGACCACATCTTTATGATTCCTGCATTTTGGTGGTATATATACATATATTGTACATATTTAAGTAATCTGCTATTAGTCATTTCTATTAAATGAATAAATGAATGAACAAAATGAAGGCCTGCATGCAGAAATTTTTAGTCTTTATAGAAATCTCCCAAGGAAACACATTTCATTATCTCTGATTGCTGTATATCAGCATTTTATTATGATAAAATCAAGAGTTTCTCCTTATGCAGAATAAAATCTCTCTGGCTAAGTTAAGCCAATTTCTTTTTCCTTATCTTTCTCTTTTCCTTATTCTTCTGATCAAGCTAACTAAGATATCCACTGAAACTTTCCCAGAATATAATCAGAAAGGCACAGAAAGAAGTTTTATTATGAGACTTCTAGTTGTAGGACTTTTAGATCTTGTTACACAGAGAAACCCACAGATTCTATAGTGTCAAAACCTCATGATTTATCTTCTACTATTTTTGAAGAAAGGATGCTTCGTGTAAAAGAGAATTTAGAGAGAGTGTAGCTTGACCTCTTACCTTGCATTTACTATAAACAAGTATTGTTCCTCCCAGGGCTGAGCATCAGGGAGCAGGATGGAACAGTATTGAACAACAGTGCTTACCTCTTGGATGTATCTGGATCATATCCATCTTCTGCCACCCCACACTTAGGAATGTGCAGAAAGGAGGATAATGATGCATTCAGTGACTCTGGCTTGGTGGAGGCTCTTCTTTAATTTAATGCTACGGTCATGAAATAACCTCGTAATCTGTCAGCAGTCTTGCCTACTCATAAAGAGTGCCCTGAGCAAATAGCAGATCTTGGTCATTCTCCTGTTGAAAGAATACTAAGCAAATCACCACTATTCTAATTTTTAAATGTTCTTATGAGTTTGTTTTGAGGTGCTGTTCAAAAAAAAAATTCTGAAGCTAGGTGTGCTGGTGCACACCTATAATTCCAATACTTGGGGAGGCTGAGGCAGGAATATTGCAAGTTCAATACTGAGAAACACCTCTTCTTCTGTTTCTCTTCCTTCATGTAAAGTCACTGGTCAAGTTGGCTAGCTATCCCTTACAGGCCTTCATCGGTCCCCACATCACAAAGGGGACTGTACTCCAGTGAGACTTTTTGTTAATAAGGCCATTGGCCCTCCTAGATAGAATTCATCATGGGGTGACTGTCTTTTGAACTCTCTTCAACAGTGAATATTGCTAAACTGAACATAGAGGGATAGTTTTGTCAGAAGTACTAATGGCTTTCTCTACCTATGCTACCAATTGTTCATTTAACTCATCCAAACCACTGTTTCACCCAAATATTAGGCTTGAAATTCTCTTTTCATTTTCTGAATTGACTGTTATTCAAGGCTGAATTGCACAGTAGCCATTGCTTTTAGTTTGTGAAAACTCAATATATCTCCTCCCCCCGCTGAGACAGAAGGGGGACAATTTAGATGAATATTTTATTATTTTAAAATGCCTCCAAGATACTCTCTGATTCATCCTCATAACAATTTTGGGAGACAGGAAGGAAGCAGGTAAATGCACATTTTGCCTAGTTTTTACTTAATGGTAAATTTAGTGCTGCTTGGTCCAAGATGAAAAATGATGAAATTATTCATGTGGAATCTAATTTAAGACCATCATTCTTGATGACATTTATGACTTGCTGCTGGCAAGAACTTTGTTTGTTGTAGCAATATGAGGAATATTCTACTCTGTATTTGAAGGTGACACCACTATTCCCCCATTAGTTGCACATGTGCTTTGTGATTTTTTTTAATAGAAAGGACAGATTTCATTTAGCCATTTGTGCTCTTTTTTGACATTGTGATGTTGGACACACATTTCTGATGCCTGACTTGTGATAAGTATTACAGTCATCACCACAAGCAGAGAAAAACAAATTGCCTGCCTAGGGATTTGAACTTTTGTCACTGGCCTCATTAGTATCGTGTGCTAACCAACTAGGTTAGCCATGGGCATGCAATTATACATCAGCATGAATCAAATTCAGTATAGGGCCCTGAAATTTAACCTTTGAATATATCCATTAGCCTTGACATAACTCTATGGAAGAATGTGACTTTTCTCTAAAGACATTTCTGCAAAATGGTTTGCTGTTATCCTTCATAGAAACTCATTTTTCAAATTTAACTAAGACAAAAACATTAGGGAATATTGAGGAAATAAAATTTAGTGTTTATTCTATGTACTTATTATTGAACAATATTTACAAATATGTAATCCATAAGTGATAATTATCTTCAATAATTTCCTTTTATGTTAATGGCATGCTTGAGACAGATCTGAATTTATGTTAATTCATATGGGGGAGGAAATTAACATTTTAGAATTAGATCATAAATATCAAAATAATTCGAGGTGAGATCTTTACAGATCTGAAAGTGGAAGGAGAGCTGTATCAAAAAAAGAAAAAAGCAAATTCTTTGCAGTCAATGCTTCCAATCAAATTCTATTGAAAATAAAGCACATAATTATAATTATTAATTATTTTACATAAGTAGATTATATAGATATAAAAATATTCAAGAAGTGAAGATACCATGGACATGAATTTGATATTTATAAGCTGAAAGCATCTTGGCTATTCAACTGGCAAATACATTTGTTTCCTTAACTTCTCTTATTTAGTCATCAGTCCTGCTTCCAATCCTACTTCCCTTTAACCAGTTTCCTATATTTTATAAAATACAAGTGAGATAATTTACCCTGCTTTGATTCTTCCCAGGGATTCACATTGCTCTTATCATAAAGCCCCAATCCTTATTATTCTTTCCAAGGGTTGGCTGCTTCTATGGGTGTTGCATGTACACTGGACAGTGTCTGTGTGCATAAGCATTTTGACACGGTGGTCTCACATCAATGAAAGACCCCAAATTTAAATTTCTTGCATTACCTCTAAATGAGATTATTTGTAAAATCATTGAAGTTAATATATTTACATTGAACCATTAAATGTAAATATTTAACATACCTAATTATTATAGTCCTTTTTTGATATTCCTTCATTATTTAGCATACTTTGAGACTAAAGAAAAAAAGTTCAATTGTCTTTAACTTCTCTCAACTAAAAGGCCCTGCTCACAAGTCTCAGCTTTTCCCTAGCCCTCTTTGTGTATTTCTTTCTCTGCCCCCAAATATATCTGCATGCCCTAAGTTCTCCCTTTTTGAATGTTTTCACTTTCTTAACTGTATGATATTCTTGTCTGTTATCATGCATATTTTCTCATGTCTGGCTGAATTCTACTCATATATGATTTTTCTGGTCTAGTTTGAATGTCACTTCCTCTTTCTAGACCTTTCCTTGGTAAGGATAGGTGCTCTTATCACATGCCTCTCATTCAAGCTTTGGAATCTCCTTTCCTACCTTCCTGTGCTGGCTGGTTGTTACTGCTGTCTCATGTTTCCCCATCTAAATTGCAAGGTCTTGACACCCTAGTCCATTATAATGGAGTCTAGCAGAGCACTAAGTATATCACAGGCATTGAATATATGCTTGTTATACAGAAGCTTCATGGGAGTAAGGACTTTGTGTAGACATTGCTTTTTTCCCCATCACCCATGACAATGCCTGGTACACTGAGCAAGTCTCAATAAGTATTTTATGAGTGAATTTTACATGCATAATGGGATCCATGTGACACTACTGGAGGAGCTGAAATCTCTGTTAAATCCATATTAGGAATCAGAGCACAGACACCCCCCACCACAATGCAAGCATTGCTACGTGAAGTAACAGCAGCCGATTTTCTAGTGCACACTGATGGCCCTTCAGTGGTTTGTTCTCACACTGCAGGAAGTCATGCTTGTCAGCCACCACTGTTTTTGAACATGTTTTCTTTTTTAATGAATTTGTCAGTGAGATGAATGGCAGGTTCTTGGTCTTGCCAAAGAAAGAATTCAGGGACAGATACAGAGGAGTCTTAACAGAAGAGACTTACTTGAAACAATGCAAAAGGAGTTTTATTAGAACAAAAGCAAAAGTACACCCTCAAGGAGCTTGGTGGTGAGCCACCTTAGCCAAGAGGCTGATTATATTAAGCTCTTGGGTCTTAGGCACTTTTATAGGTAGGGTTTTATGATTGTGCTAAGGATATGTACATAATTGTGGAGGTTTATTAGAAATGGGAGGGCATTTCCAAAAACTGAGGAATGGGAGTAGTTTTCCTAGTAAATTTACCTTAGATCTAAGATGGCGATTTGAAGGGAGGTGTGTGTATGAAACTGCAGCTATCCTGAGATGAAATCTCATTTCTATGAATCTATGAAAGTTTTCTTAAAAATTTAATGTTCAATTCACCTTGAAAAAAGCAGAACTGGTAATCAAGATTAATGTTAGTTGTTGGATGCATACACTTTCTTACTATCATAAAAGAACAATATCCATATTGGGGAACAACAAGTCTCCATATATTGCTGCTATTAAAACTTCAACACAAAGCTCTTTCAAGATGTTTTAGTGATCAGTGAATGACTTAATGAATGTTGAGCTGCAAGCTATTAACCCTGACTCTGACCTCTATTAGCTATGAATTAAGGCAGCAATGTAGGCTTCTAAGAAGGGATCAGAGTAAATATGGAGAGTAATTAAGCTTCATTGGGTCCCTAGATTTTTACATTTTACATTCTAGTAACATATATAATTGCCAAAGAGAGTTGATCACTCAGAACCTGGAAAGAAAAGATTTTTTATTCTCTGATCCTTAATTTGCATGTGAATGAAATGGAACCCATTCTTCTTCCTTACATTGAAGACAGTAGTAGGAAAAGAGCAAGGCTTCAGTACAGGTGAAATTGATGATAGAGGAAAGTAACAACATGCTTTCAACCATGTAATACAATTGTCTAGAGGAAATGACTTAGTGTTCCTGATTTCACCTAAATAGGCTTCTATAGTTGGTCAAGGGCAGAGATAAACGCTTTCACCTTCTCATGAGAATCAGGAAAAACATATTTCTGCTAATCAACAGGATAGCTGATTAATTAGTCTATTGTTTGACTCTGATTCTTTGATTATCTATGAACCATCAGGAATTTTATGACTTGACATATTTCCCTATAAAATTTTAAATTTATTTCTAATTTATATCTTTCAACACAACAAAAGACCATTCCCTAAAGGTGATGATTTGAAGGCAATTTCCTTGTTTTATGAACCAATTTTGGCTAAAAGAGATTTCCTTTATTTTTATTAGGTTTTCTAGCATAGGAGTTTAAAATTCTGGAGACTTTTTATCCCATTTTTTTTCTTAAGGAAAGGAGGAAGGAAGGAAAGAAGGAATGAGAGGAGGAAAGAAATCAGCTTTTTCATAAAATTTAATTCTTATTACAGCTACAAAACTTCCATTTGCATCCCTATGTCCCCTTGAACTATAGATGTGAAAACTCATGTGAGCGTTTGATCATCAAGCAGTCCTTAACAAGAAAGAGGTGCTCCCTGTAACCTACAGAAAAATGCATAGAACTTAAGAGAGTAGCTAAACTCTTGGGGACTTAAGTTCCTGTGTGCAACCCTTGAAGAAATACATAGTTTTGCACAAAAGGAACACTCCAAAGATAGAAATGCTTGTAGGAATCCCTACTTTTACAGGACTTCTGATTTCCCTGAAATGTGTGTAATCTGAGAATCGTCTTTGGAGAAGAAAATGAGTAGAGAAATGGAACATATATCTGTGTGTGTGTGTGTGTGTGTGTGTATGTGTGTGCGTGTCTGTGCATTGCATGCATATATGAACTAATTATTGCCATGTATATGTGCATGGGTGTAATGCGAAATATAAAATTCAAAGAAGGGCCAGATGATCGAAGCTTAAATACCTTCTTCACAGGAGAAAGATACATATATGGTGTGTGTGTGTGGGGGGGTACTATATGCAATTTTAGAGGACTACCAGGTGCTTTTAGGGGAGACAGTGAACCCAGAGGACAGACAACAATCTGGGACAAAGTTCCTCTGGCTCTAGGTGTTGTGTTCACTTTCAGTCTCCTCTGTGATGTGAGTTTAATCTTCCTTAGCTAATGAAATTTTAGTAAGATGATTTGAAATTGATGGTGCTCCCCTTTGGAGACACAATATTTAAGTATAAAGAAACCTCAGTGGAAGCTCTTTGCTTAATCTGCTGGTCCCCAGTGCTTTGAATGTGAAATCTAAAGCATCATTTCTTGGGGTGTTGTTTTCAATAGGTATTTGTCAAATGCCTAAAAGGTGCTGGTCACTCTTTCAAAGCCTGAGGAATCAGAAAAAAAGACGGATCAGATCCTTGTCCTCATTGAACTTACATCTAACCACAGAAACAGACAAGCCACACATAAATAGATCAATCATGTTACATTGTTCCAAGGGGCAGGAAAACAACAAAGTAGAGTAAGGACATAGGAATCAAAAGAAAAGGATATTTTGATGGCATGGCCAGGGAAAGCTTCCTTGAAGCAGGTCCCAAGAGACTTGAGAAAGACAGTGTTGTGATTTTCTAAGGTGAGAGTATTTTATGGGATGGCAAACCTCAAGGTGTGGAGATATTGGAACAAGCATGGTATGTTGGAGGAAAGTGAGAACTTATTGGCTAGTGGACAGTGGTAGGCAATTATTATAAAGGTAGAGAGAGGTCACAATATTGTGGGTTTTAAGCTATGACAAGGTTGTATTATATTCTGAGTTGATAGGAATTTCCAGACAGATTTATAATAGAGAACTGACATAATTCAATTTATGTTTATATAAAGTCAATATGATAGGTGAAGGTAGCAGAGATTGTACCACTAGAAGAGATAAAGAAAATAATAAGGTGGCATGTTATGTGTGATCTTTTATATGGTTTCTTGTCCACATTTTACAGGCAACAAAATAGAAGTTTTGGGAGGTAAAGTGTTGGATCATGACTACATTCCAGGTACTAAGTGTGGATGGTAGTAGAATCCACATATTGTTCAGGGTCCCAACCACTGCCCTGTGGAAGAATCACTCTTCCATCAGTGAGAGAGCCTTACTCTGAGAGCCAGAGTTACTTCTTTATCACAGAACCCTACCACAATAATCTTTTCCAAGAAGGGTGGTTTTCCTATTCTATTAATCCCCTTCAACAAATATTTACTGAATACCTACTATGTATTCTGTAGTGAAATGGATGAGCTTTTAGAAGAAAAAAATAATTTTCTCTGTATCCTTCCTGAATTCTTCAGTGGGATTTCCTGTAACAAAAGACAGAATAACAAGACAAAAGCAAACAGAAGCTCAATCAATGAGTAAATCACTAAAATAGATCTCCAAGGAATAGTTTGAACATCAGGCTTAAATGCAGCAGTGTGTTGAAACACAAAAAGAAGGGAATGAGGGAAAGCCCTGGAAAGATGAAACAAGAGAGGAAAAGTGCTGTAGACAATTTCCCTTCTTTTTGTTTATGGCCTTCTTTTCGGCCATAATCAGGGCAATAACAACAATAAGTGCTGGTGAGGATGTGGTGAAACAGGAACCCATATACACTGTTGGTGGGAATGCAAATTAGTATAACCACTAGGGAAAGCAGTATGGAGATTCCTCAAAAAGCTAAAGATAGAACTGCCATTTGATTCAGTGATACTGCTCCTGGGCATCTATCCAAAGGAATGTAAGACAAGATACAAGAGACACCTGTTCACTGATGTTTATTGCAGCACTATTCACAATTGCCAAGCTTTGGAAACAACCCAGGTGCCCTAAAACTGATGAATGGATCTAGAAAATGTGGTACATATACACAATGGAGTAGTACTCAGCCATAAAGAATAATGACATGTGCTTTGAAGGTAAATGGATACAACTAGAGGGCATAATGTTAAGTGAAGTAAGCCAGGCTCAGAAACACAAAGGCCACATGTTTTCTCTCCTATGTGGAAGATAGATCCAAAAGATAAACATACACAAAAACAAGCGTGATCATATACAAACTCAGATATAGAACATGTTTATAATAGTGGAACTACTCTAGGGAACTCAGGGAGAGATGAAATCTAAGTGTTATTTTTATTTGTATCTCTTTTATCACCAGGAAAGTTGAACACTTCTTCATGTATTTACTGGCCATTTGTACCTCCTTTATGATTTTCCTGTTTAATTTATGTGCCCATTTCTTCACTGGGGTGTTGATTCTTTAGGGGTTGAGTTTTTTGAGTTCCGTGTAGATTCTGGATGTTAGTCCCTTATTGACTGAGTAGCTGGCAAAGATTTTCTCCCATTCTGTGGGCTGTCTCTTGAGTCTGGTGACTGTTTCCTTTGTTATACAGAAGCTCTTTAGTTTGATGCAGTCCCATTTTTTCATTCTTTCTCTTAGGTGCTGAGCTTTTTGGGTTCTGTTTAGGAAGTTGTTCCCTATACCTATCTGTTCCAGTGTATTCTCTACTGCTGCTTGGAGTTCTTTCAGGCCTTATATTAAGGTGTTTGATCCACTTTGAGTTGATTTTGGTACAGGGTGAAAGAGAGGCATTTGGTTTCAATCTTCTGCATGTGGAGGATATCCAGTTTTCCCAGAAGCATCTGTTGAAGAGGCTATCTTTTCTCCATTGTGTGTTTTGCGGTCCTTTGTCAGAGATCAGTTGGCTATAGATGCATGGGTTTGTCTGGGTTTTCTATTCTGATCCATTGGTCTTCCTATCTCTTTTTGTGCCAGTACCATGCTGTTTTTATTGTTATGGCTCTGTAGTATAGTTTGAAGTCAGGTATTGTGATGCAAACCACATTGGACTTTTTGAACAGAATTGCTTTGGGTATTCAAGGTTTTTTATGTTCCTATATGTATTTCATGATTGATTTTTCTATTTCTGTGTAGAATGTCATTGGAATTTTGATAGGGATTGCATTGAACATGTAGATTGCTTTTGGTAGTTTGGCCATTTTCACACTGTTGATTCTACCAATCCACGAGCATTGAAGGTCTTTCCATCTTCTGATGTCTTTGATTTCTCACTTCAGTGGTTTATAGTTCTCATTAGAAAGGTCTTTGGCATGAAGACCAGTGGAACATAATAGAGGACCCAGATATGAATCCATTAGGCAACTACGTTCACCTAATCTATGACAAAGGCACCAAAACATACAATGGAGAAAAGACAGCCTCTTCAACAAATGTTGTTGGGAAAAGTGGTTATCTACCCGCAGAAAACTTAAACTAGATCCATGCCTGTCACCCTGTACTAGTATCAACTCCAAGTGTATTAAAGACCTTAATATCAGACCTGAAACCTTGAAGCTACTACAGGAAAGAGCAGGGAATACACTGGAAGCAATAGTCATAGGCAAGGACTACCTCAGTAGAACTCAAGCAGCTCATCAACTAAGAGAAAGGATTGACAAATGGGACTACATGAACTTAAAAAGCTTCTGCACGGCAAAATAAATGGTCTCTAAATTGAAGAGACCACCCACAGAATGGGAGAATATCTTTGCTAGCTACACATCAGAAAAGGGATTGATAGCCAGAATATACTGGGAGCTTGAAACTCCCCCAAAATCAATGACCCAATAAAAAAATGGGCAACTGAACTAAACACAACGCTTTCAAAGGAAGAAGTTCAAATGACCAAAAAACATGAAAAAATGCTCACCATTCCTGGCCATAAAGGAAATGCAAATCAAAATCACACTAAGATTCTACCTCACTCCTGTTAGAATTGCTACCATCAAGAACAGTACCAATAACAACAAATGTTGGCAAGGATGTGGGGAAAAAGGAACCCTCATACACTGCTGATGGGAATGTAAGCTAATACAACCACTATGGAAACAATATGGAGGCTACTTAAAAAACTAAAAACAGATCTGCTGTATGATCCAGCAATACCACTTCTAGAGATAAACCTGAAGGAATGTGACTCAGGTTACTGCAAAGGCACCTGCATACCCATGTTTATCACAGCACTAATTACAAAAGGCAAGCTATGAAAACAGCTGAGATGCCCCACTCGGCTGATGAATGGATTAAGAAAATGTGGACTTATACATATTGGAATTTTATTGAGCCACAAAGAAGAATGAAATTTTGTCACTTGCAGGTAAATGGATGGAACTGGAGAACATCATCTTAAGTGAAGTTAGACAGGCTCAGAAGGCCAAAAATTGCATGTTCTCCCTCATGCAGATTATAGTCCTAAATCAAAAACCAAATGCAATTATTGGACATGTTGCACACTAAGGGGAGACTGCACATAGGAGGGATAGGGAAAGGGAAGGAAAAAAAAACTTGAATGTGGTTGATGTGCTCACTGAACTACGAATATAGTTACCTTAAATTGGCCAAGGCCACTATGGGAAGGGGACTAGGAAGTAGTGAAGAGGACTGGTAGAGATGAACCAATTTGGTTTGTAATACACATATGCATGGAAACAACACAAAGAATCTCCTTGTGTAGCTATCCTTATCTCAAAGTAGCAAAAACACCATGTTTTTCTTAATACTTTTTTGTTTTTTCTTCAACAAAATCAGAGAACAAGAGGGCAGAACAGCTTCTGCCTGGAGGTAGGGTAGGAAGGAGGGACGTGGTCCAAATAATGTATGCACATGTAAGTACATGTAAAAATGATAAAAAAAATTCTTTAAAAAAGGTCTTTGGCTTTCGTAAATTTATTCCAGGGCACTTTATTGTTTTTGAGGCTACTGTAAATGGGATTGTTGTCCCGATTTCTTTCTCAGTCTGCTCATTGTTGGTATGTAGGAAGGCTACAGATTTCTATATGTTAATTTTGTGTCCTGCTACTTTGCTGAAAGAACTTATGATTTCTCATAGTTTTTTTGGTAGAGTTTTTAGGGTCTTTTAGGTATAGGATCATGTTATCTGCAAAAAGGGATAGTTTGACTTCTTCCTTCCCTATTTGAATCTCTTTTATTTCTTGCTCTTATCTCATTGCTTTGGCTAGGAATTCCAAAACTGTATTGAATAGTTATTCAATATATTATGGTTATTCAACTACATTGAATAGGAGTGGAGAAAGTGGACAAGCCTGTCTCATGCCTGACTTTAATGGAAATGGTTTCAGTTGTTCTCCATTCAATATGATGCTGGCTCTAGGTTATCATATATAGCCTTTATTGTGTTGAGGAACATTCCTTCTATTCCTGCTTTCTTCAGGGCTTTTATCATGAAAGGGTATTAGAGTTTGTCAAATGCTTTTTCTGCATTTATTGAGAGGATCATCTGATTTTGGTCTTTGCTTCTATTTATATGCTGTATTACACTTATGGATTTGCATATGTTGAACCAACCTTTCATACCTGGAAGGAAACTGACTTGGTCATGGTGTATGATGTTTTTGACTGGTTGTTGATTGTTTGCCAGTATTTTTTTTTAATTTTTATTGTTTTATTATTCATATGTGCATACAATGCTTGGGTCATTTCTCCCCCTTGCCCCCACCCCCTCCCTTACCACCCACTCCACCCCCTCCCTCTCCCCCCAACGACCCTGATACCCGGCAGAAACTATTTTGCCCTTATCTCTAATTTTGTTGTAGAGAGAGTATAAGCAATAATAGGAAGGAACAAGGGTTTTTGCTGGTTGAGATAAGGATAGCTATACAGGGAGTTGACTTACATTAATTTCCTGTGCATGTATGTTACTTTCTAGGTTAATTCTTTTTAATCTAACCTTTTCTCTAGTTCCTGGTCCCCTTCTCCCATTGGCCTCAGTTGCTTTTAAGGTATCTGCTTTAGTTTCTCTGAGTTGAGGGCAACAAATGCTAGGTAATTTTTTAGGAGTCTTACCTATCCTCACCCCTCCCTTGTGTGCTCTCGCTTTTATCATGTGCTCAAAGTCCAATCCCATTGTTGTGTTTGCCCTTGATCTAATGTCCACATATGAGGGAGAACATACGATTTTTGGTCTTTTGGGCCAGGCTAACTTCACTCAGAATGATGTTCTCCAATTCCATCCATTTACCAGCAAATGATAACATTTCGTTCTTCTTCACGGCTGCATAAAATTCCATTGTGTATAGATACCACATTTTCCCAATCCATTCGTCCGTGGTGGGGCATCTTGGCTGTTTCCATAATTTGGCTATTGTGAATAGTGCTGCAATAAACATGGCTGTGCAGGTGCCTCTGGAGTAACCTGTGTCACAGTCTTTTGGGTACATCCCCAAGAGTGGTATTGCTAGATCAAATGGTAGATAATGTCTAGCTTTTTAAGTAGCCTCCAAATTTTTTTTCCAGAGTGGTTGTACTAGTTTATATTCCCACCAGCAGTGTAAGAGGGTTCCTTTTTCCCCACATCCTCACAACACCTGTTGGTGGTGTTGCTGATGATGGCTATTCTAACAGGGGTGAGGTGGAATCTTAGTGTGGTTTTAATTTGCATTTCCTTTATTGCTAGAGATGGTGAGCATTTTTTCATGTGTTTTCTGGCCATTTGAATTTCTTCTTTTGAGAAAGTTCTGTTTAGTTCACTTGCCCATTTCTTTATTGGTTCATTAGTTTTGGGAGAATTTAGTTTTTTAAGTTCCCTATATATTCTGGTTATCAGTCCTTTGTCTGATGTATAGCTGGCAAATATTTTCTCCCACTCTTGTGGGTGTTCTCTTCAGTTTAGAGACCATTTCTTTTGATGAACAGAAGCTTTTTAGTTTTATGAGGTCCCATTTATCTATGCTATCTCTTAGTTGCTGTGCTGCTGGGGTTTCATTGAGAAAGTTCTTACCTATACCTACTAACTCCAGAGTATTTCCTACTTTTTCCTGTACCAACTTTAGAGTTTGTGGATGATATTAAGATCCTTGATCCATTTTGAGTTAATCTTGGTATAGGGTGATATACATGGATCTAGTTTCAGTTTTTTGCAGACTGCTAACCAGTTTTCCCAGCAGTTTTTGTTGAAGAGGCTGCTATTTCTCCGTCGTATATTTTTAGCTCCTTTGTCAAAGACAAGTTGGTTATAGTTGTGTGGCTTCATATCTGAGTCCTCTATTCTGTTCCACTGGTCTTCATGTCTGTTTTTGTGTCAGTACCATGCTGTTTTTATTGTTATTGCTTTGTAATATAGTTTGAAGTCAGGTATTGTGATACCTCCAGCATTGTTCTTTTGACTGAGTATTGCCTTGGCTATTCGTGGCCTCTTGTGTTTCCATATAAATTTAATGGTAGATTTTTCAGTCTCTTTAATGAATGTCATTGGAATTTTGATGGGAATTGCATTAAACATGTAGATTACTTTAGGGAGTATCGACATTTTTACTATGTTGATTCTACCAATCCATGAGCATGGGAGATCTCTCCACTTTCTATAGTCTTCCTCAATCTCTTTCTTCAGAAGTATATAGTTTTCCTTGTAGAGGTCTTTCACATCTTTTGTTAGGTTTACACCTAGGTATTTGATTTTTTTGGAGGCTATTGTAAATGGAATTATTAGAATGTATTCTTTTTTAGTTTGCTCATTATTAGTGTATAGAAATGCTAATGATTTTTCTATGTTGATTTTATATCCTGCTACCTTACTATAGCTATTGATGATGTCTAGAAGCTTCTGAGTAGAGTTTTTTTGGTCTTTAAGGTATAGGATCATGTCATCTGCAAATAAGGATATTTTGACAGTTTCTTTACCTATTTGTATTCCTTCTTCTTGCCTCATTGCTCTGGCTAGTAATTCCAGTGCTATGTTGAATAGGAGTGGAGATAGTGGGCATCCTTGTCTGGTTCCTGATTTTAGAGGGAATGGTTTCAGTTTTTCTCCATTAAGTATAATGCTGGCTGTAGGTTTGTCATATATAGCTTTTATAATGTTGAGGTACTTTCCTTCTAACCTAGTTTTCTTAGAGCTTTTATCATGAAATGATGTTGGATCTTATCAAAGGCTTTTTCTACATCTATTGAGATGATCAAGTGGTTTTTGTCTTTGCTTCTGTTAATGTGGTTTGTTACATTTATTGATTTTTGTATGTTGAACCACCCCTGCATTGTGATCAAACAGTGTGCACAGTATAATTTCTATTTTCTTATATTTGCTGAGGCTTGCTTTGTGCCTTAGGATATGATCTATTTTGGAGAAGTTTCCATGGGCTGCTGAGAAGAATGTATATTGTGTAGAAGTTGGATGAAATGTTCTGTAGACATCAACTACGTCCATTTGATCTATTTTATATTTTAGATATTGGATCTTTATTGATTTTTGTTTGGATGACCTATCTATTGATGATGATATTTGGGTGTTAAAGTCTCCCACAACCACTGTGTTGGAGTTAATATATGCTTTTAGGTCTTTCAAGGTATGTTTGATGAAACTGGGTGTGTTGACATTGGGTGCATATAGGTTGATAATTCTTATTTGCTTTTGGTCTATTTCCCCTTTCATAAGTATGGAATGTCCTTCTTTATCTCGTTTTATCAGTGTAGGTTTGAAGTCTACTTTGTCAGAGATAAGTATTGCTACTCCTGCCTGTTTTTAGGGGCCATTGGTTTGGTAAATGTTCTTCCAGCCTTTCATCCTAAGCCTATGCTTATTTCTGTTGGTGAGATGGGTCTCCTGTAAGCACCAAGTTGTTGGATCATCCTTTCAAATCCATTTCGTCAAGTGGTGCCTTTTGATGGGTGAATTAAGTCCATTAATGTTAAGTGTTAGTACTGATAGATATGTGGTGATTCCTGTCATTTAGTTGTCTTAGTTGTTTGAAGGTTTGATTGTGTGTACCTAAGTTGAGGTTACTTTCTACTTTCTTGCTTTTTCTTTTCCTGTGGTTTGGTGCTGCCTGTTTTTTCATGGTTATGTTGGGTTTCATTTTCAGTGTTCAGAATCCCTTTAAGAATCTTTTGTAGTGGTGGCTTTGTGGTGAAATATTGTTTTAGTTTCTGCTTATCATGGAAGACTTTTATTGCTCCATCTATTTTGAATGATAGTTTTGCTGGGTAGAGTATCCTGGTTTTGAAGTTATTTTCATTCAGTGCCCGGAAGATCTCACCGCATGCTCTTCTTGCTTTTAATGTTTCTGTTGAGAAGTCTGCTGTGATTTTGATGGGTTTACCTTTGTATGTTACTTGTTTTTCCTCTCTTATAGCCTTCAATATTCTTTCCCTAGTTTCTGAATTTGTTGTTTTAATGATGATATGTCGTGGGGTAGTTCTATTTTGATCTGGTCTGTTTGGTGTCCTGGAGGCCTCTTGCATCTGTATGGGAATATATTTCTCTAGATTTGGGAAATTTTCCATTATTATTTTGTTGAGTGTATTACGCATTCCCTTTGCTTGCACCTCTTCTCCTTCTTCGATGCCCATGATTCTAATGTTTGGTCTTTTGATGGAGTTGGTGAGTTCTTGCATTTTCTTTTCACAGGTCTTGAGTTGATTAACTAATAGTTCTTCGGTTTTTCCTTTAATTATCATTTCATCTTCAATTTCTGAGATTCTGTGTTCTGCTTGTTCTATTCTACTGGATTGGCCTTCCATTTTGTTTTGCAATTCTGTTTCATTCTTTTTTTTGAGGTTTTCCATACCCTGGGTGGTTTCCTCTTTAATGTTGTCTATTTTTTTCCTGAGTTCATTTATCTCTTTATTAATTGTGTTCTTTGTTTCACTTTGGTGTTTATACAGTGCTTCTATGGTTTCCTTTATTTTTTCTTTTGCTTTTTCAAATTCTCTTTTTTTGTTATCTTGGAATTTCTTGAGTGTTTCCTGTACATTTTGGTTGACCATATCCAGTATTATCTCTATAAAATTTTCATTGAGTACTTGTAGTATGTCTTCTTTTAAATTATTCTTGTGGGCTTCATTGGGTCCTTTGGCATAGTTTATCTTCATTTTGATGGAATCTGGATCTGAGTACCTGTTTTCTTCATTCCCCTCTGGTTCCTGTACTAATTTTTTGCTGTGGGGAAACTGGTTTCCCTGTTTTTTCTGTCTTCTCATCATTGCCCTTGGTGTTGTTATTGTCCCTGTACTGTGTGCAATTCAGTATTTTCTAGCTGAAATAATAGCACTAGTGATATTTAGAATGGATGGGTGAGAGGTGATGGAAAGCAAAGAAGTTAAAGGAAAAGGGAAAAACAAATAATCAAGTAGAAAAAAAACAAAAAGCAAAACAAAGAAACAAAAAAGTTTCAAAGATATAAACAGGGAGAGACAGTGTACTAATCAACTGTAATCTGAATAGGCATTAGAGAAACAGAGAGAGGATTGAAAATAAAAAATAAAAAGAATAAGATAAGAATAAAAATAAAAAAGAAGTAAATGAAAGAAAAAATGTACATATAAAAAATAAAATAACATAAAATGTAAAATAAAAAATAAAAAAATAAAAAATAAATAAAATAAAAAAAACCAATCCTCCAAGTTCAAATGCAATGATGTTTCAGTCTTAATAATTTTGGTGTTCATCCCTCAGCCTCCAGTCCTGGAGATGGTGCCTCAAATGTTGTTCTGTAGTTGTCTCATCAAAGGGGTAAGATAAGAAAAAAAACCCCACAAAATGTCCCAAGTTCAAATGCAATACCGTTTCAGTAAGTGTTTCAGCATGCAGGTGTAGTTCAGTTGTTTTCTCATCAAAGGTAGGGAGAGAGGAAAAAAAGAGTCTGGAGACAGTTCTCAGACTCTCAGATCTCAGGGGTGAGCTTAGCACTCACCTGGACCCGCAGGCTTTGCTTACTGAGAGTTCTGTGCACAATGCCACTGCTACAAGCTTTCCCCTTTCCAAGCACACTTGGGGAGGTGACACTGCACCTGCTTTCTCAGGCCTGCATGTTTACTTACAGCTCACATGGGAAGTGGGTCTTCCCCCCTCTCCTGTGGAGTTTTCCTCCCTCCACCACTCTCATAAGCTTTCCCGCTCCTGGTTGCTGCACATGTGCCCCCGCTTCCGCCCTCTCTGGCCAGGCCCAACTTGTTTATTTACAGTTCCGGGAAGGATTCCCCTCCCCTGCTCTTTGGCTGTCAGGGCACCACACCCTCTTTGCCACATACCTTTTTTGTTGTTATTGCTTATTATTCAGTTTCTCTTTTTTCCCTGGGTGGAGGTCGGTCTATCCAGGGGTCTATGCTGATTTGGCCCAGGGTTGTCTGTGGGAGTACCGTGCACCGCTTAGCTCACCTTGTGGTCTGCGTCTTCCCAAGCCATCTGGGTGCTGCCATTTTGTGGCAGCACGGGAGCCCTCCTGGTTTCTCCTTTTAATGTGAAGTGGAGATGCTCTGCACAGGCTGGAGGTGTGGAGGAGTCAAAGTTTTGCCTCTTCTGGTGGTTTTTCCTGTAAGGTGTGTTTCCAGCATCTCTCCAAGATTTTACTTTAGGAGGCACGCTTTCTGCTTTCTCCCTCTAGCCGCCATCTTCTCCCTGTTTTGTTTGCCAGTATTTTGATGAGAACCTTTGCACCTATATTCAGTAAAGATATTGTTCTGTAATTTTCTTTCTTGATTGTGTCTTTACTGAGTTTTGGAATGAGTGTAATGCCGAAGAAGCCCTGTGTTTATTATATGAGAAAAGAGATGATAAAGGATACTTTTTCTTTAAAATGTAGGACATTTGCAGGAATACATCTTGATGTCACTTATTTGAGTCAATATTCTAGATCCACAGAGTACTTCTGCAACAAGAAAGTTCAAAACTTTTGTTGCAATATAGTTTTTAGTATCTTTTCCCTTATTTGGTTGTCTTTCTCAGGGATTCCCATTGAATGTATGTTAGATATTCTTAGCTTATCTTCAATATTGACCTCTTTTTCTTGAATATTTTTAAGTCTATTTTCACCTCTACTTGATTTTGATAGTTTTTCATCTTCATCATCTTCTGTTTGTCTCAAAGTATTATCCATTGTTCTTATCCATTCTTCTGTTTACTTTATTCTTCATTTTTGAAATAATGTTTTATTTCTATTTCCTGAATTCTGTCACTTCAATTCTGAGTTTTTCTAATTTAATCTCATATTGTCTTTCATGCCTTGCATCATTTCTTAGTGTCTTTTGACTCATCAAATAGAATGTGATCTATTTTTGTGGCATTCTTTCTGACATTTTAAAATACTATTCTGCTCTTTATTCTCTTTTTTTTCTTATAGGCAATGTGGAGTTTGACCTGGATAGTTTTGTGTGTGTGTGTGTGTGTGTGTGTGTGTGTGTGTGTGTGTGTGTGTTAAAGAAGATTTTATTTATTTATTTTTATTTTTATTTTTTAATTTTTATGGAAACTTTTTTAGTTCATTTTATGTGAGCTTAGTTTTTTAAAATTATATTATTTTAAAAAAATTCTCTAATTTCACAGAAAGACTATGTAGTACATGGTGTTCAAACATATGATGTATGCAATGTTAAAAAATATGATGGCTTCATTTCCAAGAGTCTCTGGATTTCCTCTCCTAAGCTTTGGTCTGGAATTTTGGTTTTATTCATGTATCTTGTTCCTATTCTGTTCAATTCTTATCTTTTCCCTAGCACTTCCTCCTCTTTATGGGCATTGGCCCACAAGGGAACTCCAGCCTCTTCAATTCCTGTTATATGGACTCATTCTCATTTGGCATTGGAGATGAGAAAACACCTTCTGGTTTCAATGACTATTCCTAGTTTGATTAGCAGTGCCTTCCAGTGAGCTGTTCTAGGGATGTCTCACTTCTAGGTTCACTAAACACTGCCCTACTGCTTGTTGTTACTTTTTTTTTCCTTATAGACACCACTATAGACTGTCATTAGTCCTCACCTATGACATGCTGCAGTTTGTGGAACTCCCTTACATACTAGTTTTTTAAAATTTTGGTTTTATTATCAATTAGTTTCTTTTTATGCATACTTTGAAGTGACTGAAAAAATAACATTACTGCCATTATTGTCCAAGTTTCCCTATTGGGGTAAATGATGCCACCTGAAGATGTCCATGCTTGAATCCTCAGAATATTGAGTATTGAATATGTGAATATTACCTTACATAAACAAAGGATGTGGCTTAAAAGAGAGTTCATTCTGTGTTGTGCAGGTAGCAATGTAATCATAACATCTTAAAAGATGGAAAGAGAAGGCAGAAGAGGAGATGAGATGTGACAACAGGTTGCAGGGGGGCAGATCAGTAGTAGGATTTGAAGAGCTGTGCTGATGTTTTTAAATATTGAGGAAAGTTGCACAAGTCAAGGAATGTGAACAATTTGTAGAAGCTAGAAAAGGAAGGACACGGATTCTCCTCTGGAGCCTCTGGAAGCACCTTGAGTTTAGCTCAGTAAATTCCTTTGGACTTCTGGCCTCCAGAATATATCTAATAAGTCTGTGTTGTTTTAAACCACTGAGTTTGTGGTAATGTGTCATAGTAGCAAAGGGAAAGTAATACACAGAAGCACTTTATTTCCAGGTGAGAGTCTCTAATGTTCTATTTCCTTGCAGCTTTGACAGTGGAGGTCATGTGTTCTCGTCTTCTGTAAGTCTAGATCTCTGGGTCACCACATAGACACCAGTTATTACCTAGAGTGGCAGCAGACTGTGTTTTGATAAACCATGAGATGTGAGGATTGTTTGGGTCCACAGACTAACCTACCATTTCCCCATTAGTATGCAACTCTGCCTTATTAATTTAGGTCTTCAAAATGAGGTGACATCAGTAGTATGTTGGCAACTAGTTAGCAATCAGCTCTCAGGGGGCAATACAACAACAGGAACAGCATAACTTGTAGTCTTCTGTATCTTGGGGTGTATGTACTTCCACCATGTATCATTTCAAGGTAATAACATGAGATCACTGATTACAGAGTTCTGCACAATCAGCTTCTGTGAACTGGCATGAGTTGGCTCCAGCTCCCTCTGGGTGACATATTGATTGGATATGAAAATGAAATGGGGTAAAGTTTGTCAATTTTACAAAGGAAGAATGAAAATGGGAAAAGAAACTGGGCAACAATAAAACTGGAAATGTTGTATTCAGCAATATTTTGTATTAAGACTTTCAAACTAAGAATTAAGAGGTTATAAGAGTACACAGTAAAATAAATTTTAGTAATTAAACTTTAATTTCAGATTTACTTAATATACCCACTCAAGGCAAATCATTTGACAAATTTAATTATTTTGGTTTTAAATGGTGCCTGTATATTTTGTTTTTGTGATAAAGAGTAAGTTATTGCCCTACTAAAATAAAGACATGTAAAATTTAACATCTTGCACTTGTTTTTGCACAAAGACTAAATTAAATGAACTTCTTTGCATTTGTTTTATAAGTCAAATGCTTCATTATTATCTATGCAAATATTTGAGAATGTGCAAATGTCAACCAGGGAATATAGCTCTGTTAAATTACAATTTTAAAAACTCCCTTTATAACAAA
Organism: Castor canadensis; assembly: GCF_047511655.1. Lineage (NCBI taxonomy): Eukaryota > Metazoa > Chordata > Mammalia > Rodentia > Castoridae > Castor > Castor canadensis. Next base: position 163,454,517 of record NC_133391.1, read on the forward strand.
ATGGTTTTTGTAAGATTCAAATAATATCAGAAATTATGGACTCATGCAAAAATATTCCACTTACATTATCTGGATTAATATTTCAAATGTTGTTATAAAAGATTCTTAATGTCAAATAGTAGTATTATTCTTTAATGTTAATGTAAGTATTTTTTTTCCTGTCTTTAATGAAATTTTAAGACTTCAAACTGATTCAATACATAAGAAGTTCATGGTATATATTCAGTGAAGGTCTTCTAAAGACTGAAAATCATACAATTGCTGTTGATAAGAGGTAATTAAGTACTACTTATGTCTGTATGTATTAATAAATGTATTTATTTAAGAGTTAAAAGGTGGGTTTAACAGAGGAGGAAGAATACTTAAAAAATAAGAATGGAAGAAAATGGACAAAGTTGTACAGACCAAAGTGCAGAAAAGAGAACAGTTGCTCCTTTTCCTATAGAATGAGAGACACAGGTTTTTCTACCCACTCAAGTCATTATAGAGTTGCTCCATCTTTCTAAATCCTGACCTCATCTTTGATGTAAATGGGTCCTGCTGTCAGGGTTGGTCTTAGCATGTGCTATTGCCAACAGTAGCCTAGTTCTCTAAAATTTGCTGAGATTTATATTGACTGTATGCAATTGTGAAAATGATATTTAATGCTGTGTTTATTATAAAATTGTGTTAACTCTGACTAAATGTGCAATCAAGCTGTGGCCAATCCTCATTCTCAGACTATATCTTTGCTGTTATCTAGTTCCCTTGGCAAGTCTCCCCAGAAAGTCTTTCAGGTGCTGCTATTCCAATTCATGATCAATCCTTAATGCTCTGTATACATGTATGTGTGAGCACATGTAAGTGTGTGCATTCATGTGCACAAGTTCTGGAGATCTGCAGGAAGTTCTTAGAATCATTGAATTATTTTGATACTGTCTAGATAGCCACTTGGCTGTACTCTGCCCTTGCTGCTGCAACCTGTGGTTTGACATATACAAAAAAGGTGTGGGTGAATGGTGGAAATAACATTGTGATTAGTGTGCTCTGTGGCTCAATACAGCTTGATGTGGCTCAAAACATCTATGAAAGCTATCCTTTAAATTAGCCACATATTTGATCAAAGTTATGGAGACAGAGAAGCTCATTATTTCAGTTGAGGGAATATTTGAATTTCAGGCTGATTTTATTGATGTGAAATGAATACCCATAGGAATATAAGCCAGTGATTGTATATGTATTCTTAAGGTGCCAGGAGGGCACACAGGTATGAAGGTCACAGACTCATTTACTTGAAAGACAAGATCAGGGTTTTGGAACATTGAAACAAAGTGATGCAGAAGCTGCTTAATAATTCAGATAGGGAGGTAACATGGGTATGTCCCCCACTCTAACCCACTCCAATACAATCTTAAGGACTTCTGAATGCTTTATTTCCTAGTTCAGATTATTCTATTAGAGGAGTAATGGCACTGATTTCACAATTCAGATTGTGAAAGAAATGGTTGAACTTACACAAAGCTGGTGGAAGCATGTCCAGAACAGATAGGCAGAGTAGATGCTGGTATGAGTGTCACGTGTATGAAAGTAATGCATGACTAGTATTTGATACAGACTCTATTAGTCAGTTTCCACCAGATGTGCTGGGCAACAAATATCCCTGATACATCTTAAAATATCCCTGATACATCTTAAAATAATAAAGGTTTCTTGCTTGAGTTCAGGGCTGAAGGAACAGATTCTATTTAGAACATATTTTATGGCAGAGGAAAAAAGAATAAGAGAGGACTATATGATGATTTTTTTAAGAATTGCATTCTGATGTCCTGGAATATATCATTTCTGTTAAAATTCCATTGACTAAAGGAAGTTACATGGCTAAGTCCAGCAGGACAGGGAATTAAACTTCTTTTATAGGAAAGCTTTGCAAGTCACACAGCAAAGAGCAGGATTGTATCATTTTCTTATAGAGAGTACAGAGAATAAACAGGAACTATAATATAATCTGACACAAGGACTCTCCCCATAAGAAATGTTTATAGGAGGGTCTACGAGACTTCTCATTAGTCTACAGTCCCCCAAAAGTTAACTAAATATCTGATGCAATTATTGCAAAGCATTGATAACATGTGACAAAATACTCTATTCACAAATACATGAATCTCTTCTCACTGAGCCTCAACACATATGATATGTTGGAAAGCACAGAGACTGAGTTCACATCAAGATCTGTCAAAGAAAGTAGTCACTTACTAATGACCACGACTCTTGCTGCCAAGAGTGAGGTTCTCATTCCCATCCAAGCCTTTGTGAAAGTAACACTTCAACCTCCACAACTTAAAAAAAGTATTATTATTAATTTCTCTTTTTTCTCATTAGACACAAAGACCGGCAATGAAAGCATCTGACTTGAGCATTGGAAGGGTAGCGAATGCCCATGGGATCTCTTGGGTGCTCTGAGATGATTTCCTTCCAGCTTTTAGAACACTGCCTGTGGAAATCCAATCCAAGATTCCGAGTTGGCCAGCTACCACCTAGACCTCCTTGTAAAAGGTTCAGCCGTTTATACTGAAGGTGCTCAGGGAAGCTCAAAGGGCACTGTCTTCTATATCGATATTAAAATTTTAAATTTGCATCTTTTTTCTCAAGAGGTTGAAATTCTTTTTATTTCTGATTTTTATTATTGTGCTGGGGGTACATTGTGACATTTTCAAAACTTCTCACAATATGTCATAATTGAATTACCCCCTCCATCATTCTCCTTTACCCTTTCTCCCCACTCCTGGAATAGTTTCAACAGGTCTCCTTTTCCCATTTACATACGTGTGTACACAGTATTTGCACCATATTCACTCAACCTCCTACCCCTTTCCCCACATACTCCTCCATCTTACTGGTACCAACTCCCCAGGCAGGACTCATTCTGCCCTCCTGTTCTCTGTTTTTATAAAAACCAAAGTGACATTTTTGTTTGATTAAGATAGCTATACAGGGAGTTTCCTTCTGACATTTCCATGTGTGTGTATGTGTGTGTGTGTGTGTGTGTATAATAACCTGATTTGGTTCATCTCCTCTATTTTTCTCCTTTCTACCTTAGTCCTCTTCTTTTGGCGATAAGTGGTTGAAATTATTTTGATCAATCTGTGGCTTTGACTGCCTCTCAACTGGATCAAGAGGCCACACACTTTCCGAGCATGTCCAGTATTAATCATTTCTCTTCTGACAGGAATAGTTGTAATCATTTTCTTATTAAAAAGCAAGGGTTTGGAACTGTAGATCTTTCTGACTAGCTATTGAATTCTCAAAAATAAATCCGGACAGATAGAATGCAGATGCGGAAATTCTAAATAGAAGCTCACACTTGTAAACCTAGCTACTTGGGAGCCTGAGATTGGGAGGATTGTGTTTCGAGGCCAGACCAAACAAATAATTCATGAGACCCCATCTCCAAAATAACCATAACAAAATATACTGGAGATGTGACTCAAGTGGTGAAGCATCTGCTTTGCAAGTGTGAACTACTGAGTTCAAACTTCAGTCCCACCACAAAAAAAAAAAAAAAAGAAGGAAGGTCACTTAGAAGAAACCAAAATAAGGTTAGAAGCTAAAATTCATTTATAGGAATAAAATGCAATTTTGTGTTTAATAGATGCAATAAATTGTCTTTTCAATGTATCTTTAACAACAGAAGCTAATTGGTGAAACTAGGCTTCAGAGGTTATTACTACACCCTCCAGAATTTAGCCTTTATTTTCCAAAAACCCCTTTAATGTTAATTTTTCATCATTAGCAACAATATTTAAATCAATGTCTTCAATTTTAGAAGACTTATAACCCAGGCTGTCTTTGCCATTGACTGAATGTGTCCTTCTTACATTCATATGCTGAAAATGAGTCCCTGGTGTGAGAATATTTGGAGATGGGACTCTAGGGAAGTGAGTCAGTCACAAGGTAGCACCCTCAACCCTTATGAAAGAGATCCACCTGAATTCTTTTGCTCCTTCAGTCATGCTAGGTTATAGTGAAAAGACTGCTATCTATGAATCAGGAAGTGGAGCTCCATACACTGAATTTGCTGGTGGCTTCACCTTGGACTGGGTTCCAGCTTCCAGAACTGTGAGGAGTAACTCTTTGTTGTTTGTAAGCCATCTGGTTTATGGTATTCTATTTTAGTAGCCTGAATGTCCTAAGGCCATCTTTATTTTTATAGGACCTTTGATATTCACTTCCTCTGCTACCATGAATAGAGTTAAATTGTGTTTAATATTGATGATTATCTTAAAACAACTCAAACAAATGGCTGGTTACTGTCCTATCACTAGGAGGAGGGACCTTAAATGTAGTGCTGGTGAAGTAGGGTAACAGTAAAGAAGAACCATAATTAGGGGTTAAAATGGGTCTTGGAAGTAATAAGGGGATGTAGTGACCACAGCTCAATACCAATAAAGGCTTAAGGTGGATTAGGGTAAATAGTTGCAATTGAGTTTGTTTTGGGGGAGGTGAAACATCTGTACCTATCAAGTGCCTCTCTTCTTATATGACCAATGGGATCATATAAGGACCTAGTATCTCCAGGGCATGTCTTTATTGAATGTGATATGTCTAAAGGATAATGTGATTTAGGGAAACAGGACAGAGTGAATGTCAATGTAATGTCTACCTAAATTTGACAGCTCAGCACATGGACCAAGGATGTAATGTAATGTATCAGAACTTATTTTCTGTGATATTTTGATTTTTCAAAGGCCAGGAGCACCCCACGAACAACAGGCACACCCAGCATCCACATCATGGCTTCTAACACCATTCTCTATGAAAAGAACCAGGGCTCTGAAGAATGGCTGGTTTAGGGATTAGGGCAGAAGGTATACTAGATGAGCCTGGAGCATCTGGCAGCACCAGAAAGTAAGGAAATACCCCCCACCCCAAACCCATAGAGATGAGGTGTGTCAAAAAACCGAAGTGCCTCTTAGGATCTACTCCAAGGAGTTCACAAAAACCCAAACTGGAAAAAATTAGTCATAAAATAAATAAAACATTATTGTATTGTAACCCAGAGAGTAAAATAACTGTGAATCCATACTGACATAATAAAGGTTTAAATGAACAAATGGGGGATTAGGGATGAATCTTCTATGTAGAATCACAAATTACGTAGATACCTTGCCTTCACAGAGGGGAAAGTCAATCTGCATTCCTCAGAGAGGATTACTAATAGTGTCTTCCTTCAGGTATGAGAAGAACAGCACAGAAAGGAAGGAGGTATAAGAGCAAATTTACAGAGAAGGGAACTGATAAACACTACAGTAGCCAGGTGGTCAAGGTCAACATCAACAGTCAAAAGTCATGTTGATGGTATGTGACATGATCAAAATGGCACTTCACCACTGTGGTCTTCCTCCCCAAATCCATCTTATTATGGGAATATCAGACAAGTCAAAATAGTAGGTCATCCCACAAAATACCTGACCAGTACTCCTGAAAACTGTCAAGGCCATCCATCAAAGTAAGCAGACAATTCTCAAAAGAAGAATGTACAAATGGCCAATAAATGTGAAGAAATGCTTAACAAAATGACATTGAGATTTCACCTGATTCAGTCAGAATGACTATCATCAAGAACACAAAAAACAAATGCTGTTGAGGATGCTGGGGAAAAAGGAACACTTCTTCACTGTTGTTGTGAATGTAAGTTAGTGCAACCACTATGGAAATCAGTATGGAAGCTCCTCAAAACACTAAAAATAGAACTTCCATACAATACAGCGATACCACTCCTGGGCATATACCAGAAGCAATGTACTCCAGGATAAGATAGAGACACTTGTACACCCATGTTTATTGCAGCACTAATCACAATAGCTAAGTTTTCAAGACAGCCCAGATGCTCTACAACTGATGAACTGATTAAGAAAATATGTTATATATAGACACAATGGAGCACTATTCAGTTATAAGGAAGAATGCAAGTATGTTGTTTGCAGGTAAATGGATGGAAGTGGAGAACATCTTGGTAAGTGAAGAGGGCCAGGCTCAGAAGGTCAAAGGTCACATGTTTTCCTTCATGTGTGGAAGTTAGACCTATAAAATAAATATATGCATGAATATATATTATATCCATCCATACACATTATGAGAGACAGAAACACACACACACACACACACACACACACACACACACACACACACACGAGTGTGGGTGTAAGGAGGGTAATGGGGAGCCAGGAGAGGGGAGGAGAATGATAGCAAATAGTAAGATACGTTGCATCTGTGTATGAAGAGAGCATAACGAAATTCTCTGAAAGCTGGTGAATAACAGCAATAGAAAGAGTAAGTAATAGATGGGTTAATCTGATGAAAGTCGATAATATATTTGTGAAATACCAAGGTAAACCCCGTTGAACAAGCACTTAACAAATACATACATTTAAAAAAATGAGGGATACCAAGATGGTGGCTAGAGGGAGGAAGCAGAAAGAGAGCCTCCTATAGTGAAATCTTGGAGAGACGCTGGAGACACACTTTGCAGGCATAATCACCGAGAAAAGGCATAACTTTGACTCCTCCACACCTCCAGCTGGCGCAGAGAATCTCCACTTCACATTAAACAGAGAAACCAGGAGGGCCCCCGGGCCGCCAGTCGACTGCGCTGCCAGTCGCCCGCGCTGCCAGTCGCCCACACCCAGACGGCTTGGGAAGACGCAGACAAGGTGAGCTTCACAGTTCTGTGGTACTCCCACAGACAACCCTGGGCCAGAGCAGCATAGCCCCCTGGACAGACCGACCTCCACCTGGGGAAAAAAAGAGAAACTGACTAATAAGCAATAAGAACAATAAAGACACACGGGAAAGAGGGTGGGGTGCACTGAGTGCTGAAGATTGGGGTAAGGGAATTCTTCCCAGAACTGTAAATAAACAAGCCAGGTGGGCAGGAGAGGATCTGGCGGGAGCAGGGGGCGCGCCCAGCAACCAGGAATGGGAAAGCTTGTGAGTGTGGCAGAGGGAGGAAAACTCCACAGGAGAGGAGGGAAGACCCACTTCCCATGTGAGCTGTAAACAAGCATGGCAGCTGGCAGGAGCAGCAGCACCGCCCAGTAATCAGGAGCAGGAAAGCTTGTAAAAGTGGCGGTGGGAGGAAAACTGCACAGGAGACAGATAAAGACCCACCTCCCGCATGAACTGTAAATAAACACACAGGCCTGAGAAAGCGAGTGCAGTGTCACCTTTCCCAGTGCTTGGAAAGGGGAAACCTTGTAGCAGAGGCTCACGCACAGGAGAACTCTGAGTAAACAAAGCCTGCAGGGCCAGGTGAGTGCAAAGCTCACCCCTGAGATCTGCATAAATAACGTCGCCAGCTACAGCAGGCTGACAACAGCGGGCAGGCAAGCCACAGCTGCAGACACCATTCTCAGAACTGTCTCCAGACTCTTTTTTTTTTTCGCTCTCTTTTTCTCCCTACCTTTGATGAGAGAACAATTGAATTACACTTGCCTGCTGAAAAACTTACTGAAACTGTGTTACATTTGAACTTGGGATACAAGGTGGGGTGTTTTTGTGCGTGTGTGTGTAGTTTTGTTCTAATTTATGTGTCCCCTTTGACAAGACAACTACAGAACAATATCTGAGGCACCATCTCAGGAATGGAGACTGAGACAGACACCCAAATTATTAAGACTGAAACTTCATTGCATTTGAACTTGGAGGTTTTTGGTTTTTTAAAAATTTTCTATTTTTCATTTTATTTAATTATATATATATATATATATATATATATATATATATATAAATTTCTTTCATTTACTTATTTTTTATTTATATTCTTATCTTTATTCTTTTTATTTTTTATTTTCAATCCTCTCTCTGTCTCTCTAATGCCTTTTCAGCTTACTGTCGATTAGTACACTAAAGCTCCCTGTTTATACCTTTGAAACTTTCTTGCTGATTCCTTGTTCTGTTTTCTCCTTCTTGTCTGTTTGTTTTTCCCTTTTCTTTAACTTCTTGCTTTCCATCTCCACTAACCCTTCCATTCTAAATATCACCATTGTTATTATTACAAGCTAGAAAATACTTAATTGCACACAGTACAGGGACAGTAACAACACCAAAGACAATGATGGGAAGACAGAAAAAACAGGGAAACCAGTTTCCCCACAGCAAAAAATTAGTACAGGAACCAGAGAGGAATGAAGAAAACAGGTACTCAGATCCAGACTCCAACAAAATGAAGATAAACTATGCCAAAGGACCCAATGAAGCCCACAAGAATAATTTAAAAGAAGACATACTACAGGTACTCAATGAGAATTTTATAGAGATGATACTGGATAGGGTCAACCAAAATGTACAGGAGACACTCAAGAAATTCCAAGACAACAAAAATAGAGAATTTGAAAAAGCAAAAGAAGAAATAAAGGAAACCATAGAAGCACTGTATAAACACCAAAGTGAAAGAGAGAACACAATGAATAAATGGATAAATGAACTCAGGACAAAAATAGACAACAATAAAGAAGAAAACAGCCAGGATATGGAAAACCTCAGAAAAAAGAACGAAACAGAACTGCAAAACAAAACGGAAGGCCAATCCAGCAGAACACAACAAACAGAAGACAGAATCTCAGAACTTGAAGATGAAATGATAATTAAAGGAAAAACCGAAGAACTATTAATTAAACAACTCAAGACCTGTGAAAAGAAAATGCAAGAACTCACTGACTCCATCAAAAGACCAAACTTGAGATCATGGGCATCGAAGAAGGAGAAGAGGTGCAAGCAAAGAGAATGCGTGATATATTCAACAAAATAATAATGGGAAATTTCCCAAATCTAGAGAAAGATATTCCCGTACAGATACAAGAGGCCTCCAGGACACCAAACAGACCAGATCAAAATAGAACCACTCCATGACATATCATCATTAAACCAACAAGTTCAGAAACTAGGGAAAGAATATTGACGGCTGTAAGAGAGAAAAAACAAGTAACATACAAAGGTAAACCCATCAAAATCACAGCAGACTTCTCAACAGAAACATTAAAAGCAGGGAGAGCGTAGGGTGAGATCTTCTGGGAACTGAACGAAAATCACTTCAACCGCAGGATACTCTACCCAGCAAAACTATCATTCAAAATAGATGGAGCAATAAAAGTCTTCCATGATAAGCAGAAACTAAACCAATATGTGACCACAAAGCCACCACTACAAAAGATTCTGCAAGGGATTCTGCACACAGAAAGTGAAACCCAACTTAACCATGAAAGGACAGGAAGCACCAAACCACAGGAAAAGAAAAACCAAGAAAGTAGAGAGTAACCTCAACATAGGAACACACAATCAAACCTTCAAACAACTAAGACTACTAAATGACAGGAATCACCACATACCTATCAGAACTAACGCTTAATGTTAACGGACTTAATTCACCCATCAAAAGGCACTGCTTCACAAAATGGATTAAAAGGGAAGATCCAACAATTTGTTACTTACAGGCGTCCCATCTCACTGACAGAAATAAGCATAGGCTAAGGATGAAAGGCTGGAAGAAGATTTACCAAGCCAATGGCCCCTGAAAACAGGTAGGAGTAGCAATACTTATCTCTGACAAAGTAGACTTCAAACCTACATTGATCAATCGAGATAAAGAAGGACATTCCATACTAATAAAAGGGGGAATAGACCAAAATGAAATAATAATCCTCAACCTGTATGCACCCAATGTCAATGCACCCAATTTCATCAAACATACTCTGAAAGACCTAAAAGCATATATAAACGCCAACACAGTGGTTGTGGGAGACTTTAACACCCCAATATCATGAATAGATAGGTCATCCAAACAAAAAAATCAATAAAGAAATCCTAGATCTAAAATATACAATAGATTAAATAGACCTACTTGATGTCTACAGAACATTTCATCTAACTTCTGCATAATATACATTCTTCTCAGCAGCCCATGGAACCTTCTCCAAAATAGAGCATATCCTAGGGCACAAAGCAAGTCTCAGCAAATATAAGAAAACAGAAATTATACCATGCATACTATCTGATCACAATGTAGTAAAAGTAGAACTCAACAACAAAAGTAAAGACAAAAAACATGCAAACAGCTGGAAACTAAATAACTCATTACTTAATGAAGAATGGATCATCGATGCAATAAAAGAGGAAATTAAAAAGTTCCTGGAAGTCAATGAAAATGAAAACACAACCTACCAGAACCTATGGGACACAGCAAAGGCAGTCCTGAGAGGAAAGTTTATAGCCATGAGTGCATATATTAAAAAGATTGAAAGATCCCAAATCAATGACCTAATGATACATCTCAAACTCCTAGAAAAACAAGCACAAGCAAATCCTAAAACAAATAGAAGGAGAGAAATAATAAAAATAAGAGCTGATATCAATGAAATAGAAACCAAAAAAGCCATACAAAGAATTAACGAAACAAAAAGTTGGTTCTTTGAAAAAATAAACAAGATCGATAGACCCCTGGCAAACCTGACTAAAATGAGGAGAGAAAAAATCCAAATTAGTAGAATCAGGAATGCAAAAGGGGAGATAACAACAAACACCATGGAAGTCCAGGAAATCATCAGAGACTACTTTGAGAACCTATATTCAAATAAATTTGAAAATCTAAAAGAAATGGACAGATTTCTAGATACATATGATCCTCCAAAACTGAACCAAGAGGAAATTAACCACCTGAATAGATTTATAACACAAAATGAAATTGAAGCAAGAGTCTCCCCAAAAAGAAAAGTCCAGGACCTGATGGAGTCTCTGCTGAATTCTATCAGACCTTTAAAAAGAACTGATACCAAACCTCCTTAAACTGTTCCACGAAATAGAAAGGGAAGGAAAACTGCCAAACACATTTTATGAAGCCAGTTTTACACTCATCCCAAAACCAGGCAAAGACACCTCCAAAAAGGAGAACTATAGGCCAATCTCCTTAATGAACATTGACGCAAAAATCCTCAACAAAATAATGGCAAACCGAATTCAACAGCACATCAAAAAGATTATTCACCACGACCAAGTAGGCTTCATTTCAGGAATGCAGGGGTGGTTCAACATACAAAACTCAATAAACGTACTAAACCACATTAACAGAAGCAAAGACAAAAACCACTTGATCATCTCCATAGATGCAGAAAAAGCCTTTGATAAGATCCAACACCATTTCATAATAAAAGCTCTAAGAAAACTAGGAATAGAAGGAAAGTACCTCAACATTATAAAAGCTATATATGACAAACCTACAGCCAGCATTATACTTAATGGAGAAAAACTGAAACCATTCCCTCTAAAATCAGGAACCAGACAAGGATGCCCACTATCTCCACTCCTATTCAACATAGTACTGGAATTCCTACCCAGAGCAATTGGGCAAGAAGAAGGAATAAAAGGAATACAATTAGGTAAAGCAACTGTCAAAATATCCCTATTTGCAGATGACATGATCCTATACCTTAAAGACCCAAAAAACTCTACTCAGAAGCTCTTAGACATCATCAATAGCTACAGCAAGGTAGCAGGATATAAAATCAACATAGAAAAATCATTAGCATTTCTATACACTAACAATGAGCAAACTAAAAAAGAATGTATGAAAACAATTCCATTTACAATAGCCTCAAAAAAAATCAAATACCTAGGTGTAAACCTAACAAAAGATGTGAAAGACCTCTACAAGAAAAACTATACACTTCTGAAGAAAGAGATTGAGGAAGACTATAGAAAGTGGGGAGATCTCCCATGCTCAGGGATTGGTAGAATCAACATAGTAAAAATGTCGATACTCCCCAAAGTAATCTACATGTTTAATGCAATTCCCATCAAAATTCCAATGACATTCATTAAAGAGATTGAAAAATCTACTGTGAAATTTATATGGAAACACAAGAGGCCACGAATAGCCAAGGCAATACTCAGTCAAAAGAACAATGCTGGAGGTATCACGATACCTGACTTCAAACTATATTACAAAGCAATAACAATAAAAACAGCATGGTACTGACACAAAAACAGACATGAAGACCAGTGGAACAGAATAGAGGACCCAGATATGAAGCCACACAATTATAACCAACTTGTCTTTGACAAAGGAGCTAAAAATATATGATGGAGAAATAGCAGCCTCTTCAACAAAAACTGCTGGGAAAACTGGTTAGCAGTCTGCAAAAAACTGAAACTAGATCCATGTATATCACCCTATACCAAGATTAACTCAAAATGGATCAAGGATCTTAACATCATCCACAAACTCTAAAGTTGGTACAGGAAAGAGTAGGAAATACTCTGGAGTTAGTAGGTATAGGTAAGAACTTTCTCAACGAAACCCCAGCAGCACAGCAACTAAGAGATAGCATAGATAAATGGGACCTCATAAAACTAAAAAGCTTATGTTCATCAAAAGAAGTGGTCTCTAAACTGAAGAAAACAACCAGAGAGTGTGGGAAAATATTTGCCAGCTACACATCAGACAAAGGACTGATAACCAGAATATATAGGGAACTTAAAAAACTAAATTCTCCCAAAACTAATGAACCAATAAAGAAATGGGCAATTGAACCAAACAGAACTTTCTCAAAAGAAGAAATTCAAATGGGCAAAAAACACATGAAAAAATGCTCACTATCTCTAGCAATAAAGGAAATGCAAATTAAAACCACGCCAAGATTCCACCTCACCCCTGTTAGAATAGCCATCATTAGGAACACCACCACTAACAGGTGTTGGCGAGGATGCGGGGAAAAAGGAACTTTCTTACACTGCTGGTGGGAATGTAAACTAGTACAACCTCTCTGGAAAAAAATTTGGAGGCTACTTAAAAAGCTAGACATTGATCTACCATTTGATCCAGCAATACCACTCTTGGGGATATACCCAAAAGACTGTGACACAGGTTACTCCAGAGTCACCTGCACACCGATGTTTATTGAGGTACTATTCACAATAGCCAAGGTATGGAAACAGGCAAGATGCCCCACCACTGACGAATGGATTGGGAAAATGTGGTATCTATACACAATGGAATTTTATGCAGCCATGAAGAAGAATGAAATGTTATCATTTGCTGGTAATGGATGGAATTGGAGAACATCATTCTGAGTGAGGTTAGTCTGGCCCAAAAGACCAAAAATTGTATGTTCTCCCTCATATGTGGACATTAGTTCAAGGGCAAACACAAGAAGGGGATTGGACTTTGAGCACATGATAAAAGCGAGAGCACACAAGGGAGGGGTGAGGATAGGTAAGACACCTAAAAAATTAGCTAGTATTTGTTGCCCTTAACGCAGAGAAACTAAAGCAGATACCTTAAAAGCAACTGAGGCCAATAGGAAAAGGGGACCAGGAACTAGAGAAAAGCTTAGATCAAAAAGAATTAACATAGAAGGTAACACACACGCACAGGAAATCAATGTGAGTCAATGCCCTGTATAGCTATCCTTATCTCAACCAGCAAAAACCCTTGTTCCTTCCTATTATTGCTTATACTATCTCTTCAACAAAATTAGAGATAAGGGCAAAATAGTTTCTGCTGGGTATTGAGGGGGTTGGGGGGGAGAGGGAGGGGATGGACCGGTGGTAAGGGAGAGTGTGGGGGCAGGGGGGAGAAATGACCCAAGCCTTGTATGCACATATGAATAATAAAACAATTTTTAAAAAATTTAAAAATGAAAGATAAGAAGGTAAATAAGCTTCTTCTGGGGGTGGATACCAGTGGGAGGGGTAGGGTAAATGGTAAGGTTGTAGGAGAAAGAATATGGTGGATATAGTTTATATACCTATATGAAAATAGAACAATGAAACTTGCTGATGTTCTAAGAAGGGGGAAGGTGGATGTGGGAGAATGACAGCAGTGAATCCAAGATATATTGTAAGCTCATACGTAAATGTCATGATGAATCCCCCCTGTGGAACTAATATAGGCTAACAAAAAAAATCAATAAGAAAATCTGACAGACAGCCATAGCCAAGAGGAATCTAAGGAGACATGACATCTAAATTCAAGATTTTTATCATATCTGTGCATGTTTTTATTAATTAATTTTTTATCAATTTATTATCATATTCACAAATAATTTATAGTTACTTCATAAAAATTATATCATATTCTATATATTCACTTAAAACATTTTTGTGCTGATAAACATTGTGTCTTTCAGAGTTGTCTGTGTTTATATCATGGGGTTTGGCTAGCGTAGTATTCTATTATATAAATACACTTTTGAGCATTATAAACAATGCCACACATATTGTTCCTTTTACATAGTTCCTTGTATACCAAAACAAGAATTCTCTAAGAGTGCTGCCTGTGAGCAGGTTTCTGTATCTCAACTTTACCAAGATTGTCCTTCAAAGTAGTTATGACAATAGTGAGCATGTTTTGTAGATCATAACCTTTTCTGTGAACTTGCTTTTTGTATGGCATTGATGTCACCTAATCTGATTATTCACTCCTACTCTAGAGTTCTGAGTGACTTCTGACACTACAGAAACACATCCATACTCAAAGGCTAAAGTTTTATCACCAGTAAGCAGTTTCTGAAGAATTTGACATTAGATCTGAAAACAATTTCATAAAAGGAACTCAACAATGTCATCACTTGAGTAAATATCTATCTTCAATAGGTTTTAACTCTGAAGGGCTGTGTTTGCACTAAGGTATAAATATGTTAATTTTTTAAAAAGTTACTACTTAATAAACATATTTGTAAAGAGTGAAAAAAAGCTTGGAACAGAAGATAATGTATTTTAAAATTGATTCAATCAGCATCACTTACATCTTCTTTCTACTCCTGGGATCATAAACCAGAAAGGATGTCCACTGCAAGAAGTTAATCATTTGAGTTGCTCCGCTCTGCATCCATCAACCTTTCCCCTGTCCTGCCCCCTATAGTCATCCATTCGCCAGTGCTCAAGGTGGAGACCAAGGAGAAATAAAAACAAACAATAGCAGCAGCAGCAAAAACTATGCATGCTTTTTCTTTTGACAACTTTTATTATGTTGTTTTGTTTCAAGCAAAAGTTATGTTCTTCTTCCTCTTTTTAGCTTCCCCTCCATTTTTTTTTCTGTTACTGTCCTTTTCACTTTGCAACTATCCTCAAAGTGAAAAATGCCAGACATAGAACAGGCAGGTGGGGACACAACAGAGTAGAGTGACTGCATCCACGGTTGTGCTTAGATGAGCCTGGAGGAAGGATAGTTTCCTTCATTCCAATTTTTGCCACCGCTGGGAGGCTGAAGCATTCTTTGTCTTACTCCTTTTAAGTCTTTTACCTAAAGCATTTTGGGTTAATCAGTTACTGATGTTCTCTGGGTATCCCTCCCTACTATAATAAGAGTGTGTTTTATTTCCTGTTGTGGTTTTCTGCAATGGAGAGAACCTGATTAGAGAGTTGATAAAAAAAACTCTTCTAAATAATTTGTCCATAACACTAAAATCTTATTAGTGAACAATGTAGTTTCGGTAAAAAGCGTCACTTTAATCAAAAAGAACATAGGCCAGCTGTCAACCCACAGCTGCACCACTTCCCACATGCAGAAAGCAAGGTTCAGGAGGTCATTTGGGAGAGAATGGCTCTTTCAAGACCAACACAAGGCCACTACCATGGCCTGTGTTCTGCTCTCCTATTGTAAATAAAGACTTTGTGAAAATGCTTGGATAGGTGGAGGTTAACATTTTCCACAACTTTAATGGAATTCCTGAACTTGCTTTTCTCCAGGTAATCAGGGCACTTGACCTCAGTTGAATAGCCATTCAGAAAAAATATATTCAGGCTTCTCAGTTCCGCAATCACTAACCTATCAGGGGAAAGTGGGGTAAATTAAGAATTATCTTTATGTGTCCAGACTTGAAACAGTGCTGCTCAACTTCTGTGCCACTCATGTGATTTGTATTAGAGTAGGGAATGGTTTAAAATGGCTCCCTGAATTATTATTCTCTCTCTCTCTCTCTGGGTGGTGGTACTGGGGTTTGAACTCAAGGCCTTGTGTTTGCTAGGCAGGTGCTCTTCCACTTGAAACACGCTCCCAGACTTTTTTGCTTTTTAGTTATTCTTTTGGATAGGGTCTCATGGTTTTGCTCAGAGTTGGCCTCCAACTGTAATCTTCTTACTTATGCTTCCTGCATAGCTAGGATTAGCTTCTTTATTGAGATGGTGGTCTCACTAACTTTTTGCCCTGGCATATCACACTCCTTCCAAGATCCATCCTTTCCCAGTAGCTGTAGATATGTAAGTCGTAGTATCCAACCCTGAATTTTTCTTCATATGAACAGTTTAAAGGTTGAGAAATTTTGTACCCATAGATTTAAGAAGTGGTTGGATAACCAAAATACATTTACTAATTGCTGGCCAGATTCCCAGCATCATGGGTAACTATGAAACCATAGTTGTAAGCTTATTACCAAGTATCTAAACACTATTATAATCCTGATTTTGAGAGTCTCATATCTTAACATGACCTCCTAGCTTACTAGCTCATTGGCCTTAGATCTCCCAGTCCAAGAGTTCTCACTCCTCTTTTATCTCTTTATTACCTACACTTTCTTCCTTGGGCAGCTTAGGCAGTATATTCTATCTGCTCTGATGACTTGGAATATATTGTACTGTATTTCTCTAATTAATGACTTCTCCCATTCTCTGAGAGAGAGAGCTGTTGACATTTCTCCTCTTTTCTGAAACTGATGGTCTCTCATTCCTCATTCTGGTTAGAATATACATAGAAGTGAACAGAGAAGATACCACCACTCCAGCACATCTGTGAGTCTCGTGACATCTGAATCCTGCTCTTCTGCCTGTTCACTCGCTGAGTGATGGAGAGCTCCTGCTCTTATCTCAGACCACCCCTCTCCTAGCTTGGATCTGAGCCTATCTCATTGATTCTAGGACTTTCCTTCTGCATCTATTGCCTCTGTTTTCTGCATTATCAATTGCTACCTCTCCACTGGGTCAATCTGGTCAGCATATAGAAAGGCTGAACTGTGTATCACAAATTAAAGAGAAAATCCTCCCTTGACCTTAGACTCTCCCCCAGCAACAATCTCACTTCATTGTTTACCTTAAGCAAAAATCTTTTTTAAAAAATTCATTTATTCACATGTGCATACATTGTTTGGGTCATTTCTCCCCTACCACACACCCATCCTCTCCCCACATCCCCATCGCTTCCAGGCAAAACCTGTTCTGCCCTTATCTCTAATTTTGTTGAAGAGAAGACATACATAATAAGAAAGACAGTGTTTCTGCTAGTTGATTTAAGGATAGCTATACAGAGAGATTCTTAACATTTCTTCCATGTACAAATGTGTTACAATCCAAAGTGATTCATCTCTAACTGATCTTCACACTGGCTCCTGATCCCCTTCTCGTATTGACCTCTGTTGCATTAAGGTTTCTGTATTAGTTCCGATGCAGTGGGGACATCAAATGCTTTCATGTTTTGGGTTTACTACCTATCCCCATACCTCCCATATGTGCTCTCCCCTTGTCATGTGACCCAAGTCCAACAACATTGCTGTATTTGCCTTAGATCTAAAGTCCGCACATGGGGGGTTACGGAGGGGGTGGGGGAAGGGGGGAGAAATGACCCAAACATTGTATGCACATATGAATAAAATAAAAATTAAAAAAATAAATAAAGTCCACATATGCATGAGAACATACGATTTTTGGTCTTCTGAGCCTCACTAACCTTGCTCTGAATGATGTTCTCCAGTTCCATCCATTTACTTGAAAATGATAAGATTTCATTCTTCTTCATGGCTGAGTAAAATTCCATTGTGTATAAATACCACATTTTCTTAATCCATTCGTCAGTGGTGGGGCATCTTGGTTGTTTCCATAACTTGGCTATTGTGAATAGTGCTGCAATAAACATGGGTGTACAGGTGCCTCTGGAGTAACTTGTGTTGCATTCCTCTGGGAATTTCCCCAGGAGTAAGATTGCTGGATCAAATGGTAGATCTATGTTTAGACTTTTAAGAAGCCTTCAAATTTTTTTCCAGAGTGGTTGTGTTAGTTTGCATTCCCACCATCAGTGTACGGGGCTTCCTTTTTCTTCACATCCTTGCCAAACCTGTTGATGGTGGCGTTTGTGATAATGACTATTCTAACATGGGTGAGATGGAATCTTAGTGTGGTTTTGATTTGCATTTCCTTTATGCCTAGAGATGGTGAGCATTTTTTTAAGTGTTTTTTTGGCCATTTGAATTTCTTCATTTGAGAAAGTTCTGTTTAGTTCAGTTGCCCATTTCTTTATTGGTTCATTGATTTTGGGAGAATTTAGTTTCTTAAGTTCCCTATATATTCTGGTTATCAGTCCTTTGTCTAATGTATAGCTGGTAAATATTTTCTCCCACTCTGTAGGTGGTCTCTTCAGTTTAGAGACCATTTCTTTTGTTGTGCAGAAGATTTTTAATTTTATGAAGTCTGATTTGTCCATTCTTTCTCTGAGTTGCTGGGCTGCTGGGGTTCTATTGAGGAAGTCCTTGCCTATACCTTCCTATACTAACTTCAGAGTTAGTATATTAACTCCTTCCATACTAACTTCAGAGTTTCGGGTCTGATATTAAGGTCCTTGATCCATTTTGAGTTGATACTAGTATAGGGTGATAAAAATGGATCTAGTTTCAGTTTTTTGCAGACAGATAACCACTTTTCCAAGCAACATTTGTTGAAGAGGCTGTCTTTTCTCCATCGTATGTTTTTGTTGCCTTTGTCAAAAATAAGTTGGGCATACATGTGTGGATTCATATCCAGGTCCTCTATTCTGTTCCACTGGTCTTCATGTCTGTTTTTATGCCAGTACCATGGTGTTTTTATTCCTATTGCTTTGTAATATAGTTTAAAGTCGGGTATTGTGATACCCCCAGCATTGCTCTTTTTGTTGAATATTGTCTTGGCTATTCGTGGTCTCTTGTGTTTCCAAATGAACTTTAGGGTAGATTTTTCAATCTCTGTGATGAAAGTCATTGGGATTTTGATGGGAATTGCATTAAACATGTAGATAGCTTTTGGTAGTGCAGCCATTTTTACTATGTTGATTCTACTAATCCATGAGCACAGGAGATCTTTACATCTTCTGTAGTCTTCCTTGATCTCTTTCTTCAGGGGTTCATAATTCTTCTTGTAGAGGTCATTCACATCCTTTGTTAAGTTTACTGTAGGTATTGGATTTTCTTTGAGGCTATTGTAAATGGAATTGTTTCCATATATTCCTTCTCAGTTTGATCTTTGTTGGTGTATAGAAAAGCTAATGATTTATGTAAGTTAATTTTGTATTCTGCCACCTTGCTATAGCTGTTTATGGTGTCTAGGAGATTTTGAGTAGAGTTGTTTGGGTCTTTAAGGTATAGGATCATGTCATCTGCAAATAGGGATATTTTGACAGTTTCTTTACCTGTTTGTATTCCTTTTATTTCTTCTTCTTGCCTAATTGCTCTGGCTAGGAATTCCAATACTATGTTGAATAGGAGTGGGGATAGTGGGCACCCTTGTCTCGTTCTTGATTTTAGGGGAAATGGTTTCAGTTTTTCACCATTAAGTATGATGTTAGCTATAGGTTTGTCATATATAGCCTTTACAATGTTGAGGTACTTTCCTTCTATTCCTAGTTTTCTTAGAGCTTTTATCATGAAGTGGTGTTGGATCTTATCAAAGACTTTTTCTGCATCTATGGAGAAGATCAAGTGGTTTTTGTCTTTGCTTCTATTAATGTGCTGTATTACATTTATAGATTTGCATATGTTGAACCACCCCTGCATCCCTGAGATGAAGCCAACTTGGTCATGGTGGATGATCTTTCTGATGTGTTGTTGGATTCAGTTTGCCATTATTTTATTGAGGATTTTTGCATTGATGTTCATTAAGGAGATTGGTCTATAGTTCTCCTTTTTGGAGGTGTCTTTGTCTGGTTTTTGGATTTGAGTAATATTGCCTTTGTAAAATGAGTTAGGTAGTGTTCCTTCCCTTTCTGTTTTGTGGAACAGTTTAAGGAGGGTTGGTATTAGTTCTTCTGTAACATCTGGTAGAACTCCGCAGAGAATTCACCAGGTCCTGGACTTTTTTTGGGGGAGACTCTTTATTGCTGCTTCAATTTCACATTGTGTTATAGATCTATTCAGGTGATTAATATCCTCTTGGTTCAGTTTTGGATGGTCGTAAGTATCTAGAAATCTTTCCATTTCTTCAAGATTTTCAAGTTTATTTGAATATAGGTTCTCAAAGTAGTCTCTGATGATTTCCATGGTGTTTGTTGTTATCTCCCCTTTTGCATTTCTGATTTTACTGATTTGGGTTTTTTTTCTCCTCATTTTGTGCTGAAGTTGGATGAAATATTTTTAGACATCAGCTAGGTTCATTTGCTCTATGGCATGATTTAGATCTAAGATTTCTTTATAGATTTTTTTGTTTGGATGACCTATCTATTGGTGATGGAGTGGTATTAAGGTCTCCCACTACCACGGTGTTGGAGTCTATATATGTTTTTAGGTCCTTCAGAGTATGTTTGATGAAATTGGTTACATTGACGTTGGGTGCATATAGGTTGATAATTGTTATTTCCTTTTGGTGTATTTCCCCTTTTATAAGTATGGAGTGTCCTTCTTTATCTTGTTTGTTCAGTGTAAGTTTGAAGTATATTTTGTCCAAGATAAGTATTGTTACCCCTGCCTGTTTTCGAAGGGCATTGGCTTGGTTGATCTTTGTCCAGCCTTTCACCCTCAGGCAGTGCTTGTTTCAGTTGATGAGATGGGTCTCCTGTAGGCAGCAGATTGTGGATCTTCCTTTTTAATCCAGTTTGCCAATTGGTGTCTTTTGATGGGGGAATTTAGTCTGTTAACCTTCAGTGTTAGTATTGATAAGTGTGTGGTGATTCCTGTCATTTAGTTGTCTTTGTTGTTTAAGGGTTTGATTGTGTGCAGCTGAATCAATGTTACTCTCTACTTTCTTGCCTTTTCTTCTCCTGTGGTTTGGTATTGCCTGCCTTTTCATGGTTTTGTTTGCTTTCACTTTCTGTGTGCAGAATTCCTTCAAGAGTCTTTTGTAGTGGTGGTTTGGTGGTCATATATTGTTTTGGTTTCTGCAAGACTTTTATTGTTCCATCTATTTTGAATGGTAGTTTTGCTGGGTAGAGTATCCTAGGGTTGAAGTTTTTTCATTCAGTGCCTGGAAGACCTCACTCCATGCTCTTCTTGCTTTTAAGGTTTCTGTTGAGAAATCTGTTGTGATTTTGATGGGGTTACCTTTGTATGTCATTTGTTTTTCTCTCTTACAGCCTTCAATTATTATTTCTCTATTATCTATGCTTGTTTTTTAATTGATAATATATCATGGGGTATCTCTATTTTGGTCAAGTCTCTTTGGTGTCCTAGAGGCTTCTTGTACCTGAGTGGGCATAGTTTTCTCTAGATTTGGGCAATTTCCTGTGATTATTTTGTTGAATATATTACTAATTCCTTTTGCTTGCCCCTCTTTTCCTTCTTTGATGCCCATGATTTTCAGGTTTGGTCTTTTGATAGATGGTGAGTTCTTGCATATTCCTTTCACAGACTTGAGTTGTCTAATAGTTCTTCAGTTTTTCCTTTAATTACCATTTCATCTTCAAGTTCTGAGATTCTGTCTTCTGCTTGTTCTAGTCTGCTGGAGTTTCCTTCCATTGTGTTTTGTATTTCTGTTTCATTCTTTTTTCTTAGGTTTTCCATCTCATGGGTCACTTCCTGTTTAATATTGTCAATTTTTTCCCTTAATTCATTTATCTCTCTATTTATGGTGTTTTCTGTTTCACTTTGCTGTTTATTTAGGGCTCCTATGATTTCATTTATTTGTTTTTGTGTTTTCTCATATTCTTTATTTTTGTTGTCTTGGAATTTCTTATGTGCCTCCTTCATGTTTTGGTTGACCATGTATATAAACATCTCTATGAAATTCTCATTGATTACTTGCAGAATTTCTTTTTTCAGGGTGTTCTTGTGGGCTTCGTTTCATTCATTGGTATTTTTTGTTTGTTTTGTTGGAGTCTAGATCTGGATGTCTATTTTCTTCATTTCCCTCTGAATCCTGTACTAATTTATTTTTTGGGAGAGAATGGTTTCCATCTCTTTTTCATCTTCCCATGATTCCACTTGGTACTGTTTCTGTCCCTGTTCTATGTGTAATTTAGTATTAGCTCACTTAACAATGGTAAAATTACCAAAACCAAGAAAGGCGAAAAATGAAGAAAAAGAAAGAGAAAAAAGAAAAAATGGCAAACCAAAAAAATCAACAGGAAGAGATGGTGGACAATCAAACATCAACCAAGACAAACAAACACTTAAAGGAAACAAAAAGAATAAAGAAAAAAACAGTAGAATTTCAGCGTTAGTAGTTTTGGTGTTACTTCTTTAGCATTTAGTCCTGTTTGTCTGCATCTCCTAGGCAGATTTGGAGCCCATGTCTGGTGGTGCTGGTGCCCTCCTGTGGCAGGAGGCAGGTGGCAGCCAGTGGGCAGTGGGTGGGCTGCAGCATGGTTGTCCTGTGGGGTGTGCCTGCGGGGTGGAGGCCTGGTGGGGTGGCAGCCTGGCAGGCTGGCAGGCAGCCTGACGGTCCTGCAGGGTGGGGGCCCAGTGGGGCTAGGGCCTGGCGGTCTGGTGGGCAGGCAGCCGCCCACCTGTTCTTTCAGTGTATTGTGAAGTGGAGAAGCCTTCCACAAGCTAGGGGTTCAGGGTGCTGAAGTTTCAGGTCTCCCTGCTTTACCTCAGCCAAGTGTGTCCTCAGCATTTCAGCAAGGTCCCTGATTCCCAGAGCTCCCACAGTCTGTGTCTGTGTTCCCGTCACTATTTTGGATCCTCCTCATCAAAAATCTTTTAAAGAATTGCTTATATTTGTCATATCTTATTCTTCCATTTAATTCCCTTTATTTAGGTGTTTATCCTGTATTCACTCACCATATCCTCTGAGAATTCTCTTTTTAAAGTCACCAATGATGTTCATCTTGCCACATCCAATGGAAATTCTTGATCCTCTTTTTATTTGAAGTTTCAGTACATTCAATGTGGTCACATCATACTTTCTGAAATATTTTATTTATTTGCTTTCTAGGACTCAACTTTCTACTTATTTTACCTCATTGTCCACTTCCCTTTCATTCTCTTAATGAATACATTCTTTCTCTCCTTCTCTTAAAGCTGGAAGTTCCCATGACTGAGGTCTCAAAACTCTTATTCTGTCTGGCTGATATCCTCAAATCTTATGGCTTTAATTCACCTCTGCATTTGCCTCTCTGAGCCAGCCCCTGAGATACCACCTTATAACCAGCCACATCTTCATCTCCAGAAATCTGATGGTATCTCCAAGCTAACATTTCTAACTCAAAATTCAGATTCCACTTTTGTGTACCACTCTTCCTTTAGTGGTTCATATAAATAACCTAGAATTTTACTCCTAATTCCATATTTTCCCTCAAGTGCTGCTTCTAATATATCAGCAAGGCTTATTGGATCTGTCTTTAAAATATACACAAGTCTAATTACAATTTTCATCACTTTCCCTTCCACCGCTGCAGCCCAAGTCCCCATCATGTCCCTGCCTCATTGCCATAACTCTCACAGAGTGAATTATTGAAAGGTAAATCACATTTACTCCAACAAATACATGCTTTTTATCACACACAGAATAAAATCTAAACACTGTAATACAGCTCATAAACTCCCAAATGATCCAGCCCTACCCATCTCAGTTATTTCAAAAAACACAAGTCTTCCTCTTTGCTTATTCCAGTTTACTCACCCTGGCTTTCTTCCTCATCTTTGCATACTGCAAGGCCATTTTCAGCTCAGGCATCTGCACCTGTAGTCCTTCTCACAGGAATACTCTTCAAAAGGCTGTTAAAGAACTTGTTCTTAAAGATTTTTTAGATCTCTTCCCCAGTGTCACCTTCTTAACCACTTTATCTAACAAATGAACAATGGCCAGCGCACACATTGATCTTCTTTGAATTTTGGTTCTTTTTGATCCACATTGCTTATTGGCATTTAAGATTGCTTTCTATATTTATTTGCTTGATATTCTACATCCTCCTCCAGAGTTGAAGTTATGTGAATGTGTAGACTTAGGCTGTTTTGTTTACTGATACATCCTTAGGCCTAGGTTGAAGCTTCAGTGTTCAGAACAAAATAGATGCTCAGTACTTACTGAATAAATAAATGTATATAATACCTATTTTCTCATGAAACTCCACTGCACCATAAACTATCACTATATAGGTTCACATCATTTATGTGGCAAACCATGTTTCACAAAAGTACAATTCTGTAAGCCAAACGTTTGCTATCATAAGGTTAGCAAGTAAGATAGACATTATTCTTTGCTTCAATCAAACATAAATCACTGAATTCCACATATTAACACTTTCAATATGTCAGTACTCATGTTTTGATGTCTGACCCAAAACAACAATTGACCCATGACATACTTTATTAAAAAATTAGTTTAGGCACCATTTTTTCTTTTACTATTTGACCTTACCCAAAAGGTAATAATTGTACCCAAATGGGAACAATGGCATTGAGATAGGAAAAACTGTATCACAGGGCAAAAATTGCCCAGTGGCCACAGAAAGATAAATTGTGTTTCTATTGAATTAGGTTTGAGCTGGTTAGAAAGGAGAGATGGAAGTCACAATTAGTTGAGATTCTTTCATGGAGCAGTCAGGTGGGAAACTACTAGGTAATGAGGGGCTAGATGGGTTCTTGAGGAATACCAGTGATGGGCTACACGTGGTATTTGAGAGGTGTGACCCTGAGGGGTATGCACAGAAAGAACGAATGGGTTGGGAATGAACTTGGAGAGTCACGTTTGGACCGAGACATCATGTGATGATGGATAGTGACATTGCCTCTCATTTATACAATATAAGAATTTACCTTTTTAAAAACTGGAATGGGAAAGAGAAGTCCACATATTTTTTTTTTTAAAGAAACTGAGGTAGCCCTGTTCCTTCCTGACTTCGTTTGAGCAAATGATAGAATTTCCAAGGCTGACAGCAGGAAAGTTAAGTAATTTATCGTGATTGAATTTATTCTGGAGGCAGAAAATTGAGCCAAAGAGAAAAGCACATTAATAATTTGTCTTTTTGTGGAATAGAATCCAAATGACATTTTTGCAAAGAATAGTAACAGTAGTCTCCTTATGGTGAACTCAAATTCACTTTCTAGTTTTTATATTTTAGACAGATAGTCTGAAATATTTCTGTGTGAAGTTACATGATTGCCTAAGATTTGCCTTCAAATAATCTGGGGCCAAGGGTGATGGTGATGATTACAGATGAAGCAAAATTGCTGAAACAAGAAATTGTTTGATTTATTTTTCTACTTTTGTATATGTTTGAAACTTTTCATACTAAAAAGTAAAAATGAAAACAACAAATATCTAGGAATTAAACTGAGTTTTCATGATGCCTTCAAATAAAGAAATAAGAAAAACGAATAGAATCTCCAAAATTCACCCAAATAAGTAAACTCCTCTTCTTATAGTCCATGATATTGTTTTCCAGGTCCACACCCCTTGAAGATGTCAGTTAATGTCTGTGCAGCCCAGAGAAAGGAAGGACCTTCAAAGTTAATTGAGAACAAAAGAACAAGGAGGGCACTGTAGAGCATGCACCTTTCCATGTGACTACTCCTTAAACATGTATGCTAGACAATCTAAACCAATCGCTCAGTGCACTTTTGCAGCTCCTCTCCTCTCTGGGTATGGCTTCACGGATTCCCTGTGGAAGAGCTGTGATCATAGTGTCAGGCTCTTTTACTATAAGGATAGATTCAATTTTTTAAAACAACTCTACTAGTTAAGATTTTTATTTGGCCCTAATTGAATCTGGTCATATGATCATATCTAACTAGTTGTGTGGGAAATGGTGAAGTTTTTTCTATCTCTGTGGCCATATACTGCCACACCAGCAATCCAGAAGTTGATTATCACAGAAAAAGGACTGAACGACTGTTGAATGATGATGGGAAAACTTGGATAATATACAGTAGTAAAATATAAACACAAAAGTCTTGAATGACTATTGTAATCAGTTGGCTTGTGTGTTTGTGTATGTGTGTGAGAGAGAGAAAGAGAGAAAGAGAGACAGACAGACCCAGAGAGATGAATGACCAGTAAACGTCTCCCAAAGAGAAGAGAAGTGTATAGCCTCCCAGAAGGATGGCTTTAAAGATGATGTCACAATGAGTTCTCAATGCCTGCCGTGTTTGTAATTTACCAAATGCATGATAATGGCACCATCCTTTGTGTACCAGGAACACAACATGAGTTTATACCTGCATAACCAAATATGTGGTATAATAAAGATCTTTTAAATTTCCTCTTTGTGATAAGTGATTATGGATGTAAACAGTTATCAGCATGATTATAGGTTTGGTAATACCTGTGGATGATGCAACCGTGATTTTAGGTGTAATGATTTCTCCCTTGTTCTTCCACGCTAGCTTTGCCTCTCCTGCGGTTAAACGCTATCCTTTTAATCTGTCTTGATTGCTTTGCCTTGTGCTAAGACTTGCTTAGGAACTCCTCAGAGGCACATTGTTTCACGGGAGACAGCTGTTCTTTACTAATGCAGACTGACTAGAGTTATATATAGTGACGATAATAATAAATTGTCTACACATAACACATACCACATGGGGACCCATTGATGAAAATTAGTGTTTTATGCATATGTGGTACTTTCCTTTGCAATTACAAATATCCAGCTTACTCTACCCTCCAGTTGCTGTAAAGACCCTCTTTTGTTCACAGAAGGGCCAAAAGTTGTTCCCTTAACTTCCTTGCCCCCTTGTAATTTCCTACTTAACTCGTCGACTGTTTAGGTTCCCCTTTCCAGTTGTATTAAACAGAGAATCATTTGAATCTCTAGGCTTTTAATTCTGTTTTTATGCTGTGAATATAAAGCAATTTCTAAGTAAATTCCATATCTACAAATGCAATACGTGTGAAATTGATGTTTGTAAAGTTCAGCTATATGAGGTACCAGTGACTGCAAAAAAAGGAGACTTTGGTTTTAAAATATTGGTTACCATTTTTTGTATTTTTGTTATAGCCATTTTCACTAGGATAAGATGGTATTTCACTGTGGTTTTGATTTGTATTTCCCTGATAGGTAGTGTCATAGAGCATTTTTTCATATCTTATTGGCTATTTGTAGGTCTTCTTTTGAGAAAACCTACTCAAATAACTTGCCCACTTTTAAATCAGATTATTTGTGTGTTTTGCTATTTGTGGGAATGCAAATTAGAATAGCCATTATGGAAAAGAGTATGGAGGTTTCTCAAAAATT
Organism: Castor canadensis; assembly: GCF_047511655.1. Taxonomy (NCBI): domain Eukaryota; kingdom Metazoa; phylum Chordata; class Mammalia; order Rodentia; family Castoridae; genus Castor; species Castor canadensis. The sequence continues at coordinate 163,481,827 of NC_133391.1, forward strand.
AAAAAAGAGAACTATCCTGTGATCCAGCAATCCCTTTACTGGGTATTTATCCAAAGGAAGTGAAGTCAATATATCAAAAGATAGCTGTACTCCCATGTTTACTAAAGCACCATTCACAATAACCAAGGTGCCCATCAACAGATGAATAAAGAAAGAAAATGTGGTTAGTTATACATGCACAGAATACTCTTTAGCCATAAAAAGGACAAAATCTTGTCATTTAATGCAACATGGATGAAACTGGATACTGCACTGTTAAGTGAAATAAGCCAACAACAACAACAACAACAAAAACAAGTACTGTATGGTCTCACCCATGCATGGAATCTAAAACAGCTCATAAAACTAGTGACAACAGTTTTATGGCTAGCAGAGGCCAGGCAGGGGAGAGAAGAAAGGGGAAAGACTGGGTAATGTGTACAAAGTCACAACCAGATAGAAGGAACACACATAGATGCTGTATTATAGGAGGGTGATTCTACTTAACAATACTGTGTTGTTTAACTCAAAATAATAAGAAGAGATGTTTTTGAGTGCTCTCATCATAAAAGAAAGGATAAATGTCAAGATGATGGATAACCTAAGTATCTTGAGCTAATCAGTTATACAATGTATAAATGTTATTGATTACCACAGAGAAGAAAAGTGGAATTAGGTCCTCACATCTTTGACAATAGTGCTTCTTTGTTTAAAACTACTAATTCGAGTTTCTTCACAGATCAGATAGTATTTGAGATAAATATATACAAAAATAGAGATCACCAACTTGAAGTAATATGTAATATGATCTCATTTAAAGTATCTTCTCACGTGCCATGTCTTTACTAGTGTTAATCTAACCAGACTCTTTAGACACAATGACAAATGTTCCTTTTTACTGCTGTATGGGATATCTCTAAAGCAGAAAATACAATTGTTCCCCACTGTGGCCTTTCAACAGCAATCTATTTTTGAAGTTGACAGTGGTATGAAAGGGCACTGGTAAACATTCTTCAGGATCTCTGGTTTTTATTTATTTTCAGGCTTTTATCTGATTGTTATTTTTTTCCTTCCTACTTTTACATCTCCTTGTGCTAACTTTTCGTGAAAAATCCTGTTATTTTTCTTGTTTCTTTTTTCATTTTGTACATCAGCATATGGTATAATAGCATTGGATTTGCTACAATTGCCCTACTTTTTACCAGAACAGTTTAAATGAGGGTTATAATTTCTCCATCTTCTGCTTGATTTTTCATTGGATCCATTATGACAGGATAAACTAGAAGTCCTTTCCCTAAAGAGGGAGCACAGAGTGTCTAAGGTCAGAGGTAACTTCACAGGCCACATGTGGTACCCAAGGATGATGTGGTCAGTAACTAAGTAGAACGTGACTCCTCCCATTCAGAGCCTTTTCCCATTCTTCTGGACTGGCTTTCCTCTTCCTATACAGGCATCTCCCAGCAGGCATCTATCTTTACTTTTGGCAGTTTTCTCTGTATACAATGTAGTAGAGAATGCGTTGGTCAATTTTGATATGGTAGATAGCATCTCTGGGTTTATTTGCTTTCCTTTGTAATGGAGGTAAGGTTAATGGAAAGAACTTGGGGATTAGGTCAACCTGGGCACTAATTTTGATTTTGACTATTCTTTCTGGGTGACCTGAACCAAATTCCCTTCTCTCAGTGATGTGTGAAGTAAGACATTTGAAGGGCCTGTATCATATCAGAGACTTCTATTGTTCTGCTTTCTTGTCCTACTCACCGCCCACCGATTTTGTGAGACTCTAGTGAGATAATATGAGACAACACACTGAAAATGCTTGGTAGTGCTCAGATTACTTTCAGTAGTTGAATATATAAATTTTTATCAGAAAATGATGAGTAATGACAATGGTTAAGTCAAAATGACACATACCCCTGGCTTGTCCCAGTGACTTTTAGAAATAATTTGAATGTGGGTCAAGTCCTTGTGTATATTTTATTCACTTCTATTTTTGTTTTTCAATAATCCTGAATAATGTATGAATTTCATGGTGTGAAATTATACTTGAGTGACTCAAAATTAGACCTCTTTATGCAGTTTCAATTGCAAATGCTAAGATATCTGAGTTTGTCAAATGATGACTATACAAACAATGGAAAAAATGGAATACTATTAAGGCTTATTAATTTCTACCACCCACTAATTGAGTGTGGCATTGTGCTGGCTGGTCTCCATTTGTCTCCTCAAATTGATTCTCTAGCATTTTCTCTCCAACTCTTTACGCCGGAAGGCCAGTTTCTGAGGACTACATACCTAGGGTTCTTTTGCTTTTCCAGTTGGGGTTGGTCAAAGGGAAGCACTGGCAAGGCCACAGCACATGGGAAGATAGAGGATCCAAAGCGTTTCTTCCCAGATTCTTAAGTACACTGTCTCTTGAACTGGGTGATTCCCTCCACAACAATAGTCATGGTTCCTTCTCCAATGCTCCAACTCTGGCGATCTCTTTCAGCACTAATTTTGGTACTTGTCCCCCACCCCTGTGAGTCCTGGGACCAGCAAAGACTTTCTGTTGCTGCTTTCTTGATGAGCACTTTCCCTGATTTCTTCCCTTAATTCTTCACATAGTTCTTTAAGTAATCCGTTCTTTACAGCTGCTGTATTTGAATCATCCACCGTGAATTCTATTTCCTATTGAGAGTTCAAGCTTTACTCTTAATGGCCTCAATTCACCAGAAGCCCATACAGTGGAACTCAGTCCATTTATTCTGCTATAACTCAATTCTGAGATGTGATAATTTAAGAAAAATGTTTCACTGTTCTGGATATTGGGAAGTCCAAGGGGAAGGTGCCAGCAGATTTGCTTGTCTGGTGAAGGGTGCATCCTCTGGAGGGGAGGAAGGCTGTGTCCTCACATAGCAGAAGGAGGAAGGCTAAGCTAGCCAAATGCTACATGAAACCTCTGCAATAAGAACATCTAACATCATTCATGAGGGACAAGCCCTCATAGCCAAATTACCTTTTAAATGTGCTATCTCTTAATAACATCACTTTGGCAACATCTGGATTTTGGAAGAAACACATTCAAACTCTGGCCCCCAGATTCTTGGTTTCCTATTCTGAGATCCTGTACTACTTAAGATATGAGAAAATTTCATCCTTGGGATATATCTGATTGTTCCTGCCTTTAATTATGCTTTCCAACTGAAAATGGGTATGGAGTACTTATCTTCTCTAAAATCGTCATTTAGTGAAGTTTCTCAGGTAAGAATTCACATGATAAACTCCAGTATAAAAATGTTTCTTTTTTTGTCCGATAAAATGTGATTGTTGAATATCTAATTTCTCTTTGAACTCCCAAAAGTATTTTGGGCAATGATCTGATAAATTATACACAATTAAGATGCCATTATTATTTTTATTAAGTGGTGAAGTCAAGGGTCATGGCAGACAGTGCTCTGCCTCACTGACTAGTAGATTCACCAGGTCTTAGTGTTAGGGAAGTAAGAGCTCAAATGCGGAAAGAGAAAACTTGACAGGCATAAGTATCTTTTTAATACTGAACTCATCATAGTATGGAAAAGATTTCTTTATTGAAGAAATAGGTGTTAGGGGTGTGGGTCAAGTGGTGGAGCATCTGTTCAGCATGCTCAATGCCTTGAGTTCAAACCCTAGTACTGACAAAAAAAGAAAGAAAATCAATAGGAGGAAGAAGAAAAAAGAAATGGATGTTCAGAGTTTTTAAGAAAATTGAGAAGAAAAATAAGAAAAGGCAAAACATTTCATAGATGGGCCAAGGTCATTGTTTTACAGGATCTCATAATTTAGGCTAAATGGCTTCCCAAACTTTTGAAAATCTGTAGAAAAAATTCTTTTTTTAATTACCTAAGGCTTCATGAGAAAGATATATAAAGATGTTTTATTAACAAAAAGATAAATTATGGGGAATTAAAAAAACCTACAAATTTAGCCAAGAAATTGAAACTTAGAGGAAAAGGGGTAAATAAAAATGGTTTAAAATAATCACAACACTAACATAAAGTGGAATGATTGAAGCAATTGAGAACAGATAGATTGGAGTCCTAACCCTCACCTGTGAGGGTGGCCTCATTTGGACATAGAGTCTTTGTAGATGTCATCACACTAAAATGAGGTAGTTAAGGTGGCCCCTAACTCAATGACTGGTGTTCTCACAAGAGGGCAATTTGGTAACAGACAGAGGCAGACAGGGTGAAGGTCTTGTGACAACAGAGTCAGAGATTAGAGGGATGCAGCTACAGGATAACAAAATCATGGGTGGACAACAAAGGAGAAGCTTGGAATGGGCAATTGAGGACCCCACTTAGAGTTTCAGAACTGCTGTTGTTCAATCGCCCAGTGCATACTATTTTGTATGGTAGCTCTAGGAGACGAATACAGCTTCTCTTTTCTCTTTCCTGCCTTTCATGACAGTGGAGTACTGAGGGCTGGGCGGTGAGTGAGGGCTTCCTGGGTACAGGCAATAAGGGGTACATTAATTATAAAGATCTTTTAAACAATAATGAAATTGAGTTAAAAGGTGCCAGCAATGTGCCAGCGATTCCAAATCAGGTCAGCAATCATCAGTTTCTTTTCCCCACAAAGTATTATTGGTGTAAGTCTAAGCATTTGCTGTAAATACCATTGAATTTTAAAAATACTGTACTCATGTATGCTTCAACTTAGCTTGTTTAAATTCAGTATATTTTCATAAAAATGCATTCTACACAAAAGTGAACTTGGAGAACTTCTAGCTACACAGCTGGCCTGCAACTTGTACAAACTTAGCCATGCTCATTCTTATTGAAGGAAATTCCTCAAGCCTCAGAATTGTCTGAGTTCTCATCAGGTCTGGATAGTGTCTTCCACTCCCTTGATATGACATATTCTTGAGCTTAGAAAAAACAGTGATGGTGCTATGATGATTGTGGTGATAATCAAAGTGATTATTATTTTTTTAAAGGTACTAGAGTTTGAATTCAGGAACTTGTGCTTGTTGAGCCATGCCTCCAGCCCTCTTTTCCCCCTCTAATTATTTTTTATTCTTTTATTAGGACATAATATTTGGACAGGGTGATACATTGTGATATTTACATATGTGTTTACAATTTATCTTAGTTAGATTTACCCCCTCCATCATTTTCCCTCTTCCCCTCCCTCCTTCTTCGGACAATCTCAATAGGTTTCATTCTTCTATTTTCATTTATGGATACAAAATACATCCACCATATTCACCCTCATTCCCCCTTTCCTTGTGTCCACTCACCTACCACTGGTACTCACTCCTAAAAGACTATTTTTCCCTCCTGCCCTTCATTTTTTCAGTGTATATTGATAGTCCAGGGGAGTTTCACCTTGGTTCTTCAGGCCTGTATGTATTGTGCTTTAATCAGCTGCTCCTCCCCATTGGTTACTCAGTTCCTATCTCATGCTCCCCAATATCTATTCACAGTGCATTATATTGCATTGATATATGCCTTCTGATTATTTTTGAGATAGGGACTCAATTTTTATTTTTTTCCCTAGGCTCACCTGGATCACAATCCTATTTGATGCTTCCTCCCATAGCTGGGATTACAGATGTGTACCATTATGCCCAGTTTTTTTCCATTGAGATAGGGTCTCACAAATTTTTATTGCCTGGGATAGCCTCAAGCCAGGATCCTCTGGATTTCAGCCTCCTAGGTAGCTAGGATTGCAGGCGTTAAGTTGCCTGTGCCTGGCTCCATTGTGATTATTAAAATGAAGAGTGTGAGTGCGTACTTAACCTTCCTACGTGACCACCTGGAGTTTTTATTTGTGCTTAAAATTATTCAGAAAGAAGAAGGGGGAAGTTTGAATGTTTCTAGAAAGGCTAACAAAAATATGGATATTACATTAATTTCTGGAATTTTTATGCATCTTCATCAAATGTATTCTTGCATTTATGACTTCTCTCATTGTGGCAAAATGTGAAAGAAACAGTTCTAAAATAAAATGGATAAAAGGGGTGACTCAATCATCTGTGAACAGATGGACAAATCTGATTATATTGAGCACTGAACAAGGAAATATAAGGATCAAGGTTGATGAAGTCATGAAAAATGTTTACAAAGATAAGGCTTGAAAATAGAAACTTACGTTAGTATTCATTGCTATGATAGTGCAACATGTAGGCATTTTTCTTTTTTTTTTCAAAAACACATTTCTTTTGATGATTAAAATGTTCTAATCCATTATTGAATTAGTTTCCTGGGGCTGCCAGAACAATGTATGACAGATTGGGGGACTTAAAACCACAATTTTTTTTCTATCACAGTTTTGGAATCCAAAAGCTGCAAATGAAGGTGTTGGAAGGGTTGGGTCTTCATGGAGGCTTTGTGAGTAGATCGTTGCCACCTGTGTTCTTCATCGTCATGTGCCTTCTCCTCCGAGTGTCTTCTCCTCTGTTATTAAGATAAACCATTGGGCTTAAGGCTCATCCAGTTAGTGCAGATTGATCTACACATCTCAAGACACTTCACTTAATTACATCTGCAGTGGCTTTGGTTCCAGGGGGTAGGATGTATATTTGGGAAGCTATAATTCAGCTTAACATAATAAGTTTTCCACTTTATTTTGTGTATGTAATATTTATTTTATTTTTTATTATTTAAATTTTTATCAGTATGATTTTTATTTACAAATCTTCATAAGGGAAAACTGCACAATCTTTTTCTTTTTGAGCCCTGTTTATTATTCATTTCATTTTATATGATTACTAAAAGTACTGAAGATAATTATGATGTATAGAGGAAAGGGATGTTAAAAAGCTGTCTATTCTGAATGTCAAATAGTTGCACGTGAATTGCTCATGGGCTGAAGCATCAAAGGAACAAAACAGGAATGGGAGTACAAGTGGAAGAAGAGAGAAAGGAGAGAAACAGTTAAGTCAAGACCAGCATGTATCTCAACCAGCAAAAACCCTTGTTCCTTCCTATTATTGCTTATACTCTCTCTACAACAAAATTAGAGATAAGGGCAAAATAGTTTCTGCTGGGTATTGAGGGGGTGGGGGGGAGAAGAAGGGAGTGGAGTGGGTTGTAAGGGAGGGGGTGGGGGCAGGGGGAAGAAATGACCCAAGCTTTGTATGCACATATGAATAATAAAAAAAAAAGACCAGCATGGTCTCCACGTGCAGGTCATAGGCATGGGCTTTAAAGTCTGATTCATAATCTGGGTTCTGCATTCATAGCCCCAACATGCTATGCTGCCCTCAAACGATATCTGACCTTAGTGTCAGTGACAAAAATTTGAAAGTCTCTGTATACAACCGATACAGAGACTTTTTGGAAGATGACATGTTATCTGGGGCTCTCCAGAGACCTAGAGCCAATAAGATAACGCATAAAAGCATATATTTACTTACATACACCCACCCGCCCACTACAGTTGGCCCTATGTATCTATCTGTGGGCAAGACACCTATTCAAGAAAAGCCAGACAAAAATATTTTAAAAGTATCTGTGCTGAAAATGCATTCATGAAACAATGCAGTAGAACTACTATTTGCATGGCATTTACATTGCACTAGGTATCATGAGTAGTCTAGAGATGATTTAAAATATATGGGAAGTGGTGCAGAGGTTATATGCAAATACCATGCTATTTTATATAAGGAACTTGAACAGGGGATTTTGGAGCCAATCCCAAGAGAATACCATGGGACAAAGTATATTCATATGAATACAGATGTATAAGAAAGAGTCACTGTAAGGCAGTGATGGCAGTGACTCATGGGATTATGGAGGATGAGAAGTCCCATCATGTGCTCTCTGTGAGCTGGAGACCAGGAAAGCTGATGGTGCCGTTTTAGTCCAAACTTGAAGACTTGAGAATCAGTGATGCTGGTGGTACAAGTCCTGTTCTGAGTCTGAAGTCTGAGAACCAGGGGTGCCGATGTCTGTGGCCAGGAAAAGATGAATGTTCAGCTCACCCAGAGAGAGTGATGCATCTGAGTCAGTTGTCCTTCAGAATGTCACACTTCCTGGATTGATCTGATTGTTCTTTGCAGTATCTTACCTTATTTTTTTGAGTATTTTATTTTATTCTGTGGCAATAATCTCCATCACCTTAGTGTCATTATGACCAGCCATTCCTGTAAGCTAAATGGACACATTATATGGAGAGAGAGAGAGAGAGAGAGAGAGAGAGAGAGAGAGAGAGAAAGAGAAAATTCACCTTCTTCCGCTTTTTCGTTCTATTTGAATCCTTAATGGGTTGGGTGATGCCCATTCACACTGGTACATTGGTAAGGGAGGTTTTCTTTGCTCAGTCTACTGATTCGAATGTTAATCTCTTTTTAAAACACTTTTACAGATACACTCACACATAATATTTACAAGATCTTCAGTAATCCCTTATTTCAGTCAAGTGGATACATAAAACTAACTATCACAGTAGAGATGGCTCTGGAAAGCTGGCAAGAGCAGAGTAGATTCTGGCTATTTTGGACTGAATTGTGGGTTGTGAAAAAAATACATGATACATGAGAGCACTGATTGGGGGGAGAAAGGAATTAGTTACCCTGTGGTTATTGCAGCATCTTTTGTCTGTGATGAAAAAAAAATGAAGATGAAAGAAAAATGAATGAGACACACAATTTGTAAACTATAACATGCCAGTGCTAAATGGGAAGAAGCTACCCCAAACCCTTCATTTTGAAGGAGAAAATGGGAAGACCACAGAGGTAAAAAATGTTAAGAAGCTTTATTGAATTGGTGTGGAATTGGCACTGGAAAGTCCTTTCGGTACTTGTGCAGTAAATTAATATTATTTGACCTGGATACTTCCTTTAACTCTCTACTGCATGTTTACAGAGAATATCTGGCACCACACAAATGTGGCTATGCAATTATTTGCACTCTCAAATTTTATTACAGGAAGAAAATCAAAATAGTGAAAAAATTGGAAGCTAACTGGGTCGAGTAATTCACTATACTTGGAAATACTCACTTTGTGTAAATTTAGTCTCAGTTATGTTAAATGACTACCACTTAGAAATGCATTGCAGAATTCTTTTAATAAAATGTAAAATCCAGAGTTAATAGCCATATATATTTAAATGACACACATTTATTGCTACACATAATTCATTGCATACATTAAGCATAAAATTTCCTGTGGGCAATAATAAATGTGAATTATAAGTCACAAATTTGTGGGAAGTCTATTTCTTATTCTCTTGAGAACAGTTCAAAAAGCCATCAAAAATTAGAAAAAAATGAACTAGAGGTATATTTATTTGAGGAACCCTTTTATTCTACACAACATGTTTTTAATGAATTTTATGCTTAATTCCTATAATAAAAATTTTACCAAAAGGAAAAGATGGAGTTTTAAGGCTTTTTCCTTTTTAACTACCTGAGGTATATACTAATTTTAAAGGTCTTAAGTAAATATATTTCTTCCATATTTTTAAATAAAAAAATGAACCTTTCCTGTTATAAAAGCAGTGAATGTACATTGTAAAAACTTAAAAATCCAAAGTCAAAAAAGTAAAATATTATATTCTTAGTACTAATGGAATTTTAATGAACATAGCTTTAAGTTTTTAGACATAAGCATGTTTTAGTAAATGAAATAGTATGATATATAATGCATAGCAGTGTGCATTTTAGTTAGTATTTTCTAGTTTTCTGTAGAAATAAAATTGTAATGCATTTAGTACAGATGCTCCTCGACTGATGGTGGGTTTCCATCACACAAACCCATCCTAAGTCCTTGTGAACACTGGAGCTTAGCAATCCACTGTAGAGTGTTAGTTGTTTCCTCTCTTGATTGTGGGGCTGGCTGGGAGGTGGGGCTCATTGTGCTACCCAGAATCACAAGAGAGGATTGTATTGTGCACAACTCACCTAAGGGAAAGATCACAATTAAAATTTTGAAGTAGGTTTTCAACTGAATGCATATTGCTTTCACACTGTCATGAAGTAGAACATCCTAAGTTGAACCATAGCAAGTCAGGGACCATCTGTATACAAACCATATACAATTGCCCCACACAGATGCTTTGTTCCAAGCTAAATCTCCATCAAAACAGTCCATCTTGTTGTTAAGTTAATTAAGTCTGTGATCTAGAACAAGAACTGCCAGCCAAATTCATCAGGCTGCCTGTTGTAAATAAAAGTTTTATGAGAAAACAAACACTCTCACTTGGGTGATCCATGGCTGTTTTCTTTCCACAAAGGCAGGGTTGAGTAGTTATGACAGATTTCACACATTCTGCAAAGTCCAAGTATTTACAATCTGGCTATTTACAAAAAAAGTTTGCTGCTTGCTGATCTAGAACAACCCTCTTTTTCCATGACACTAAACTATTGATGCATCTGAGTGAGTTGTCCTTTAGAATGTCACATCTAAATGTGTGTGCTTCGCAGTACCTCACCTTATTCTTTTCACTGAATATTTTGTCTCATTGTGCTGCAACAATGTCCATCACCTTAGTGTCACAATGACCAGTCTTTCATATAGGCTAAATGGAACAGATGGAACAATTGTAGGGAATTCCCTGGTCCTGCCAAAATTTAACTTTTTCTCAAATTTCTTTAATTGAAAAATCATTTCATTTTATTAGTAGGAAAAAATATTTATAATGTAAATAACCTTGGGAAAAAGCTCATTGGCAGAGGAGATAGCACACAAGTACATGGCCAGGTGAAGGCAGGGATGAGTGGAGGTGGAGAGAAGCAGTTTTGGAAGCTCAGTCAGGCCAGGTACAAATGGTGATTTGAACAGGCCAGTGAGTAATAGAAGCAAGAAACTCCTAGGAAGCTTTTGGCTCCCCGAAAGAATAGAAAACAATAAGGAAAGAAAACAGGAATTCCACAGAAAAACTTATTTTTTAACTCAAACAGGTCTTATGTTGCCCTTTCTGGTCTTGAACTGTGATGCTCCTACCTCAGCCTTCCAAGTGCTGGGAACAGGCTTGTACACTGGACTGGGGAAAGACGAACTCTTTTTCAAAATTTTGCAGTTCTGAGCACTAAATTTTGAGTGGATGAGATGTATTGCCTACACATTTCAAAACTCATTCAATTTTATCTGTAGGTAACATTGAATAGTGATATGAAGAAGTAAGAAAGATATATGATTTCCCTAGTACAATATTGGTTAGTTTTCTGTAATCTTGTTATATAAAAACTCCAATAATCATTTAATGATTTAACTCTTTTCTTTATTCCATTTTGTGTTGCTATAACAAAATACCTGATACTGGATACTTCATAAAGAAAAGAGGTTTATTTGGTCTCATGGTTCTGGATATCCAAGTAAATCTTGGATCCAAGATGCAGACATCTGCTTGGCCATTCTGGTGAGGACCTCACAGCATGTGTTGTTATATGGCAGAAACACACGTGAGAGTGGCTAGCGGGTGCAGAAGTGACCAAACACATGGGGGTCTCACCTTATACCAACCTGTTCCTGCAGTAACCAATCCAGTCCTGCAATAGCTAACACACTCCCAGGAGGCAGGCACTACTCTCTTTTGGAGGCGACTAAACTATCACTCAATTATCTCCTTCTAAATCCTGTTTTTTGTTGTTGTTGATCCACACTCATAGTTTTTATTTTTTAAAAAATTTTCTGATTATTATAAAATTTTTATTAGTATTTATTCATTATACTGGAGGGATTCATAGTGACAATTTTGATTAGACTTATATTATACATTATTTACATTGCTCCCATTGTCCTGCCCCTCAGCCCCTTCCCAGTCCCACTTAGAGCATCACAAGAGGTTATTTAGTTCTGTTTCATATAGGTATTTGAAGTCCATCAACCACATACTGTCACCTTAATCTCCTTCCTTCCCCCTTCCCCCTTCCACTAGTACTTCCCCTGCCCCTGGACACCCTGTGCCTTTTTTCCAGTCCTGATTTTCATTATTAAGATTTAAGTTCATGCTTAGAGGGGTGTCTCAGTGCATGCCCACTGTGGGTGTGCCTTACTTGGGCTGTTCGATTCCTTGGGATACTCTCCCCTACCCCTTTACCACTCTCGCCCCATTTTCAACATCTTTCAATACACATCCTTGTATCCTCTACTTTTACATCTCATGGTATGCAATATTACTGATGCTCTATCATTCTCTTTTCCTTTCCCTTTTCCCCCGAGTTCCATAGAGTAGTTACAAATATGTTCTATATTTGAGTTTGCATATGATCATGCTTGTTTTTATATATTTGTTTATCTTTGGATCTATCTTCCCCGAATGAGGGAGTACATGTATCTTTTGTGTTTCTGATCCTGGCTAACTTCACTTAGCATGATGTCCTCCAGATGCATCCATTTACCTTCAAAGCCCATGTGGCTGAGTGTTACTCCATTGTATAGATACCACAATTTCATGATCCATTCATCAGTTGTAGGGCATCTGGGTTGTTTCCAGAGCTCAGCTATTGTGAATAGTGCTGTGATGAACATCGGTGTGCAGGTGTCTCTACTGAATCCTGTCTTACAGTCTTTTAGGTAGATGCCCAGGAGTGGTATTCCCACCAGCAGTGAATAATGTTTTACCACATCCTCACCAGCATTTGTTCTTGTTATTACCCTTGATTATGGCCATTCTAACAGGGCTCAGATGAAATCTACATGTTGTTTTGATTTGCATCTCTTTTATAACCAGGGAAGCTAAACACTTCTTCATGTATTTACTGGCCATTTGTACCTCTTCCTTTGACAATTCCCACTTAATTCATATGCCCATTTCTTCATTGGGGTGTTGATTCTTTAGGGGCTGAGTTTTTTGAGTTCCATGTAGATTCTGGATATTATACCCTTGTTGGATGAGTAGCTGGCAAAGATTTTCTCCCATTCTGCAGCTGTCTCTTGAGACTGGTGACTGTTTCCTTTGCTGTGCAGAAGCTGCTCAGTTTGATGCAGTTCCATTTGTTCATTGTTTCTCTTAGATGCTGAACTTTTTGAGTTCTGCTTAGAATGTCGTTCCCTATACCTATATGTTCCAGTATATTTCCTACTGCTTCTTGGAGTTGTTTCAGAATTTCAGGCCTTATATTAAGGTCTTTGATCCACTCTGAGTTAATTTTGGTACAGGGTGAAAGACAAGTATCCAGTTTCAGTCTTCTTGGTGTGAATATCCAGTTTTCCCAGCAGCAATTTTTGAAGAGGCTGTCTTTTCTTCATTGTGTGTTTTGGGCTTCTTTGTCGAAGATAAGTTGGCCATAGATGTGTGGGTTTATGTCTGGGTTTTCTGTCCTGGTCCATTGGTCTTTCTGTCTGTTTTTATGCCAATACCATGCTGTTTTTATTGTGATGGCTCTGTAGTATAGTTTGAAGTCAGGTATTGTGATGCCTCCAGCATTGGAGTTTTTGCTCAGAATTGCTTTGGCTATTCTAGGTCTTTTGTGTTTCCATATATATTTCATGATTTTTTTTATTTCTGTGCAGAATGTCATTGGAATTTTGATAGAGATTGCATTGAACATGTAGACTGCTTTTGGTAGAATGGCCATTTTCACAATGTTGATTCTACCGATCCATGAGCATGGAAGGTCTTTCTACCTTCTGACATCTTCTTTGATTTCTCGCTTCAGTGGCTTATAGTTTTTGTTAAAAAGGTCTTTGGTTTCTTTCATTAAATTTATTCCAAGATACTTTATTGTTTTTGAGGCTATAGTAAATGGGATTGTTTCCCTGGTTTCTTTCTCAGTCTGTGCACTGCTGGTATATAGAAAAGCTACTGATTTCTGTATGTTAATTTTGTATCCTGCTACTTTGCTGAGTTTATGATTTCTAGTAGATTTTTGATAGCATTTTTGGGGTCTCTTTATAGCATCGTGTCATCTGAAAATAGAGATAGTTTGATTTCTTCTTTTCCTATTTGAATCCCTTTTATTTCTTATTCTTGTCTTATTGCTCTGGCTAGGAATTCCAAAACTATATTGAATAGGAGTGGGGAAAAAGACAGCTCTGTCTTGTTCCTGACTTTACAGGGAATGGTTTCAGTTGTTCTCCATTTAGTATGATGTTGCCTGTAGGTTTGTCATATATAGCCTTTATTATGTTGAGAAATGTTCCTTCTATTCCTAGTTTCTACATTGCTTTTATCATGAAATGATGTTGGAGTTTGTCAAAGGCTTTTTCTGCATCTATTAGTGGATCATGTGGTTTTTGTCCTTGCATCTGTATATTACATTTTTGGATTTATGTATGCTGAACCACCCTTGCACCCTGGAATGAAATCAACTTGGTCATGGTGTATGATCTTCTTGATGTGTTGTTGAGTATTGTTTGCCAGTATTTTGTTGAGAATCTTTCATCTATATTCATTAAAGATATGAGTCTGTAATTCTCTTTTCTGATCATGTCTTGGTCTGGTTGGGGAATGAGTGTAATGCTGGCTTCATAGAATGAGCTTGGTAGTGTCCTTCCCTTTCTATTTCCTGGGAAAGTTTGAGAAGTATTGGTGTTAATTCTTCTTTAAAGGTTTGGCAAAATTTGGCCATGAATCCATCAGGTCCTAGGCTCTTCTTTATAGGGAGACTCTATTACTGCTTCAATTTCATTGTAAGTAATAGGACTATTTAGGTGATTGATATCTTTTTGTTTCAATTTTTGTTGGTTGTACGTGTCTAGGAATTTACACATTTCATCTGGATTTTCCAGTTTACTTGAATATAAGTTTTCAAAGTACTCTCTAATGATTCTCTAGATTTCATTGGTATTTGTGGGTATGTTCCCTTTTTCATCTCTGATTTTATTAATTTGGGTCTTTTCTCTCCTACGTTTTGTTATGTTGGCTAAGGGTTTGCTGTTTAGACCATGTTTCTTATTTATTTATTTATTTTTATAGTTACTTTTTTTTATTGCTGCACAGGGGGTACATTGTAACATTTAAACAAGTTCTTACAGTATATCGTAGTTGAATTCACTCCTCCACTATTCTCCTTTATCTCCCTCCCCCCATTCCTGGAATAATTTCAACAAACTCATTTTTTCCACATACATACATGTGCACATAATATTCCCGCCATGTTCACACTCCTACACTCTTTCCTTATAATCCCCCCCACCTCGGTATTACCCCTCCAGATGGGACCTGTTATGTCCTCCTGGTCTTTGTTTTTGTTAAAAAAAAAAAAGACAGTTTTGTTTGTTTAAGTAGCTACACAAGTAGCTCAGTATTGTCAGTATTGTCTTAGCTGTCTTTTTAGGGTTCTCTCACCTCTCAGTACTGTTGCATTGAGGACCAAACTTCCAAAATATGAACATTTGGGGAACAAACCACATTGAAATCACAGCATACTTGTAAAATGTGATATGCATTATCAGCCAAAGCCATCACAACAGAATAATATAAAAGCTATCATGGTTTTTGCTACACCCCCAACTGTTCAATAATAGATAGCTTTTCCATTATCTTCGTTATAGAATGTTGACTGACTCCTGCCCAAATCCAAGTTTCTTAAATTTTTTTCAGCGAGGGACATTTTCTAGAATAATAGAGAGGGTGACTGTGATCAATGTGCCATGTATGTATGTGTGGAAATGACAGATGACACCCCTTAGTATGTATAATACAATATATGCCAATAAAAATTATGGTCATAAAAGAGGAGGGAGTTAGGAAATGCTTTTGTTTGTTCATTTTGTTTTATAGGGGTTTGAAGCCTGGGCAAAGTGGCTTAATGTAAGTATTTTAACACAAGGACTGGGGAGGATTGGGCGAAGTCCATGACATAAAAATACAGGTCTGGTTGTCCAAGCCAAGTCAGTGCTGATGAGGATGCTGCTTGTAGAGTGAGCACATGTTTTTCTGTCAAGTGGGCTTGCAAGCATTTCCAGAACAAATGGTGCAGTTAATTATTGAACAACGGCCTAATCTTCCTGGGCACGAATTACCTGGAACAGTCAGGCAATTGATATGGGTGGTCTTGGTTCTTAGTTTTGTCCACTGACTCATGTTGTATCAGTTGTTCTCATGTCCCCAGCACACTTACATAAAGTGAAATTAAAAAGACATTAAATTATTGACCACATCTTTTATGTATTTATAGCAGGTATTTGTGCATATCAAAATTATGTTGTAAATTTGCTTTCTATGTAATTGTGTTACTTTAGCGACCAATAACAAATATTAAAGGCATGGTATTAAGGATACTGAGTCTTTTCCTTTAGTGATAATAGTGGCCCCATAGACAATGTTATGAAATGTAAACATATGTCAGTGCTAACATGAAAATCAAAGACTTCTGAAATGTTTCAATAAAGATATGAGAATGGGATTTATATTTTTGAATAGGTGTCTTAAAACAATTTTGCCAATTAAAATTTCTTAAGATAATGTGTATTATAGATAGGTCAATTGCTTTGGTGCATACTTCTCATCACATTAACAGATATTGTATTGGGTGTCTACCATTTACAAGGCACTGCGTAAAGTCTCAGGGGAGTACAAAGGTAAATTTTTCTAGTTTTTGTTCTCCAGAGGCCTACTGTTTAATAAAATAAATAGCACAGAAAAATAAGTGAAGTGGATCGTCCAGAAATTAATGATAGTGTTAAAGTATAAGTTAAATAATTAAAAACCATGATTCTCATGCAAATACAGAATGACATGAGCCAGAGGTCTATTAACTCTTTAATGAGAGATTTACTCAGATGATAAAGGTAGTCTAAAGTACATATTAAGAAACCGGGTATTTAAGGACACTTTGAAAAAGAATGTTAGAATATGCTCAGTAGGTTAGACTTAGAAAATTGGCTAATGTCCTGTAGAGGAACACAACCATAACCTTGAGCATTTTCTTTTCTAAAAGAATGAAATCAACAAATAAGCATGTAATTTCAGAGTTTATTCCTTTAATTTAGTAAAGTTAAGTCAACTGTATGTACTTCCTAAGATAATTAAATAATCCTTTTATGAACCAATATATATGGCTTTGAAAATAGTGTTTTCATGTGGGGCTCCTAAATAGAATTTCTTGGGAGATGTTATTCTAAATCCTGGATCCCAAGAAAAATCAGCCATGATAATGGAAAACCCGGAAAAAGTATTGTAATTCCCTTCTAAGAATTAAAGCTGAACCACTAATTGGGAGACATTATTGGTTGAGAGGGAATTGTGAAAGTTTTAGGCAATTTTTCTTAACAGATGTCAAAAGAATCAGAAAATATCCATAGAGAAAGCAATGGACAAGGTCTAATTTGAACATGCAAACACAGGTGGTGTGTGGGTAGAAGAAAAAGAAGGATTTTCTAACAAAGTAACCTCTGTGAACAAAAGAAGAAAGTTTGGAAAGTGTGTGTGAGCTGTAAACCTATTAACAAGAGGAAATTAAGGTGGGACCAGATGGTAGCAAATCTTTAAATTCTGAGATAAGATGCTCAGTTTTGTTCTGTGAGCAGAAGAGTTACATGGTTATAGACGTGCTTTGCGCAGATAATCAAGGCTGCACATTGTTGGCAGTGAGATGAGGCAAGCTAGATTGAAGAGGCGATGAGGCTGGGGTCAAGAGTGGGGATTTGGACAATGTTATCCCACTGTAGGTTAGATTTAGCTCTGGTGTTTCCTGGGATAGCAGCAGTAGGAATGGTGAGAAAGGGAAACAGAAATGCTATTTTTGTAGTAGATTTCAAAGGGCAGGCCAAATGCTTAGATGTGTGAATGGGATGGGGAGGGACTGGTAATAAAGGAAGAAGGGTTAAAAATAGCTATGAGACTAGAATACTCATATAGTAAACATTGAAAAAGCAGTGAGTATTTTTGTCTACACACTTTGCTTTTAAAGTGACTTATTCTGATAACTACCTCATCAATAAACTTGCATAATCATTAAAGGAACAGTTTTAAATAAATAATTGCACTTGAAATAACTTTTGTTTCTGTGTAAACATTATCAAAAAATGAAAAAGAATTCCAAAAACATATTTTCACTTTTGCAAGAGAAGGCCATTTAAGCAACAACTAACATACTATGGGTTCAGTGACCTTTGGAAGTAACACCAACTCAAGCAGCACACAATTTCATAGCTGAACTATAGTACTTGTATTCTTTTCAAGGTTGGCCATGACTTTGTCAATACCAATTATCTCTTGACATTGTGAATGGCTAGTGAGAGATATAAGGAAAAGTGTTTTTGAGATGGAACAGTTTGGGAAAAGGGAGAGTCTTGGCAGAAAAATCCCCCTCCCACCTTGGTTAGTATAACCATGAGGAATTAAAACATTGAAATTGATGCTAACACTATTTACTCATCAACTCATTCAGCCTTTTGTAATTAATTCTTATTCTGAATTCATGAATATCTCTGTTTCTTCTGCACTAAAGAGTCCCACTGAATGAGTTCAGGAAATGACACTCCTAAATTGGAGACTATGGTATGCTGATTGCTTTGAACTGAAGACGCTTGGGGAACAGAGGATGCAGAGACTTTCACCACTCCTGTTATTTTCCTAAACATGAGATCTTTCAAAAGAAATTCAATCGTCATGATTGTCACAAGATTTTCTCTGGGACTCTTACTAAGCAGCTAAGGTTAATTTGGACCAGAGGAGAGGAGACTGGAAGTTGACAACACACCCAGGTAATTATCACTTATTCTTCTGAAGCCTGTTCCAAGAAATTTTTAAGTAGTAGAGGGACTTAAAAACAATATGTGTGGGGCCTTGAAAACCCCACTTTGGACTTCACATTTTTCAAAGTGCAGTTATTTCCATAGAGTTATGATGGTGGCTTGAATTAGAGTATTGACAAGGAAAACAGAGATTGCTCTGAAGATTCAAAATATATTTTGAGGAGCATGATTGTCAGGTTACTGGCATGAGCATCTGGGGGATGTGGGTGTATTACTGAGATAGAACTGGAGGGCGAGCAGATGGAGTGTGGGGGTGAAGAGTGGAATTTGGGAGCAGTAGGTTAGAGATGCCTGTAAGATAACTCAGAGGTTATTTTAAGTAGACAGTTGGATATTTGAGATCATAGAAGAGGTCAGTATAAGAGACAATGGGCAATCTGTGGTAAAGTTTCAGGCATAGCTGACCTCAGCAAAGAGACAGTTGGATGTTCCAGTGTTGAGAGGTCAGGAGAAGGAAGGGCTTCAGGACAGAAGACTGAGGGACCACTGAGCAGGGACAAGAACCTGGAGAGTACACAACATGGAGTGGATTTTAATGGTTTATTTTAAAAAGCTATGAGACTAGTTCACTGTTAAGAGTTGAATTCTGTCCTCCAAAAGATATGGTGAAGTCCATAGAATGTAAGTGTCCTTGGAAATAAGGTCACTGACAATGTAATTAATTAAGATGTGGTTATTCTGCAGTAGGGTGAGCCCTTAGTCCAATAAGACAGGTATCTTTATACAAAGAGGAAAATGTCATGTGAGGACACAGACACACAGAAAGAGGATGGCACACAAGGGCAGAAGGAGGGACTGGAGTGATGGGGCTTCATGCTATGGAATGCCAGGAATTGACTGTCACCATTGTAAACTAGGACGAAGCAATTAAGATGGTGCATGGAGCCTCGGAATGGCACTGGAGTACCTTCATGTGATTTTAAGTCTCTCAGTTTGTGGTGTTTTACTATGGCATCCTTTGGAAATTAAGGTTGCTGCCAGCCTCAAATTAAGCAAGATGAGGAAGATACCTGCTCATTGGATTAGCAAAACACTGAGCATTAGTGACATGGGTGAGAGTGACTTGACTGAAGAAAAGGTGAAGCCACACTGCAGAAGGTGGCATAGTGAGGAAAGGGACATGAGCAAGTGAAGACAGCTTGTGTAGAGCAGCAGTCTCCAAGCCTTGTGTGTGAATATGAACCTTAAGAAGTATTGGGAACTGTGTACTCCCAGCATAGTTATCAGGTGACAACCCTTTTCACCATAATTTTCAGCAATTTTAATAGATACAATTTTGGGGATATTATAATCACTGAAGTTTAAGCTAAAACCATTATATAATACTTTAAATATACTTTATGGAGTCAATATATAATCACAATTTGATATCCAGCAATTCACTTAAAATATTTGTGAACAAGTTCTTTAAGAGTTGTAAATTTTATACCATTTGTTTCTTTTGTAGTCTAGTTCTGTTTGATTTCTTGTACAGAATGTCATGGTGATGCATCTTTATATTTGGAAAACTTTTTGCTAGGCAATCCCTGTAACAACATATAGAAATTGAAATTAAAAAATCTAAAAATTCCTATAATTACAGACTTTTAAATATTAAGTATTTTTCTCTAAGATTGGACTTTTGTGCAACTAAAATTTACATTCAGTTGTAAAAAGGATATAAATTATATACATTTGATTAATAATTATTAACATATAAAAGTTATTAGAAATGTATTAATGAGATAGATGATTTTCTTGTTCCAAGTAGTTTAGGTATCTATGGATCAATATTATATTTTTGTGAGAATGAAACACAGTTCTGCATCAATACCTTTCCTATTTTTCTTTTTATTAATATTGTTTCTGAGAAAGCTTTTCGTGGAAGCAAGTAGTCAAGAATGGAAAGACTTCGGTTCTAGCAATTCGATTCTTTAAATGCCTCTGAATATTTGACAAAAATCAGAGTGTGTATCATAAAAAACACCAATTAAATAACCTGTGGTTGGCAAAAGGATGAGGTTTCGTCTGTCAAGTTGAAAGTAACCATTGGAAAAGGATTTGTCACCTAGTTTCTTCAGGTGTTCACTTTCCTTTTTAAGCACGTTATAACTGACATAGTAATTGTACATGTTTCTGGGTTATAAATTGCTGTTTCAATACCTTCTTCTTGACTCACCCCTGTGCTCCAGAGGGAGCGAGGGCTTTACACCTGAAAGCAATGAGGTTAATGAGGTTTGAGCTTTACCTCAAACCTCGTGAGTGCTGGGAGCTAAAAACTTTGTTATTTAACTGTGGGTAATGGAAAAGTAGCACTCACATGGTATCACCTAGGTATTGTCAAATATGTACAATCTCAGGCCCACCCAAATCTGACTCAGGATGCACATTTTTAAAAGTTCTTTGATGTTAATATGCATTTTAAGCTCTGAGAAACACCACTGTTGGTATCCTAGGTTAATGTGTTAATCAGCATTCTGTTATTATAACAAAATACCCACAATAAATTAGCTT
The DNA here is from genome assembly GCF_047511655.1 of Castor canadensis. Lineage (NCBI taxonomy): Eukaryota > Metazoa > Chordata > Mammalia > Rodentia > Castoridae > Castor > Castor canadensis. The sequence goes on from NC_133391.1 coordinate 163,502,914, forward strand.
AACTAGAAGAAAGGTTTATCTTGGCTCACAGCCTTGGATTTCAATCCACGATTGGTTGGCATTATTACTTTTCTGTCTATGGTAGGGAAGAACAAGATGGATCAAATCTTCTCACCTCATGGCTGGGACATAAAAGAGAGAGGGAAAAGATCCAGAGGTCTACAGTCCCTTTGAAGGCATAACACCAATGACTTAAAACCTCCCAGGAGGTTTCACCTCTTAAAGTTTCCACCACTCCCAATAGTGCTAAACTGCAGACCAACCTTTTGTCACATGGGTCTTTGGGGGCTATTCTGAATTTAAACTGCAGCAGTTAGCAAGACACACAAGGTTATGATCAATAAGCATTTCTAGTAAATTACCTAAAGAGATCTCAGAAGAAGAGGGCCTGGATTGCCTGCTTTCTGTTATCTGGTGTCTTTTCTTTGCATGATTACATTTATATCAAGTTTCATATTTGTAAATATTTTTATTAAAGAGGACTACCAATGTTGTTTGACCATCAGGGCTTACAAAACTTTCTTCTGTTCTTGGTGAAGGTTGTGTGTGGAGAGTAGAAGGTGGAGCGGAAGGTGAGGAAGGTCTCAGAGGGAGATCAAGCTTAGTGGTGTATTAGTCAGATTTTGTCACTATGATAAAAATACTTGAGACAGATCACCTTAAAGGAGGGAAGGTTTATTTTGGCTCACAGCTTCAGAGGTTTCAGTCCATAGTTGCCTGACCTGGCTGCTTTTAGGCCTGTATTGAGAACATCATGGCTGAAGTGCATGGTGGACAAAGGCCACTCACCTTGTGGTGACCAGAAAGCAAAGGAAGATCTTGCTTTTGTAATAAAGTCCTTCTCCCAAACTCAGTAAGGTATAAATTCATAAATGAAGTAGTCCATTTATGAGGTCAGAGACCTAATGATCCTATCACCTGCTAAAGGTTCCACCTTGAAACATGACTGCATTGGGAACCAAACCTTCAACACATCGTTGTTTGAGAGGAACATTTACAATCCAAATTATGATAGCAGGGAAGAACACCAACACTGAAAGCTAGTGAGGAGCGCTGATGGGCTGACTTGAGGTGGACAGTACTGATACTGTTATAAGGTGGGGTTTCTTTTTTTGTCAGACTTGGTAAGAGAAAGTTGTTGGGTGTATTTTACTGTGTAAGAGTTTTACTGGGCAGACACAAAAGAAGGGGATAAGGGACCAGAAGACTAAAGTTATTTTATTCTCATGACAGGTAACGAACTATATGTGATAATATTTTAGAGCTGAAGAAACTGAAACATAAGTCAAATTATTTTCTAAAATAAACCGATTTAGTTTATGATCTATAGAGATCCACTTATCTTTGCTACATCCTGGGATTTGTTACATGCTCAGTGGGGAGACCCATGAACCACCTGAGCCTGTGAGGTGGAGGTAGATTGGGACTCTTTGGCATTGCCTCCCTCATGTTGATCAAGGAATAACCACTTCCGTGCTAAGCTCACCCTCACCTAGCTATAGGATCTACTTATGGTCTCTGATGAGGCACCATGTCAGGTGCCGGATCACACTACACAAGTGCTTTGGAGGCACTGCCCATAGGGTGAATTGAAAGATGAGATTCAAATAAGAACTAGCAAGGAGTTTCTTCTCTCCTTGGTGGCTTCCCTGACGGTGGCTCAGATGTTCTACGTGGTCCATCTGGATGGCATCCTGTACTGAGGATCAACTATGTGTGTCTTCTCTAGAACCTGTGACTATCTCAGGAGGAAAAAACCTTCAATTTGTATTCTGTTCTTTATCCCTCATTCTTGGGATTGTACCCAAATGAAACTTTAGCAGATAGCTCTGTCTCAACTTTTGTTTTCAAGGAAGCCTGGACTAGAACACTTACCTGGGAGGCAGCAGAATCTGAAGCAGAAATAAGTCTTTTTTTTCTGAGCTTCCGGTACATGCCACGCACAGAGCTAAGCTCCAAGAATGCACAGAAAAACAACGAAGACATGATCCTTCCTTAAGGGGCTACAAATTCAGAATCTCCCATCTCCTGGTCACATACTCTTTCAACATTAGTGATTGCAATGGTCAATTCAACCCTGGAAACTTCTACTTAGATGCAGTATACTGAAGGAAGTTAAAATTCTCCCATTGCACTTCTCAGAATTCACCAATTTTGTTCTCAGTAGAGTATGTATGAAGTTTGCTTTTATGCATAAATACAGAAGAGAGAGCAACAAAGCAATATACCTCACAAAAATAATTTACCTCAAGCAGGGATATTCTTTTTATCTTAGAAGACATATCTTTCATTAGGTCTACTGATCTGTGTGACAAACCTTGTGGTATACTAGGTTGCAAGCCATTGGATCAATCAGTGAGGACATCGATCTTCCTATGTGAGCACCAGTACTTGATTCATTTGTTTATTTATTCATTCATTCCTCAACAGAGGCATGGTTGTGGCACCGAATTTATCAAAATGAAACATTGAATCTCTAATGATGTCTGCCCTTTGTGAAGAATTTAGCAAACTAAATTTGAAATTTGATGTTTGGAAGAATTCAAGAATGGACCATAGTGATCAACATTTTACTCAGAAGGAAACGGAAGCTCAAGGAAGGTAAGAGGGCTCAACTAGACTACAGCCTAATCAGGTTCTGTTAGCACCATGATGTTTGAAACTATTTTCCTTATCAGAAAAAGTTTCTATATTCAAATATTCATCCACCTACCGCAATCCTGTCTTGAAGTGAACAACTGGAATGAGACCTGCTTCTCAAAGAAAGGGCCATAATCTTCGAGTTAGACATTTATGAGAAAGCACTGCTATTCACAACTGCCACACAAGAATTTGGGAATGGCTGTAGTGTAAGGAATAGCATGTAATGCCCCTTTTCCCACCCCACTTAGTTTTGCCAAACCTAGGATTATAACAGCTAAATTTTTAGGTAATTTCCCTTGCTTTACCTTTTGCCTAGATTAGAAGTGTCTACAACGTTCTACATATAATTTTGCAGAATTGGTAATACTTAATGATGCTATCATCTCTGTAATCATTACTTTGAAAATGTGCACCTACCTGCCTGGTCTGAAAAGGGAAAATGTGTGCCAGGTCATTTATTGGATTCACTGGTAGAAACTTTATATGAGATTGTTCTATTTGTTTTTTTCTCTAAGTTTTTGAAATTTGCTGCATAAAAGAATAGTAAAATGAACTCCAATGAGATTAATTAAATCCTAACTTAAGATCAGTACTGCAAATATAAATAAGCAACTAACTTAAATATGTTTTAAAGAGGCTCTAACAGTCTGGTAGCAAAATCTATGCTGGATCAAAGAATTCAGCCACTATGTGAATTGATCATCTCTCATATGATATAAAATCACAACAATGGAAATCTTTGTTAAAGTTCTGAGAAAAACCTAAACAATTTGCTTCTCTACATTTTAAACATGTTTTTCCCTGTCCCTTGTAATTTTAAGTATGTTATTTTAATGTGAGAAGTTGGGGGAGTATCTCACTTGTTAGTGGGGAATGGTTAAAAGAAACAGATTTTGATTTAAGCGATTTGAATTCTAGTCCCAATTCTGCAACAAAACAGCTTCTTGACCAAGCCACTTGATCTCTGTTTTATTATCTATAAAACGAAGACTTTGGTGTACGAGATGACATCTTTCCTGTTTAGTTCAATGACTATAAACCAATGCTGAGCACGGTTCTAGTGGTTAAGTGCGCATTAAGCTGTTGCTAAGATTTCAGTCATCACACATTCAGAGAGCTTATACAGCCTGAAGTGACTTTGAGCAATGATGTTACACAAGGAAATCATTGTATAGATATTCATATTGAGTAATCAATAATAGCCTTCGATATTACTCAATGTCAGATTCTAAGCTCTTCAAAAACAACATATTCTCAAATGATAGTATACTAGTCTTGGTAGGTTTTCTAAATGAAAGGAAATATTGATGCACATAGTCATTTCCAATTAGTAAAGAAATACATCAAGCTTCTTATGCTTTACCACATTCAGATCAAAATCTTGGTGAAGTTGTTTATGCATTTAGAATATTCTTCGTGGCATTGCTTTCTAAGTTTGCATGTATTTATTCAAAAATCTTAAAGTCAAAGACTCTAATAGCAACTTTAATTTTGTCAAATAAAACATGGTACAAATATCACATTTAGTCACTGACCTACTGCCTGAATTAAGATGCGTATTCATATTCCAGTTTTACAGAAGAAGAAACTGAGTTTCCAAGAGTTTAAGTACCTTGGTCTATTTACACAACCACCGAACGGGAATCAGAGTCTAAGTCTTTCACTTGGTTACTCTATTCATTCCGCTTCAGGTCCCTTTGAGTTGCTTTAAAGGAGAAAAAGTCGTACATGGAAGATCAGTTGTCCAAAGGATTGCTGGGGAATTTGGAAATATTCAAATAATTTCCCATGTGTTATTGCTCTTGTGTCTCAGTCCCTTATGAAAAACGGAACTTAACTGTTGAAGAGGTAGGTTGAAAATAGTTTTCATCAGAAATGTCAAGGCTTAAATGAGGTGACAGCATTTAAAAGACTCACCTATAAATATGTTTATCTTCCATGATTTGAAAATAGGGCAAGGGACAGTATCTTAGGGAGGCGAACATGTGGGAGTCCTTGATGGGGAAAGACTCAAAGGACGATGAATAAAACTGAACCAAGAAGTTTGATTCAAATTTATGTAGATTAAAGTACAGAGAGTTGCTAGAAATTTAATTACATGTCCCATGTAAGAAAATTGCCAATAATTGAGTGCAGAACAAATATAAATACTCTATTTTCTACATTAAAATTTCCTCAGATAAGGAAAACTGTTTCTGTATGTGAGTAAATGTTTACAATACTTGGCACAATTCAACCATCTATTAACTAATTATTTTAAAAGAAATGCAAAAAATTCCATCTTTTTGTCCCACTACTCTGCTTTTTTTGACAACATTTCTTTAAGAATGTGTTTTTGGAATTATTGACTCCATATATGACCATGAAGTGTTAACTGAGGAAGTCTAACACAGTGATGCCCTTTGACCAATTCAATCATGCTTGTACTGGAAGGGACATAAGCTGTGCTGTCAGAAGACTTGAGTGTGAGACCCAATTTTTAAACTGATTGATTTAATTTAATGGATAAAACTTTTAAATTGATTTTATTAATCTTTTGTCTGTAATATTTACACTATAGTCTTTACCGAGTGGTGGATCCATACAATTTAGGGATCTCAATGTGAAAAAAATATAAAACACCATACTTGTACAAATATTGTAAAAACTTCACAACCAAAAGAATAGAAGGCTTTTACTGAAGATGTCTTGTTGAAGAGTAGGTATGAGAATATGTTCCAGTAAAATACACAGTACAGTCTGACTATAATGATAGAAGAACAAAGCATGAGGTTGGGAGTAGCATTTTTATAGAACAGGAGGCCTGTTGTAAAATTCACGGACCAGAGGAAAATTGATCCTTGATGAAGGTACTGTACCATCACGATTAGTACATGTGCACAGAACTTTTCCCTAGTATTTCATAATTGACAGATAATCATTCATTGTTATATTTTTATTGTTCAAATAATTCCCTTATGACTAAAGGAAGTCATACTCAAAATTACTGTCTGAAGTGAGTTATGTATAAATTGCATCTGGAATAAAGAAAGATGTTTGCTTACGTGGTAATTATATATACATATTTGCATGAAATCCTATTTCCCACATTTCTATCTCCCAGAGCACATTAGTTTTTTCTCATTGTATGTGTGCTATGGTTTCACATTCCCTTCATGGCTTGAGAATGTCATATCTCAGGCACCAGTCATTTTCCCTGAGGTTGAGTTATATACATATGTCTACCAGACCTCCATGTTTCACCCAAGCCTTACCAATGTGTAAGCACAACTGTAAGCAATGGGTCTCTATGTTAGTGAAGGACACACCTATCCACACAGCCATCTAAGCAGGAAATCTTGAAATCAGCTAAACTTCCTCTTTCTCACTCCAACTAAGACTCATGGATTCTGCCCTCTATCCATTATGCCTCTTCTTTCCTGTCTCTCCACTGTTCCTAATTTGGATTAAGCGCTCATTGTCTTGTACTGAACTCTTACAATTACCTGTAAAATCCTCAAAAGCATGCCAGATTCACGATGTGGGCTCTGATTTACTGCCTCTATTGCTCTTTGGTCCAGTATGGAAGGACTTTCTATAAGTGTTCAAAGTGCCATCTTTCTCATGTTTGTGACTGGTCAAGCAGCCTTTCCTGATTTTTTTAGTCTTCTTCTTCTGCATAGAACACAAGAACATGCTTTAGGGTTCACCATATGCATTGCCCCCTCATAGACGTTTCCCTGTCTCTCCTCACAGTCAGTCTGAATTAGATGCCTCCTTGCTGGGTTTCCTTAGCAATCTGTGCATGCATCTACTTCATTTGTGACCAATTTTCATTACACCTGTTATTATGGCTGCTTCCCTCCTTAGGCAGTTGGCTCCTTGTGGATAGTGACTGTACACAACTTCCAAATCTTAGTGCTTGACACATAAGAACTGTTAATACATATTTTTTGGATGAATAAAAGGAACATGGTGTGTCCTTATTTACTAAAAACTATACTGGAGGAGTACACTGGCATGACCCTATACTGATATCATCATGAAAACTTTGGTTATTTGTTTATTTTTTTCTTTATTATTGTACTAGGTAGAATTATATTGTGGCATTTATACAGGTTCTTACTATGCATCAAATATATCATACATGAATTCACCTCTTCAACCATTTTCCTTCATCCTTCCCTTCCCCCATCCCTGGAATAGTTTAACCAGGTATCATTTTTGCATTTACTTACATGTGTACACATTTTTTGCACCATATTCACTCTCCTAACCCCTTTTCCCAATACCTCTCTCCTCCCACTGGTGCCAGCCTTCCCCCTTGGGCAGGACTAGTTTAGCCCTCCTGTTTCCAATTTTATAGAAGAAAAAAGAGAAAAGATAAAATAGAAAACATGACATTTTAGCTTGTTTGAGATAAAGGTAGATATATAGGGAGTTTCCTTGTGACATTTCCATGTATATATGTATTGTAATCCCAATTAGTCTCTCTCCTCTAATTTTCTTCATTCTACCTTAGTTCCTTTGTTGTGGTAGTTTAAGCTGCTTTAAGATTTTTATATTCATTCTTGTATAGACAGTATATTAGCCATATTCATGAAAACTTCTTTGGATCCTCAAAGAACCTCAGTTAGGAAATACCATGGAATTTGTAAAATGCCAGTGCATTCTGAATACACCAGTGTGTTTGAGAGTATTGATTAGGCAAAACAGCAAAGGCAGTCATTGCCTTCCAAGATCTTCTAATCCCTTTCCAAGCTCCCTCCTCCTCCTTGGCCATCTCTTCTTTTCTCCTAGAGGATTTTTAACTTCACTTGCTCATATCCCCATGCTTGTTAAATATACCAACCACTCTTTTGTCTCAAAAGACAATAAAGTTCAGTATAAAGATAATATTTATATGAGCACAAATGATCAATTACCCACACAACACAAATGCATTGAGTGCTTCTTTTATGCCAGGGTCCAGAGGTGCAGCAGCATGCAAAACAGTCAGATCTCATGCTCTTGTGAAACTTACAGTCTAGTGGGAAACACACCAGAAACAAGCAAATGTTATATCATAAAACCAAGTAATGGCAAAGTAAAAGTAAAGAAAATAAGTTGATAATAGCAATTTCTATGGAATGGTCAGCAAAAATCTCTTTATGATCATTGGATTATGAGCCATCATAATCCAAATGAATGTAGGGAGAAAGTGCTATTCATTTTCTGGGAAAGTGAGGCAGCAACCCAGAGTAGTAACATCTGTTTCCTCAGGACACACAGAAGACTGCTCTGGTTGAGTTCCCCCTCTGACCTACTGGAGTTTGCACAGTGCTTCCAGGCAGAAAGATAGTGTAACTGTGAAGCTTATCTTATGTTTCCTTTTCTCAGGGCTCACAAATCTATTCTGCCCATTTTCTAGCATCTGAAATAAAGCATTTCATATATTTTTCTCATCCTTATAGCTGTTTCTTGTGAGAAGGCCAGTCTGGTACAAGTTACTTTGTGTTGGTCAGAAGCAGAAGACCTCTGATACATTTTGAAATACAGCTTTTGAGGTTGCAACTTAGCCATCTTCACAAGTTTTAAAAATTCATTTGTCTTATGAATTTTACATGAAGAATAGTTTTCTCTATTTTGACAGAATTGACTGGACTTTTCCAAGTCCCAAGAAATAAAGTTTTCACTGCATAAAACTTGGATACCTTCCCAAGTTTTGCCATTTCAGTTTTGAAATGGCAAAAAGAAAGGAGTAGTCAAAAGCCTACAAGCAATTTATACTCTGGATATTGCTGTGCAAACTGAATTCTGGTTTTAAGAAGGCAGAGGGAGATTTATTTCTTGAATTTGGAATAGTTGATGAGTTTTAAAAAGCACTAGACTAAATATCAGAATACTTGAGTTTTTTCCTGGTTCTACTACTTCTAATCATGTGATCTTTGATAAAGGAGACAGTTCCTCTCATCTGTGAAATTATATCTGGCTTATCTATCTACTGAGATTAACATGGCTTAGATGTAGTAAGATAGCTCAAAAAGGACATTGTAGAATGTAAAACACAATACAAATGTAAGGTTATAGGGTATACCTTCCCTCACATCTTGACAATTATGAGCTAAGATATTTAAAGTAAAAAGGTCAATAATGGGATAGAAATTAAAACTTACGAAGAGGTGATAACTTGTTTATTTTTTACTTGTAACAAATTAATTGAAAACCACTTATGTATTAAAAGTCAATAAAATTTGCTTTAACTTAAAGTGTTTAAATGTCAGATGATAAATTATCTTATAATTCTTTAATCTTATCTTAGCTTTAATTATGGGTGTCTTCTCTGGAAATACTATTTTGAGAATTTCATGGAAGCAAAGAATAATTGTTATGATTTACTATATTTCTTACATAATTACTGATGCTATATCTATAAATTTCGATCCAAATTCAAAAGAATATATTGCTTTCTTAAATAGCCTTTTCAAAAAATCAATCAGACTTTTGAAATCTTCAAATACTAAGTGTAGCCTCATGTTGTGAAACATAAATGATTTCCACTTTTTAGCCAAACAACTATTAGAGGATATCATCAGGGACTGCCCTTTATCTTCCCCTACTTAAAAGGCTTATTTATCTCTATGTCTCAGAATCATAAGACATGAGACCCTAGAAGAGACTATGACCTCATTAGAATCAAGATTGCATTTTATAGATTCAGACACTGATGGTGATCCACTAGAGGGAGTCCACATGGAACGCAGGTGAACAAAAACTCAGTAGAAAGTGGGAGCATAAATTAATGTCATCCTCACCCTGGCCATGGTACATATCACATAATTTTCAGAGGTTATTTACCATTTTAATATTTTTTAATGTTTTTGTCAGCATAAGTAGAAAATACTGTACTCCTTATTTTGAAAGTTACAAAGGAAATGAATGACAGAGGATCTTCTCTCAAATATCTTAGAGAGAAAAGCCCCATGTGAGAAAGTGATGTTGTTTCTGTACATATGAGTTTGGCTGCTGAAACAAGCTTAGTTTCACAGGAGTGAGTATCAGGTTCATGTAGTCGCAATAGGCTTAAAAATGAAAAAGAGAAGATCCTCTTGTATCTCTCATATCTTGTAGTGAAAGAGAAATAAGGATCTAATGTGCTGTATGCATTAATACAAGCAGGTCCTGGATGAAGAGTGGAGTGTGACAAGGGGTTGTCAGCAAGTGAGGCAGTGTTACGGACTTGCAAAGAAGGAGCAGGTTGTGAGACGTGTAGAAAGTTGGGGACTGAGATTGGTAACAGAGTGAATGGGGTAGAAGAAGACATCTAAATGACAGTGACTTATTTGTTTAGATAGTTGTTTATGGAATGGAGACACCAATCTACACAGAAAATACCAAGAGTTAGAACATGAGGAGCATGGGGGTGAAAAAAATGAGTTCCATTTTTGACATGTTGACTTTGAGTCAACACACACACATGCACTGTGCACACACGTGCACACACGTGCACACAGACACATATATTATAGTCAAGAAAAGAGACTTGAATTAGAGGAAATATTTTGAGGACTGATAATGATTAAGGCATAATGCAAACAGTGAGCACAAGATAACTTATCTGGGAAAAGAGTATAATGCGTTCACTTGTCTGAGTCCTGGAAAAGACCTAAGAGCTAGTTGAAGAAAACATTATGAAGAAGACAAAGAAAAGAGAGAAAGATAGAAGTGAGCCATGTTCTCTTGCCTGCCTGCATGTCTGAACCCTGTGTGCTGGGGATACCCCCCTCCATTAGCCCTGGAGAGGAGATTAGACTAACCCAATCATGGACATCATCTCAATCATGGATAATCCACGAGCATGTCATTCAGTCCTGGGCAGGAAGAGATAAAGGGAAAATATGAGCACTTCTATTATTTTTCTTGCTCTTAAAAACGGGCATGAATTTGCCTGTTTTCAGACTCTTAGGGAAAATGTTTGATGAGATAATTATAAGGCAACTGTGGCATCCATCTTAAGACTCTGAAGTAGCGGGCATGAAAATAAGAGCCAACTGCTCACTGAGATCATCAGAGCAGAAAGAAGAAGGAACCTGAGGGGTTTTGCACTGTATTAAGCAGACCTGTAACTGCTGGATTCTGTCTACTTTTTCTGTGCAAATTTTACCCTTTCTCAACCCTATAGTGTTATGAAAGAAAAAGAAAAGAAGAAAAGGGAGAAGAAGGAAGGAAGGAAAGAAGGGAGGAAGAGAATGGTGGAAGATATGTTTAGAGAGAGATAGAGACAGAAAGAATTAGGAGCTATGTTATTTCCTAAGGATGAAATGGTCAAAACTTGCTAATGCCTTACAAAGATCAAGTTCAATGAGACTGAAAATAATTTAAGTGTATCATTGGCAACCCTAATAATTGAAATTGTGTGGCCAGAATTCAAATGGCAGTACAATAAGGAAAAATAGGAACTGAGCAAGGAATTTTCTTTCAAGAATTTCATTGAAAAGGAAGACAGGAAGTGCCTAAAGGGGTGCAATGGGCAATGGGTACAATGGAGAGGAGGAGTTAGCTAATTTTGGGAATTGTTTTTAATGTTTGTACGTAGCAGGAAAGAGTGGATGGCTGATTGCATATATGTATGTATATATACATATATATATATATATATAGAAAGAGAACACAGAGAAGTAGATTTAAAAAGAACCATGAAAGTTATTATTTTGAATAAAAAGGACATATTATTCTTAGATGCTGAGAGTAAGAAGTGAAGAGTGGTGTTATACAAATGAGAATAAGGAAGAAATAGCAAAACTAGGGAGATTCTTCTTTGGCCTAAAATAAGAGATCATTTTGTTTTGGGAGAACGAAAGGGGTGAGTGTTGACTTGGAAGCAGATGTGGTCACATTCTATACCTATGAACATACTCAATCAGCTGCCCCTTAGCTCACTGCAGAAGGGAATACATCCAAGAATGTAGCCTGTGAAATCATTCATCTTTTTGCATCCAAGTGAATAATAGTCCACTGGACTTGCTATCATAATTAGGTTAAAGTACATGACAGAGGGCTATCAAGATTTGTAGTGGTTTTGGGAGATACGTGACTGAATCAGTAAAGGAGTAAAAGATAAATTGATATGTTAAAGATAAAGAGGTAATTTTGAAAAGATACTCTTAAAAATGAATAGCATCCCTAGGTTTCAATATCTATCAACCTGGGACCTTGACACATGGAATGATGAACAACATTTAAAACATTTTTTTAAATTAAATGCATAGATAGCAATTTGAGCAGAATGTGTATTTTTTTTTTTTAACTGTCGGGCTCCTATAGGCCATTTGCCTTGGAGAAAGCAGAATCCTATCAATTCAGTAGCACACCAAGGAAAAGTAAGAGATCCTTGCCCATTTATACAAAATGTTAAAAATTAAACATAAGACTGGACATGATATTATTAGCTATTTTTTTCCTCTGGCTTATTAAAAAGCATCAACCAAGCATTTGTGCCTTTTTCCTTTTTCTATTTTATTGTACTTACTTGGTAATTTATTGCTATGTAATCAATCACACATTAAAATAACAGAAATTCCTTTATCATTTTTTCTCATAGTTCTGGTTGTTGACCGGGTTTAGTTGGGCAGTTTTTGCTTGGTGGCCTGTCATGATGCTGCAGCAGGTATGTCTGGAACTAGAGTACTCTTGGAGCTCATCCAATCACATTTTGAAACTACTGGCTGGCTATCGACTGGGACCCCACTTGGGGCTTTAACCAGAAGCTTACACGTGGCTTCTGAGATCTTGTTGCTTCCTCATAGCACTGTGACTGGGTTCCACAAATGTATGTCCCAAGGGGGCTTGGTAAAATCTGCATTACCTTAGTGCCCTACTCCCAGTAGTCCCATAAAATGAATTCTGCTGTCATCACAGATCTGCCAAGATTTAAGGGGCAGAACAAAAACCTCTGGAGAAGTGTCAGCATCACCTAGAGGGAATAAATGTGGGGTCGGAGCTCTTTTAGCAGCTATTTTGGGAAATGAAGATGTACACTGCCCTATCGACAGCAGCAATCTGTCTAGACTACAGTCTAAAAGGCAGACTCTACACCTCCTCTAACCCCACTCTCCTAGAGTCCTACTTTGGGTATTTGGTCTTTGTGGACCTACTAATGGTACCTGCTCAGGCCTATATGCACCATCTAACAAGATAAGGCTGAGATTATCCCTTGCCAGAGGCATTTTTCTAAACAAAAACTAGAATTTATTGTTTAGAGCAGATTTAGGCGCTCATATATCTGTGTCCACACATGCAGAGCCTCTTTCACTACAAAACCCCACCCCCACCAAAAGGGCACAGTTGTTGCAATTGATGAACCTGATGTTAACACATCATAAGCATCCAAATCCAGAGTTCACATTCAGGTTCATTCTTGGTGTTGTTCATTCTGTGGAATTTGACAAATGTATAGTGACATGTATTCACATTACAATGTCTTACAGAATAGTTTCTTTGCCCTAAAAATCCTCTGTACTCTTCTTAATCAACCTTCTCTCCCCGCAAATCCTGGCAAACACTGAGACTTTTTAACTGAGGCAAGCTGGCTCTTCTTCCTGCATCCAGTCTTTCTTCTTAATTTTCTTCACTCTATATTGTATATTGTTGTAAGAATTGTATTTTCTTAGCAAAACATCTGAACACATTTCCATATGACCAAAGCCTTCAACAGTTCTCTACTGAATATAGACTAGACCATAAAGCTTCATTTTTCTCTTCATGTTACAGAAAAGAAAAACTCATTACACTGACAAAAAGGGGACATGAAATAACTAGGTTTGGGGATTACAAATATAGCGTGATGGTATTTTTTGTAATTCCTTATCCCTCAATGCCTGACTTGATCTCCTTTCTAGGACATGGGGCACATGTAAGCCCCATTATCAGTCCCAAATGAAGCTAAATTTGCACAAAGGTATGTCTGGTAAAACTAGAAACAATGAGAGACAATTCAAGCACAATAACATTCTAGAGTAGTAATATGCAGAATCCAGAGATTGATGGCGAATCGTTCATGCATTTTCCTTTGATGACCTTCACCCTATAATAAGTCCATTCAGGGAGTCCCAAAGTAAACACTTCTCTGTGGCTTCTGACACCCATTCTTTCATTATGGTTTTCTATGATACTGGTGATTTAACCCAGGGCCTTCTGTGTGCTAGGCAAGCACTTGAGCTATGCCCCAGCCATTTTTTTTGTTTTTGTTTTTGAGAAAGGATCTCATCATTACCTTTGATCAGGCTGGCCTTGAACTCCAAATCTTCCTGCCTTCACTTCTCGAGTAGCTCAGATTATAGGTGTGCACCATCAAACCTGGATCTTATAGTTTTCAAGATCAGGGATCAGTAAATATTTTTTTAAAAGACCAGATAGGAAATATTTTAGCTTTCACAGGATAAAAACATTTTGTCCTAGCTACTCAATGTGGCTGCCTGGTAAAAAGGCAGTCATGGATGGCACATAGACAAATGTATTGGTTATGCACCAATAAAACTTTATTTAAAGCACATGGAAGCAACAAAAGAAAAAATAAATGCTGCCACATCAAGCTAAAAAGCATCTAAATAACAAAAGAAGCAATATAAAATAAAAAGGAAACCTACACAATAGGAGAAAATATTTGGGAACCATGTCTGGTGAGAGGCTAGTATAAAAAAGGAACTCAACTCAATAGTGAAAAGATCCAAATAACCCCATTAAAAAGTGGACAGAGAATTTAAACAGACATTTTTCCAAAGAAGACATACAAGTTGCCAACAGATATATAAAAGCTACTCAATATCACTCATCATCAAACTGATTTGCATAATATGAAAATAAAAACCACCATGATATATCACCTCACACTAGTTAGGATGGTTCTTTTCAAAAATACAAGAGACAACAAGTGTTTGTAAGGGTGTGGAGAAAAGGGAACTCTTGGATACTGTTAGTGGGAATGTAAATTAATACAGCCATTAGGGACATAGTAAGGAGGTTTCCTACAGAATTAAAAATAGAAATACCATGTGAGTAGCAATCTTATATCTAGGTATATGTCCAAAGGAAATGATACTGATATCTCAAAGAGCTATCTCACTCCCAGGCTTGCTGCAGCGTTTTTCTCCTTAACCAGTGTATGGAAACAACCTAAGCATGTATAAATGAGTGAATGGATACATAGTATTTTGTACTATGTATTAGATATATATGTAACATATGCATAATGGAATACCATTAACCATAAAAAGAAGGAAATCTGCCTTGAGACAACATGGATGAACCTAGAGGATGTTACACTAAGTAAAATAAGCCAGACACAGAGGACAAATACTATATGATGTTATTTACATATGAAATCTAAAAAAGTTAAACTCATAGAAGCAGAAACTAGAATGGTGGTCTAGGGGCTGGAGGAGGAGTATAGAAAAAAGGGAGAGGTTGGTCAAAAGTTATGAGCTTTCAGTTACTAGATGAATAATTTTGGAGAAGCTAATACATGGCATGAAAACTAAAATTAATAATACTCTATTGTTTCCTCGAAATTTGATAAAAGCAATTTTAAGTGTTCTTACTCCCCATAAAAATGGATACTATGGGTGATGTTAATTAATCTGACTATGATAAGCATTACAAATGCATAGGTATATTAAATCATCACACTGTATTCCTTATATAATTTTATATAAAATTTTAATTTCTCAATCACATTTTTTTTTACTGATTTTTTTTTTTAATTTTATTATTCGTATGTGCATACAAGGCTTGGGTCATTTCTCCCCCCTGCCCCCACCCCCTCCCTTACCACTCACTCCGCCCCCTCCCTCTCCACCCCACCCCCTCAATATCCAGCAGAAACTATTTTGCCCTTATTTCTAATTTTGTTGTAGAGAGAGTATAAGCAATAATAGGAAGGAACAAGGGTTTTTGCTGGTTGAGATAAGGATAGCTATACAGGGCATTGTCTCACATTGATTTCCTGTGTGTGGGTGTTACCTTCTAGGTTAATTCTTTTTGATTTAACCTTTTCTCCAGTTCCTGTTCCCCTTTTCCTATTGGCCTCAGTTGCTTTTAAGGTATCTGCTTTAGTTTCTCTGCGTTAAGGGCAACAAACGCTAGCTAATTTTTTAGGTTTACCTATCCTCACCCCTCCCTTGTGTGCTCTCGCTTTTATCATGTGCTCAAAGTCCAATCCCATTGTTGTGTTTGCCCTTGATCTAATGTCCACATATGAGGGAGAACATACAATTTTTGGTCTTTTGGGCCAGGCTAACCTCACTCAGAATGATGTTCTCCAATTCCATCCATTTACCAGCGAATGATAACATTTTGCTCTTCTTCATGGCTGCATAAAATTCCATTGTGTATAGATACCAGATTTTCTTAATCCATTCATCAGTGGTGGGGCATCTTGGCTGTTTCCATAACTTGGCTATTGTGAATAGTGCCACAATAAACATGGGTGTGCAGGTGGCTCTGGAGTAACCTGTGTCATAGTCTTTTGGGTATATCCCCAAGAGTGGTATTGCTGGATCAAATGGTAGATCAATGTCTAGTTTTTTAAGAGGCCTCCAAATTTTTTTCCAGAGTGGTTGTACTAGTTTACATTCCCACCAACAGTGTAAGAGGGTTCCTTTTTCCCCGCATCCTCGCCAACACCTGTTGTTGGAGGTGTTGCTAATGATGGCTATTCTAACAGGGGTGAGGTGGAATTTTATCATGGTTTTAATTTGCATTTCCTTTATTGCTAGAGATGGTGAGCATTTTTTCATTTGCTTTTTGGCCTTTTGAATTTCTTCTTTTGAGAAAGTTCTGTTTAGTTCACTTGCCCATTTCTTTATTGGTTCATTAGTTTTGGGAGAATTTAGTTTTTTAAGTTCCCTATATATTCTGGTTATCAGTCCTTTGTCTGATGTGTAGCTGGCAAATATTTTCTCCCACTCTGTGGGTGTTCTCTTCAGTTTAGAGACCATTTCTTTTGATGAACATAAGCTTTTTAGTTTTATGAGGTCCCATTTATCTATGCTATCTCTTAGTTGCTGTGCTGCTGGGGTTTCATTGAGAAAGTTCTTACCTATACCTACTAACTCCAGAGTATTTCCTACTCTTTCGTGTATCAACTTTAGAGTTTGTGGTCTGATATTAAGATCCTTGATCCATTTTGAGTTAATCTTGGTATAGGGTGATATACATGGATCTAGTTTCAGTTTTTTGCAGACTGCTAACCAGTTTTCCCAGCAGTTTTTGTTGAAGAGGCTGCTTTTTCTCCATCATATATTTTTAGCTCCTTTGTCAAAGACAAGTTGGTTATAGTTGTGTGGCTTCATATCTGGGTCCTCTATTCTGTTTCACTGGTCTTCATGTCTGTTTTTTTGTCAGTACCATGCTGTTTTTATTGCTACTGCTTTATAATATAGTTTGAAGTCAGGTATTGTGATACCTCCTGCATTGTTCTTTTGACTGAGTATTGCCTTGGCTATTCGTGGCTTCCTGTGTTTCCATATAAATTTCACAGTAGATTTTTCAATCACTTTAATGAATGTCATTGGAATTTTGATAGGAATTGCATTAAACAATTACTTTAATGCAATTAAATACTCCCCATTACTTTGGGGAGTATCGACATTTTTACTATGTTGATTCTACCAATCCATGAGCATGGGAGATCTCTCCACTTTCTATAGTCTTCCTCAATCTCTTTCTTCAGAATGTATAGTTTTCCTTGTAGAGGTCTTTCACATCTTTTGTTAAGTTTACACCCAGGTATTTGATTTTTTTGAGGCTACTGTAAATGGAATTATTTTCATGTATTCTTTTTCAGTTTGCTCATTATTAGTGTATAGAAATGCTAATGATTTTTCTATGTTGATTTTATATCCTGCTACCTTGCTATAGCTATTGATGATGTCTAGAAGCTTCTGAGTTGAGTTTTTTGGGTCTTTAAGGTATAGGATCATGTCATCTGCAAATAGGGATTTTTTGACAGTTTCTTTACCTATTTGTTTTCCTTTTATTCCTTTTTCTTGCCTAATTGCTCAGGCTAGTAATTCCAGTACTATGTTGAATAGGAGTGGAGATAGTGGGCATCCTTGTCTGGTTCCTGATTTTAGAGGGAATGGTTTCAGTTTTTCTTCGTTAAGTATAATGCTGGCTGTAGGTTTGTCGTATATAGCTTTTATAATGTTGAGGTACTTTCCTTCTGTTCCTAGTTTTCTTAGAGCTTTTATAATGAAATGATGTTGGATCTTATCAAAGGCTTTTTCTGCATTTATTGAGTCTGGATCTGAGTTTCTGTTCATTCCCCTCTGGTTCCTGTACTAATTTTTGCTGTGGGGAAACTGGTTTCCCTGTTTTTTCTGTCTTCCTGTCATTGTCTTTGGTGTTGTTACTGTCCCTGTACTGTGTGCAATGAAGTATTTTCTAGCTTGTAATAATAACAATGGCAATATTTAGAATGGAAGGGTGAGCTGAGATGGAAAGCAAGAAGTTAAAGAAATGGGAAAAACAAATACACAGACTGGAGGGAGAAAACAGAACATGGTGTCAGACAAGAAGATTTCAAAGGTATAAACAGGGAGCTTTAGTGTACTAATTGACAGTAAGCTGAACAGACATTAGAGAGACAGAGAGAGGATTGAAAATCAAAAAAAAAAGGTAAGAATAAAAATAAAAAATAAGTAAATGAAAGAAAAATCTATTTATACAAATGTATTAAAATAAAATGAAAAAATAGAAAATTTTTAAAAACCAAAAAACCAAAAACCTCCAAGTTCAAATGCAGTGAAGTCATAGTCTCCAATCCTGGAGATGGTGCCTCAGATGTTGTTCTGTAGTTGTCTCATCAAAGGGGATGCATAAAGAAGAACAAAATTACACACACACGCACAAAAATAACCCCACCAAGTGTCCCAAGTTCAAATGCAATACAGTTTCAGTAAGTTTTTCAGCTTGTAGGTGTAATTCGGTTGTTCTCTCATCAAAGGTAGGGAGACAAAGAAAAAAAAAAAAGTCTGGAGACAGTTCTGAGAATGGTTTCTGCAACTGTGGGTTGCCTGCCCGCTGTTGTCAGCCTGCTGTTGCTGGGGGCATTATTTATGCAGAACTCTGGGGTGAGCTTAGCACTCACCTGGACCCGCAGGCTTTGTTGCTCAGATTTCTCCTGTGCGTGAGCCTCTGCTACAAGCTTTCCCCTTTCCAAGCACTGGGAAAGGTGACACTGCACCCTCGTTCTCAGGCCTGTGTGTTTATTTACAGTTCATGTAGGAGGTGGGTCTTTCCCCATCTCCTGTGCAGTTCTCCTCCCATCGCCACTTTCACAAGCTTTCCTGCTCCTGGTTACTGGGTGGTGCTGCTGCTCCTGCCAGCCGCCATGTTTGTTCACAGCTCATGTGGGAAGTGGGTCTTCCCTCCTCTCCTGTGGAGTTTTCCTCCCTCCACCACTCTCACAAGCTTTCCTGCTCCTGCTTGCTGGGCGCACGCCCCCGCTTCCGCCAGAGGCTCTCCGACCCGCCCGGCTTGTTTATTTACAGTCCCGGGAAGGATTCCCTTCCCCTAATCTTCGGCGTTCAGGGTGCCCCACCCTCTTTCCAGTGTGTCTTATTTGTTCTTATTGCTTATTACTCAGTTTCTCTTTTTTCCTGGGGTGGAGGTCAGTCTGTCCAGGGGGCTATGCTGCTCTGGCCCAGGCTTGTCTGTGGGAGTACCACGGTACCGTGAAGCTCACCTGGTCCATGTCTTCCCAAGCCATCTGGGTGCCGGCGGCCCGGGGGCCCTCCTTGTTTCTCCATTTAATGTGAAGTGGAGATTCTCTGCGCCGGCAGGAGGTGTGGAGGGGTCAAAGTTATGCCTTTTCTCAGTGATTATGCCTGCAAAGTGTGACTCCAGCGTCTCTCCAAGATTTCACTATAGAAGGCTCACTTTCTGCTTCCTCCCTCTAGCCACCATCTGGGAATTCTCTCAATCACATATTTTAAAATAAAAAGAAATAGATGGTAGATCAGATTTGGAACATTGGTTATAGTTTATGGACTGCTGTTATGTAGGCATATGAGCTCCTCTGTGTTCTTCAAAGAGTTCTGATTGCTCCCACTGAATGTGTTTAGTTCAGACTGTTAGTTGTTTCAAATCATCAGCTCCTTCTCTAGTGGAAAGGTCATGATTTTGAAGACAAGGATGAAAACCACTAACCTTTTCTGATGTGTCCCGCAAGATAACTAGAAGACAAAGATCTCAGCGTAATTCTAGGATGTTATTGTGCTCGCTTTATTTGGGACATTTTGAAAAGTAGAAATTATTCTCTGATAAATACTCCTGGTTCCTAAGTCTGTCGTTTAATAAAGAAATGGAACCCCCATGAGATAATACCAAATCCTAAGGCAGTGGGCTACATGGAGATTTTTGTCCGGAGAAGGCAACTCCTGTGGAAACTCCTACTGTTCTACTAACCTGAGGAAAGACCGGATGCTCCTCTTTACTGACATCTACTCTGATTCTTTCCTTTGGCCAAGAGTAAACCAGATGACCCCAGAAGCCTGAATAGAAATCTTCTATCTCAGCAAGTATATTCAGTTCTGAGAAGTGAGAGAATACTGAATTTGTACTTGAAAAGATGCATCTCTTCAAATATAAATTAATTTCCTCTCTTCAATGGTAGTTGCTATCACCCTCAACAGTGATGTCATCATTATAGTCATTTTGGAGCTTTGATTGGCAGAGGAGAAAATGACTAAATTGACTGTATCAAAATGTTCAAAAATAGCATCATTTTAGGCCCAGACAAATGATGGAAAGCCATTTTTATTACACTAATGGAAACTAAAATAAGGAAAATTAGATCACAAAATGTCTTTTTAATGACCTGTGTAATCTTCATTGGTCTAAATGTCACATAGCTTATTTTTATTCCTAGAGTCTACTCTAATATCAGATGAATCACTAAGGACATAAACGAGAACACTCAGAAGGTTGAGTATTAGAAGGATAATCGCAGTAGCAGCAAATACACTGCACATTGTTTTTTTTCTAAAAAGTAAGCAAATAGATTTTGCCTTAGACTTAATATGTAATATAAAATTTACCTATCACTTGTAAGTAAGTTTTTGAAATGAAACACATTTTGTTCTTGGGAGTCTGTTATTTGTTTATGCTCTCTTGGATTTAGAATATCTCTATTTTTACTTTAGCAAAGAATTATACAGCTCATTTCAATACAAAAAAGGAAAAATCATATTACCTACAAAAATAAATCCCTATCTTCTTGATGTATCAATCAGTGTTTTTCTGGCTTAGCTCAATGAAGGTAGAGCTCTGTGTCTGGAGCAGAGCCAAATTCTTCATAAGAGCTGGGAAATTACAGACACTAAATTTCCTTTACTCAAATATGAATCCACTGCCTAATATTAAGTAATCTTCATGAATTGATGTTCATCCTCTCAACTTATTTTACTTAATCATATTAATTAGGGAAGCTTAGCACATCAAAAGCACATTTAAAATATACCCTATCATTAACCTTAGGGCAAAAAAGTTAATGCAATCTATATTAGCAAGTTCATTAACAATCTTTCAATGGACTAACAGCTGTGTGATGAAGACAGTAGCCATCAATTAAATGAACAGTGATTTTGGGACCAGAATTTTCAGCATAGAATAGTCAGCTAAGCTGTGGGCATTGAGTAGCAGTGATGGATAGAGATATTTCCAAGCATATTTGTTCAATGGCCTTATGGGATTTTATTTGTGAAAAACTTAAGCAAATTTGTCAACTTGGAAGACCAAAACACATTTACCTAACTTCAAAGAATATATATATATATATATATATATATAATGGATTTTTAGAATAGCATTCAACATATCATTTAATTATATACTCACATTCAAAATTTATTTATTTAAAATATAGGCAGATACACATAGTGAGAAGTATGAATATTGAGGCCGCAACTATCCTTACTCTCTTATAGGAAGATATCTGTCATTAAATAGAAATACAATTAAAATTTGACAACTAAAACTTATGTAATTGATATTTTTTGATGAAATGAGCAAAACATTATTTTGGGCACCAGCAAAAATGAAAAAAGAAATGGTGAACCTAGTGTGATGGTGCCTACCAGTAATTGCCATTACTTGGGAGGTGGAGGTAAGAGGATCATGGTCTTAGACTAACGCACAAGACCATATCCAAAAACAAACTAAAAGCAAAAGTACTGGGGGATGGTTCAAGTGGTCGAGCGCTTGCCTACAAGTGTGAGGACCTGAGTTCAATCCCTAAGAAATGTGAGTCATGTTTAAATAAGTAAGTTGCACCGTACAGTGTGGTTGTCCCAGGAAAGGTATAATCCACTTTTGAAAAGTAATATATCAAAACACCCTTCTTTTTCATTCAGGGTTACAAAAGGATCGGGGGGAAGATGTTTAAAAGGCAACTACTTGTGAAAAAAAAACTATATTCATGAAGGGTCAGACACTTTCCCAAGACAGTAGAAAACTCTGTGGGCCATATTCTCAGAACAACTCATGAGTTGTCCAAGGAAAGCACTTAACTTGGGACCTGGAACACAGAAATTGAGGCATTTAGCTATTACCATCATCCAAGTAAGAAAAGGAAAACATGGAATGACCTATTTTAAGACCTGAGAGTAAATAACTACCAACCAATAAAACTATACTCTACTAAGTTATCCCTTAAAATTGAAGAAGCAATAAAAACAAGAACAAACTAAAACAATTCATGATGATTAAACCAGCACTGCAGAAGATATTTAAAGGAATTCTTTATACAGACTTCTCAGAAAGAATATATTTCATGAAACAAATAGATGACAGAATTAGGAAAGAATCAATCATGTCCAATTCAATAAAAAATAAAACTCCAAAGATGAATAACGGCAAAAGAAATGAACAAATAGTAATAGAGTCAACAAGGACAAAAACAGCAGAAATTATACATACACACATACATATATATGTATAACACACATATATAGTAAGAGAGATGTTAATATAATTAAAATAAATACATACATGTGTGAAATACCAAGTAAAGACCCCCCTAAACAATTAATATACACTTTACTTATTTATTTATTTGAATTTTGTCTTTGTTTCCACTTCTTTTTTTTTCTTTTATTATTCATATGTGCATACAAGGCTTGGGTCATTTCTCCCCCCTGCCCCCACCCCCTCCCTTACCACCCACTCCGCCCCCTCCCTCTCTCCCCAACCCCCTCATACCCAGCAGAAACTATTTTGCCCTTATTTCTAATTTTGTTGTAGAGAGAGTATAAGCAATAATAGGAAGGAACAAGGGGTTTTGCTAGTTCAGATAAGCATAGCTATACAAGGATTTGACTCACATTAATTTCCTGTGCGTGTGTGTTACCGTCTAGGTTAATTCTTTTTGATATAACCTTTTCTCTAGTTCCTGGTCCCCTTTTCTTATTGGCCTCAGTTGCTTTTAAGGTATCTGCTTTAGTTTCTCTGTGTTAAGGGTAACAAATGCTAGCTAGTTTTTGAGGTGTCTTACCTATCCTCACCCCTCCCTTGTGTGCTCTCGCTTTTATCATGTGCTCAAAGTCCAATCCCATTGTTGTGTTTGCCCTTGATCTAATGTCCACATATGAGGGAGAACATACAATTTTTGGTCTTTTGGGCCAGACTAACCTCACTCAGAATGATGTTCTCCAATTCCATCCATTACCAGCAAATGATAACATTCATTCTTCTTCATGGCTGCATAAAATTCCATTGTGTATAGATACCACATTTTGTTAATCCATTCATCAGTGGTGGGGCATCTTGGCTGTTTCCATAACTTGGCTATTGTGAATAGTGCTGCAATAAACATGGGTGTGCAGGTGCCTCTGGAGTAACCTGTGTCACAGTCTTTTGGGTATATCCCCAAGAATGGTATTGCTGGATCAAATGGTAGGTCAATGTCTAGTTTTTTAAGAGGCCTCCAAATTTTTTCCAGAGTGGTTGTAGTAGTTTACATTCCCACCAACAGTGTAAGAAAGTTCCTTTTTCCCCGCATCCTCGCCATCACCTGTTGTTGGTGGTGTTGCTGATGATGGCTATTCTAACAGGGGTGAGATGGAATCTTAGTGTGGTTTTAATTTGCATTTCCTTTATTGCTAGAGATGGTGAGCATTTTTTCATGTGTTTTTTGGCCTTTTGAATTTCTTCTTTTGAGAAAGTTCTGTTTAGTTCACTTGCCCATTTCTTTATTGGTTCATTAGTTTTGGGAGAATTTAGTTTTTTAAGTTCCCTATATATTCTGGTTATCAGTCCTTTGTCTAATGTATAGTTGGCAAATATTTTCTCCCACTCTGTGGGTGTTCTCTTCAGTTTAGAGACCATTTCTTTTGATGAACATAAGCTTTTTAGTTTTATGAGGTCCCATTTATCTATGCTATCTCTTAGTTGCTGTGCTGCTGGGGTTTTGTTGAGAAAGTTCTTACCTATACCTACTAATTCCAGAGTATTTCCTACTCTTTCGTGTATCAGCTTTAGAGTTTGTGGTCTGATATTAAGATTCTTGATCCATTTTGAGTTAATCTTGGTATAGGGTGATATACATGGATCTAGTTTCAGTTTTTTGCAGACTGCTAACCAGTTTTCCGAGCAGTTTTTGTTGAAGAGACTGCTATTTCTCCATCGTATATTTTTAGCTCCTTTGTCAAAGACAAGTTGGTTATAGTTGTGTGGCTTCATATCTGGGCCCTCTATTCTGTTTCACTGGTCTTCATGTCTGTTTTTGTGCCAGTATCATGCTGTTTTTATTGTTATTGCTTTGTAATATAGTTTGAAGTCAGGTATTGTGATACCTCCTGCATTGTTCTTTTGACTGAGTATTGCCTTGGCTATTCGTGGCTTCCTGTGTTTCCATATAAATTTCAAGGTAGGTTTTTCAATTTTTTTAATGAATGTCATTGGAATTTTGATGGGAATTGCATTAAACATGTAGATTACTTTTGGGAGTATCGACATTTTTACTATGTTGATTCTACCAGTCCATGAGCATGGGAGATCTCTCCACTTTCTACAGTCTTCCTCAATCTCTTTCTTCAGAAGTGTATAGTTTTCCTTGTAGAGTTCTTTCACATCTTTTGTTAGGTTTACACCCAGGTATTTGATTTATTTTTGAGGCTATTGTAAATGGAATTGTTTTCATACATTCTTTTTTAGTTTGCTCATTGTTAGTGTATAGAAATGCTAATGATTTTTCTATGTTGATTTTATATCCTGCTACCTTGCTGTAGCTATTGATGATGTCTAAGAGCTTCTGAGTAGAGTTTTTTGGGTCTTTAAGGTATAGGATCATGTCATCTGCAAATAGGGATATTTTGACACTTGCTTTACCTAATTGTATTCTTTTTATTCCTTCTTCTTGCCCAATTGCTCTAGCTAGGAATTCCAGTACTATGTTAAATAGGAGTGGAGATAGTGGGCATCCTTGTCTGGTTCCTGATTTTAGAGGGAATGGTTTCAGTGTTTCTCCATTAAGTATAATGCTGGCTGTAGGTTTGTCCTATATAGCTTTTATAATGTTGAGGTACTTTCCTTCTGTTCCTAGTTTTCTTAGAGCTTTTATCATGAAATGATGTTGGATCTTATCAAAGGCTTTTTCTGCATCTATGGAGATGATCAAGTGGTTTTTGTCTTTGCTTCTGTTAATGTGGTTTATTACGTTTATTGATTTTCGTATGTTGAACTACCCCTGCATCCCTGGGATGAAGCCTACTTGGTTGTGGTGAATAATCTTTTTGATGTGTTGTTGAATTCGGTTTGCCATTATTTTATTGAGGATTTTTGCATCAATGTTCGTTAAGGAGATTGGCCTATAGTTCTCTTTTTTGGAGGTGTCTTTGCCTGGTTTTGGGATAAGTGTAATACTGGCTTCATAAAATGTGTTAGGCAGTATTCCTTCCCTTTCTCTTTCATGGAACAGTTTAAGGAGGGTTGGTATCAGTTTTTCTTTAAGGTCTGATAGAATTCAACAGAGAATCCATCAAGTCCTGGACTTTTCTTTTTGGGGAGACTCTTGATTGCTGCTTCAATTTCATTTTGTGTTATAGTTCTATTCAGGTGATTAATTTCCTCTTGGTTCAGTTTTGGATGATCATATGTATCTAGAAATCTCTCCATTTCTTTAAGATTTTCAAATTTATTTGAATATAGTTTCTCAAAGTAGTCTCTGATGACTTCCTGGACTTTCATGGTGTTTGTTTTTATCTCCCCTTTTGCATTCCTGATTCTACTAAGTTGGGTTTTTTCTCTCCTCATTTTAGTCAGGTTTGCCAGGGGTCTATCGATCTTGTTTATTTTTTCAAAGAACCAACTTTTTGTTTCATTAATTCTTTGTATGGTTTTTTTGGTTTCTATTTTGTTGATTTCAGCTCTTATTTTTATTATTTCTCTCCTTCCATTTGTTTTGGGATTTGCTTGTTCTTGTTTTTCTAGGAGTTTGAGATGTATCATTAGGTCATTGATTTGGGATCTTTCAGTCTTTTTAATATATGCATTCATGGCTATAAACTTTCCTCTCAAGACTGCCTTAGCTGTGACCCGTAGGTTCCGGTAGGTTGTGTTTTCATTTTCATTAACTTCCAGGAACTTTTAAATTTCCTCTTTTATTTCATCAATGATCCATTCTTGATTAAGTAATGAGTTATTTAGTTTCCAGCTGTTTGCATATTTTTTGTCTTTACTTTTGTTGTTGAGTTCTACTTTTACTGCATTATGATCAGATAGTATGCACGGTATAATTTCTATTTTCTTATATTTCCTGAGACTTGCTTTGTGCCCTTGAATATGATCTATTTTGGAGAAGGTTCCATGGGCTGCTGAGAAGAATGTATATTGTGTAGAAGTTGGATGAAATGTTCTGTAGACATCAACTAGGTCCATTTGATCTATTGCATATTTTAGATCTTGGATTTCTTTATTGATTTTTTTGATTGGATGACCTATCTATTGATGATAATGGGGTGTTAAAGTCTCCCACAACCACTGTGGTGGCATTTATATATGCTTTTAGGTCTTTCAGGGTATGTTTGATGAAATTGGGTGCGTTGACATTGGGTGCATACAGGTTGATAATTATTATTTCCTTTTGGTCTATTTCCCCTTTTATTAGTATGGATTGTCCTTCCTTATCTCGTTTGATCAATGCAGCTTTGAAGTCTACTTTTTCAGAGATAAGTATTGCTACTGCTGCCTGTTTTTTGGGAGCCATTGGCTTGGTAAATCTTCTTCCAGCCTTTCATCCTTAGCCTATGCTTATTTCTGTCGGTGAGATGGGTCTCCTGTAAGCAACAAATTGTTGGATCTTCCTTTTCAATCCATTTCGTCAAGCGGTGCCTTTTGATGGGTGAATTAAGTCTGTTAACATTAAGCGTTAGTACTGATAGGTATGTGGTGATTCCTGTCATTTAGTAGTCTTAGTTGTTTGAAGGTTTGATTGTGTGTACCTAAGTTGAGGTTACTCTCTACTGTCTTGCTTTTTCTTTTCCTGTGGTTTGGTGCTGCCTGTCTTTTCATGGTTAAGTTGGGTGTCACTTTCTGTGTGCAGAATCCCTTGAAGAATCCTTTGTAGTGGTGGCTTTGTGGTCACATATTGGTTTAGTTTCTGCTTATCATGGAAGACTTTTATTGCTCCATCTATTTTGAATGATAGTTTTGCTGGGTAGAGTATCCTAGGTTTTGAAGTAATTTTCATTCAGTGCCTGGAAGATCTCACCCCATGCTCTTCTTGCTTTTAATGTTTCTGTTGAGAAGTCTGCTGTGATTTTGATGGGTTTACCTTTGTATGTTACTTGTTTTTTCTCTCTTACAGCCTTCGATATTCTTTCCTTAGTTTCTGAACTTGTTTTAATGATGATATGTCGTGGGGTAGTTCTATTTTGATCTGGTCTGTTTGGTGTCCTGGAGGCCTCTTGTATCTGTATGGGGATATTTTTCTCTAGATTTGGGAAATTTTCCGTTATTATTTTGTTGAATATATTACACATTCCCTTTGCTTGCACCTCTTCTCCTTCTTCAATGCCCATGATTCTCAATTTGGTCTTTTGATGGAGTTGGTGAGTTTTTGCATTTTCTTTTCAAAGGTCTTGAATTGTTTAATTAATAGTTCTTTGCTTTTTCCTTTAGTTACCATTTCATCTTCAAGTTCTGAAATTCTCTCTTCTGTTTGTTCTGTTCTGCTGTATTGGTCTTCCGTTTTGTTTTGCAGTTCTGTTTCATTCTTTTTTCTGAGGTTTTCCATATCCTGGCTGGTTTCCTCTTTAATGTTGTGTATTTTTTACCTGAGTTCATTTATCCACTTATTCATCATGTTCTCTGTTTCACTTTGATGTTTATACAGTGCTTCTATGGTTTCCTTTATTTCTTCTTTTATTTTTTCAAATTCTCTATTTTTTGTTGTCTTGGAATTTCTTGAGTGTCTCCTGTACATTTTGGTTGACCCTATCCAGTATCATCTCTATAAAATTCTTATTGAGTACCTGTAGTATGTCTTCTTTTAAATTACTTTTGTGGGCTTCATTGGTTCCTTTGGCATAGTTTATCTTCATTTTGTTGGAGTCTGGATCTGAGTACCTGTTTTCTATATTCCCCTCTGGTTCCTGTACTAATTTTTGCTGTGGGGAAACTGGTTTCCCTGTTTTTTCTGTCTTCCTGTCATTGTCTTTGGTGTTGTTACTGTCCCTGTACTGTGTGCAATGAAGTATTTTCTCGCTTGTAATAATAACAATGGCAATATTTAGAATGGAAGGGTGAGCTGAGATGGAAAGCAAGAAGTTAAAGAAATGGGAAAAACAAATACACAGACTGGAGGGAGAAAACAGAACATGGTGTCAGACAAGAAGATTTCAAAGGTATAAACAGGGAGCTTTAATGTACTAATTGACAGTAAGCTGAACAGACATTAGAGAGACAGAGAGAGGATTGAAAATCAAAAATAAAAAAACAAAGGTAAGAATAAAAATGAAAAATAAGTAAATGAAAGAAAAATCTATTTATAAAAATGTATTATAATAAAATGAAAAAATAGCAAATTTAAAAAAACCAAAAAACCTCCAAGTTCAAATGCAGTGAAGTCATAGTCTCCAATCCTGGAGATGGTGCCTCAGATGTTATTCTGTAGTTGTCTCATCAAAGGGGACGCATAAAGTAGAGCAAAACTACACACACACACATGCACAAAAAATACCCCACCAAGTGTCCCAAGTTCAAATGCAATACAGTTTCAGTAAGTTTTTCAGCTTGTAGGTGTAATTCGGTTGTTCTCTCATCAAAGGTAGGGAGACAAAGAGTATAAAAAAAAGAGTCTGGAGACAGTTCTGAGAATGGTATCTGTGGCTGTGGCTTATCTGCCTGCTGATGTCAGCCTGCTGTTGCTGGGGGCGTTATTTATGCAGATCTCTGGGGTGAGCTTAGCACTCACCTGGCCCTACAGGCTTTGTTTGCTCAGATTTCTCCTGTGCGTGAGCCTCTGCTACAAGCTTTCCCCTTTCCAAGCACTGGGAAATTTGACACTGCACCCGCGTTCTCTGGCCTGCGTGTTTATTTACAGTTCATGTGGGAGGTGGGTCTTCCCCCCTCTCCTGTGCAGTTCTCCTTCCACCTCCGCTTTCACAAGCTTTCCTGCTCCTGATTACTGGGCAGTGCTGCTGCTCCTGCCAGACGCCATGTTTGTTTACAGGTCACGTGGGAAGTGGGTCTTCCCTCCTCTCCTGTGGAGTTTTCCTCCCTCCGCCACTCTCACCAGCTTTCCTGCGCCTGGTTGCTGGGTGTGCCCCTGCTCCCGCCAGAGCCTCTCCTGCCTCTCCCCACTTGTTTATTTACAGTCCCGGGAAGGATTCCCTTCCTCCAATCTTTGGCACTCAGTGCGCCCCACCCTCTTTCCTGCGTGTCTTATTTGTTCTTATTGCTTATTACCCAGTTTCTCTTTTTTTCCCCGGGTGGAGGTCAATCTGTCCAGGGGGCTTTGCTGCTCTGGCCCAGGCTTGTCTGTGGGAGTACCACAGTACTGCAAAGCTCACCTGGTCCACGTCTTCCCAAGCCGTCTGGGCGCCGGCAACTGGCGGCCCGGGGGCCCTCCTGGTTTCTCCGTTTAAAGTGAAGTGGAGATTCTCTGTACCAGTTGGAGGTGTGGAGGGGTCAAAGTTATGCCTCTTCTCAGTGATTATGCCTGCAAAATGTGTCTCCAGCATCTCTCCAAGATTTCACTATAGGAGGCTCACTTTCTGCTTCCTCCCTCTAGCTGCCATCTTGGAATCTCTTAATATACACTTTAAAAAATGAAGGGCAGGAAGGTAAAACAGTCCTGTCTATGGGTGGGTAACAATGGGGAGGAGGGGTAAATGGAGTGGATGAAAGAGGGTGAATATGGTGGATGTACTTTATATAAGTTTATGAAAATGCAACAATGAATCCTGTTGAAATTATTCTACTAAGGGGGAAGGAGGTGAGGGAGAATGATGGGGGGTGAATCTAGTTAAGGTATATTGTAAGCATATATGTAAGTGTCAAAATGTGTACTCCCTATACAATTATTATGTGCTAATAAAAAAGAAAAATATCTCTCAATAATAACCCTAAATGTAAATACCCTTAAATCTCCAATTAAAAGACACAGATTAGTTGATTGGACAAGAAAACAAGATCCAACTATTTGTTGTCAACACGAGACACACTCCATTGGAAAAGACACACAGGTGGAAGCTGAAAGAATGGAAAACAATATACCAAGCAAGTGGAAATCAAAAGCAAACAGGAATAACTATATTCATATCAGACACAATAAACTTTAACCCAAAATTCTTCAGAAAAGATAAAGAGGGTCACTGTATATTAGTAAAGGGAAAAATCCACTAAGAAGATATAACAATTGTAAATTTATATGCATCAAATGTTGGTGCATTCAGCTTTGTAAGACAAATACTAAGTGGACATAAAGAAAAGTATAGGTACAGATACAGTAATGGTGGGTGACTTTAATACACCATTCTCAACAATAGATAGATTGATTATTCAGCCAAAAAAATCAACGAAGTGACTTCAGAGTTAAACTGCACCATAGACTAAATGGACTTAACAGACTTCCATGGAATATTCCATCCAAGTCATGTAGACTACACATTCTTCACAGCAGCCCATGGAACATTCTCCAAAATAGATAGATTCTGGGCCACAAAGCAAGCCTCAACAAATACCATAAAACAGAGCTAATTTCTTGCATCCTGTCAGATCAGAATGTAATAAAATTAGACAATAGCAAGAAAAGGTACAGAAACTTCATAAATACATGGAGACTAAATAATATACTTTTGAATGATCAGTGGGTCACTGAAGAAATCAGGGAGGAAATTTTTTAAATTCCTAGAATTAAATGGTAAGGAAAACCCAACATACTAGGACCTATGGGACAAACAATGAAGTTTGAAGGGGAAGTTTATAGCTATGAATACCTAATTAAAAATGAAAGACAGGATTGTAAAATAGGTACAGTGTGTGTGTGTGTGTGTGTGTGTGTGCGCGCGCGTGTGTGGTGTGTGTGTGTGTGTGTGTGTGTGTGGTGTGTGTGCGTGTGTGTGGTGTGTGTGGTGTATGTGTAGGGTACTTATGGGAGGGGGGAAGTGAATGAAGGAGATGAAGATGAGGGATTTTGGCTGATGGGCTTCATATACATACATGAAACAGAACCATGAAACCTCTTGCAATTGCTTTCACTAAGGCAGGGAGGAAGTTATGGGTGGATATGGTGGGGCAATGTAAGCAATATACAATGTAAGACCTTTGGGAATGGCACAGTGAATTCCCTCCTGTACAAAGAATATATGCTAATAAAAAAGAAAAATGCAGATATAATCTTAAATAAATAATCTAATGGTACAACTCAAACTTTTAGGAAAATAAGAACAAGTGAACACTAAAATTAGTAAACTAAAGAAAAATAAATAGTGGGGCATAGATAAATGAAATAAAGACTAGAGACTAGAAGAACAAAACAGAGTATCACTGAAAGAAAGACCTGGTTCTTTGACAATATTAACAAGATTGATAAATGCTTAGCCAAACTAACCAAAAGCAAGAAGGAAAAGACCAAAATCAATTAAATGGGGCATGAAAAAGAGGGACATCACAATAGATACAAATGAAATCTGGAGGATCATTAGGAAATGTATTCCAATAAAGTGGCAAATCTAGAGGAAATGGATAAATTTTCAGAACATCTGACCTACTCAAATTGAACCAAGAGGATGTAGATAACTTAACAGATGTATAAAATGTGATTGAAACAATAATAAAGGCCTCTAATGATCAGAGTGATGTGACATGAAAAGGAAAGACAGTTATTGCCAACTTTGAAGATAGGGACCATGAACCAAAGGAATGCTGACAGCTTATCGAAAATAGAAAAGGCTAAGAAAAGATTCTCCCTTGGAACCTCAGAAGAAACAGCTCTCCCACACCTTGTTTCTAACTCAGAGAGACAATTCAGATTTCTGACATACAGAGCCTTTGAATAATAAATTTGTGTTGCTCTAAGCCTAAATCATTCAATAAAGTCCCCCCCCCAAAAAAAAGTCTAGGATTGGATGAATTCACTACTATTTAAAAAAGAACTAACACAAATACTCCCAAAACTATTCCATAAAATAGAAAGGGAAGGAATGAGGCCAAACTCATTCTACAAAGCTAGCAGTACCTTAAAACCAAAACCAGTAAGGGCACACAAAAACATAAAACTACAGAGAGACTTCCTTGATGAACATGGGTGCAAATTTTTTTTCTTAATAGTACTAAGTATTATCTCTCTTGCTAGACAAGTGCTCTAACAATTGAGCTATGCTCCCAGTTCTCAAAACTACTTGTAATTCAAATTGAACAACCCATTAAAAAGAACAGACATCATAATCGAGCTATTTTCATTCCAGGGATACAGAGATGGCTTAATATATTACATCAATAAACATAAATAGAATCAGGGACAAAAATCACATTCTGATTTAGATAGGTGCAGAAAAAAGTATTTGACAAAATCTAACATCCTTCATGATAAAAACCCTAAAGAAATTAGGAATAGAAGGAGCATACCTCAACTTAAAGACTATAAATGACAAACCTATGGCCAATATTGTTCCAAATGGAGAAAAACTGAGAATATCTTCTAAAATCAGGAAAAGACAAACATGTCCAGTCTCTCATGCAATATAGCTCTTGAAATCTTAGAGCAATAAGGCAAGAGAAAGAAATAAAAGGGATATAAATAGGAAAGGACGAAGTACAATTACTCTTATTTGTAAATAATATTAGAAAATTAAAAGACCCCAAAGACTCCACCAGGAAATTTTTGTTTATTTTTTAAAAATTGTGCCAGGTATGGGTACATTTAGCATTTACAAATGTTCTTACAACGTATCAAATATATTATACTTGAATTCCCCACTACACTTCTCTCCCACATTCCCCCTCCCCTGATTCCTGCAATAGTTTCAATAGGTATCAATTTTGCATTTACATACATGTATATACATTGTTTACACCATATTCACCCTCCCACCCCTTTTTCCATCCCCTGCCTCCTCCCACCAGTGACAACCACCCAACTCCCCCCTACCTGAGCAGAACCTGTTACACCCTCCTGTTCTCTGATTTTGTTGAAGATAAAACTAGAAACATGACGTTTTACTAGTTTAAGATAAAGATATCTACAAAGGATTTTCCTTGTGTTGTTCCATGCATATGTGTGTTATAGCTCCAGTTGATTCACCTCTTCTAGTTTTCACTCCTCCCTAGTCCACTGCTCATGGTGGCCCTGCCAATTTAAAGTTTCTATATTCATTCCTGTACAGTGAGCACATCAACCTCATTCAAGTTTTTGGGTTCCTTCCCTTGCTCTATTTTCTTGCACAGCCTTCCCTTAGTGTGACCTCTGTTCCATAATACTGCTGCATTTGTTTTAGGTCTATAATCTGCATATGAGAGAGAACAGGCGGCTTTTGGCCTTCTGAGCCTGGCTAACTTCACTTAAGATTATGTTCTCCAATTCCATCTATTTACCTGTAAATGATGAAATTTCATTATTCTTTGTGTTGGAGTAAAATTCCATTGTGTACAAATACAACATTTTCTTAATCCATTTGTCAGTAGTGAGGCATCTTAGTTGTCTCCACAGCTTGGCTATTGTGAATAGTCTGCAATAAACATGGGCATGCAGGTGCCTTTATTGTAACCTGACTCACATTCCTTTAGGAATGTGGTATTGCTGGATCCTATGGAAGATCTATTTCTGGTTTTTTAAGGAGCCTCCATACTGTTTTCCAGAGTGGTTATACTAGTTGATCTTCCCACCAGCAGTGTAGAGGGTTCCTTTTTCCCTGAATCCTGGCCAACATTTGTTGGTGGTGGTGTTCTTGATGGTAGCTATTCTAACAGGAGTGAGGTGGAATCTTAGTGTGGTTCTGATTTGCATTTCTTATATGGCCAAGGATAATGAACATTTTTTTCATGTGCTTTTTAGCCATTTGGATTTCTTCCTTTGAAAAAGTTCTGTACAGTTCAGTTGCCCATTTCTTTATTGGTTCATTGATTCTTGGGGAGTTCAGGTTTTTGAGCTCCCTGTATAATCTGATCATCAGTCCCTTGTGTGATGTACAGCTAGCAAATATATTCTCCCATTCTGTGGGTGGTCTCTTCAATTTAGAGACCATTTCTTTTGTAGTGCAGAAGCTTGTTAATTTCATTTAGTCCCATTTGTTGATCCTTTCCCTTAGTTACTGAACTTCTTGTGTTCTTTTGAGGAAGTGCTTGCCTATGCCTATTGCTTCCAGTGTATTCCCTCCATTCTATTGTACTAGCTTCAAGGTTTCAGGTCCAATATTAGGGTCCTTAGTCCACTTTGAGCTGATATTTGTACAGGGTGACAGGCATGGATCTAGTTTCAGTTTTCTACAGGCAGATAACCACTTTTTCCTGCAACATTTGTTGTAAAGGCGACCTTTTCTCCATCGTTTGTTTTTGGCAACTTTACCAAAAATTAGTTGGACAAAGCTGCATGGATTCATATCTGGGTCCTCTATTCTGTTCCATTGGTCTTCATCTGTTTTTGTGCCAGTACCATGCTGTTTTTATTGCTATGGCTCTGTAGTGTAGTTTGAAGTCCGATAATACGATACCTCCACCATTGCTTTTTGCTCAGTATTGCTTTGGGTATTCATGTCTTTTGTGTTTCCAAATGAACTTTAGGGTTGATTTTTCAATCCTGGTGATGAATGTCGTTGGGATTTTGTTGGGAATTGTGTTGAACATGTAGGTTTTTTTTGTAGGATAGCCATTTATGCTATGTTAATTCTGCAAATCCATGAGCAGGGGAGATCCTTCCATCTTCTGTAATCTTTTTCAATGGTTTGTAGTTTTCTTTGCAGAGGTCATTTACATCCTTTGTTAAGGTTATTCCTAGGTATTTAATTTTTTTTTGAGGCTATTGTAAATGGAGTTGTTTTTCTGTACTCTTTCTCAATCTGTTCATTGTTGGTGTATAGAAAGCTACTGATTTTTGTAAGTTGATTTTGTACCCTGCTACTTTGCTGAAACTGTTTATGGAGTCTAGGAAGTTTTCTTTGATCTTTGAGATGTAAAATTATATCATCTGTGAATAGGGATAGTTTGTCTTCCTCTTTACCTATTTGTATTATTTTTATTTCTTCTTCCTGCCTGATTACTCTGGATAGGAATTCCAAGACTATATTGAATAGGAGTGGAGAGAGTGGGCAACCTAGTCTCATTCCTGACTGTAGGGGAAATGGTCTCAGTTTTTTCCCATTAAGTATGGTGCTGGCTATAGGTTTGTGATGTATATCCCTTATTATGTTGAGGTACATCCCTTCTATTCCTACTTTCATCTGAGATTTTATCATGAAATGGTGTTGAGTTTGATTGAAGCCTTTTTCTGCATCCATTGAGATGATCAGGTGGTGTTTGTCTTTGCTTCTGTTAATATGCTGTATTACATTTAATGATTTGCATATGTTGAACCATCCCTGCATCACTGGGATGAAGCTGACTTAGTCATGGTGGATGATCTTTCTGATATGTTGTTGGATTCAGTTTGCCATTATCTCATTGAGGATTTTTGCATCAAAATTCATTAAGGAGATTGGCCTGTAGGTCTCTTTTTTGGTTGTGTCCTTGGCAGTTTTGAGATGAGTGTAATACTGGCTTCATAAAATGAGTTAGGCAGTGTTCCATTCTTTTCTATTTCATGAGAAAGTTTAAGCAGTGTTGGTGTTAGTTTTATAAAGGTCTGTTAGAATTCAGCAGAGAATCCATCAGGTCCTGGACTTTTCTTTTTGGGTAGATTCTTTATTGCTGCTTCAATTTCATTATGTGTTATAGATCAATTTGGGTGGCTAATACCCTCTTGGTTCAGTTTTAGATGGTCATATGGATCTAGAAATTTTTTCATTTCTTCTAGATTTTCCAATATTTGAATATAGGTTCTCAAAGTATTCCCTGATGATTCCCTGGATTTCTTTAGTATTTGTTGTTATCTCCCCCTTTTCATTTCTAACTTTGTTAATTTGGGTCTTTTCCCTCCTCACTTGCATCAGGTTTGCCAAGGGTTTGTCGATCTTGTTTATTTTTTCAAAGAGCCAAATTTTTGTTTCATTGATTCTTTGTATGTTTTTTTGGTCTCTATTTAATTAATTTTGGACCTTATTTTTATTATTTCTCTCTTACTTGTTTTGGATTTAGCTTGTTCTTGTTTTTCTAGGATTTTGAGATGTAGCATTAAGTTGTTTATTTGAGATCGTTGTGTGTTTTTAATATATGCATTCATGGCTATAAACATTTCTCTTAGGACTGCCTTTGCTGTGCCCCATAGGTTTGATAGGTTGTGTTTCATTTTCATTAGTTTCCAGGAGCCTTTTAATTTCCTCCCTTATTTCTTCTATGACCCACCAATTATTGAGCAATGTGTTGTTCAGCCTTCCATTGTTTATTTTCTGATGCTGCTTTTGTTGTTGAGTTCTAGTTTTATTGCTTTATGATTAGATAGAATGCAGGGGGTTATTTCTGTTTTCTTACATTTGTTGAGGCTTGCTTTGTGCCCTAAGATATGATCTATTTTGGAGAAAGTTCCCTGGGCTCTAAGAACATATATTGTGCTGCTGCAGGATGGAATACTCTGTAGACATCTGTCAGTTCCATTAGATCTATGGTGTCATTTAATTCTAGAATTTCTTTGTTGATTTTTTTGTTTGGATGACCTCTCTATTGGTGACAGAGGGTTATTAAAGTCTTCCACCACCACTGTGTTGGGGTCTATATGTGGTTTTAAGTCCTTTAGTGTATGTTTGATGAAGTTGTGTGCACTAACATTGGGTGCACATAGGTTGATAATTGTTACTTACTTTAGATGTATTGTCCTTTTATTAGTATGAAGTGACCGTCTTTGTCTCGTTTCACCACTGTAAGTTTGATGTCTACTTTTCTGATATAAGTATTGCTACTTCTGCCTGCTTCCAGGGGCCATTAGCTTGGTAAGTCTTCTTTCTGCCTTTCACCCTAAGCCAGTGTTTATTTCTGTCAATAAGTTTGGTCTCTTATAAACAACAGATTGTTGGATCTTCCTTTTTAATACATTTTTCCAAACTGTCTTTTGATGAGAGTGTTAATAATGATAAGTATGTTGTGATTGCTGCCACTTAGTTGTTTTTGTTGTTTAAGGATTTGAGTATGTGCAGCCAAATCAACACTGCTCTCTTATCACTTGTCTTTTCTTCTCCTGTGTTTAATATTTCCTGTCCTCTCATTGTTTTGTTTGGTTTCTCCTGTGTGCAGAATTCCTTGTAGACTCTTCTGTAGTGGTAGCTTTGTGGTCATATATAGTTTTAGTTTCTGTTTATCATGGAAGACTTTTATTCTTCCATCAATTTTGAATGATATTTTAGCTGGGCAGAGTATCCTAGGACTGAAATTATTCTCTTTAAGTGCCCAGAATACTCACTCCATGCCCTTCTTGCTTTTAAGGTTTCAGTTGAGAAGTCTGCTGTTATTTTGATGGGGTTACCTTTACATGTTATTTGCCTTTTCTCTCTTACAGCCTTCAGTATTCTTTTTCTGTTCTCTGTGCTAGCTGTTTTAATGATAATATGCCATGGAGAGGTTCTGTTTTGGTCAAGCCTGTTTGGTGTCCTGGAAGCTTCCTGTACCTGCATTAACAACTCTTTCTTGAGATTTGGGGAATTTCTGCTACTGTTTTGTTGAATATACTATGTATCTCTTTGTCTTACACCTCTTCTCCTTTGATGCCCAAGATTCACAGCTTTGG
The DNA here is from genome assembly GCF_047511655.1 of Castor canadensis. Lineage (NCBI taxonomy): Eukaryota > Metazoa > Chordata > Mammalia > Rodentia > Castoridae > Castor > Castor canadensis. The sequence continues at coordinate 163,540,880 of NC_133391.1, forward strand.
TCTTTTGATGGAGTCACTGAGTTCTTGGGTATTCCTTTTGCAGCTTTTGAGTCTTTTGTCTAAGAGTTCTGTTTTTTCTTTAATATCTATTTTGTCTTTAATCTCTGAGATTCTGTCTTCCACTTGTTTGAGTCTGCTAGAAGGGCTTTCCCCTGTATTTTTTTGATTTTTTTTTTTTTTTTGGTGGTGGTGGTACTGGGGTTTGAACTCTCCCCTGTATTTTTTTATTTGATTTAAGGAACTTTTTATTTCCAGGGTTTCTATTTGATTCTTTTTCTTCAGATTTTCCATATCTTTGTTAAATTCCTGTTTCACATTTTGTGTTGTCTTCTTTATTTCATATATCTTTTTTTTTATAGTCTCCTTTATTCCACTTTGGAGTTTGTTGAAGTCCTCTCTGAGTTCATTTAGTTGTTTCTGTGTCTTCACAAGTTTTTTATTTGTGGTGTCATATTTCCTGAGTGCATCTTGTACTTTCTGCTAACCATGTCTTGTAGCTTCTCCATGAGCTTCTCAGTGATCCCTTCCATAGTTCTCTTTGTGAGACTTTTTTTGTGGGCATCACTGAGCTCATTGGTGATATTTAATTGTTCTGTTGGGATCAGGAACTGGGTATTTGTTTTCTTCATTTCCCATTAAATCCTCTATTGAATTGTTGGTCTTTTCAGGGATAGGATTTCCTCACCTTCTTCTCCTCATACTTCTATGATGTGCTGTGCTCCTATGTTGTTTGAGTGTCTAATTGGGGATTTTAATCACCTGTTATCTTCCCTTTGATTCAATTACTGTTCTATGACTGGTTTAATCATTAGCTAGGCTGCTGTGCTATTTCTGTTCCCTGACTAGGCATTATAAATTAGCAATAACAAATTCACTGATTCAATGCCAGACCAGCTATTTACAAAATACGTAGTGAGACCCTTGGTGATATTATCTACAAGCCATGGCGATTAGGGGATAATGCTTGTTTGTGTACAGGTGAATACTTAGGTATTGAAAGCGGTGGCACTGGAGGAAGTGGCATGAAGGGGGAAGGGTGCAAGGCATAGGTTTTCTAGGGTACAAGTCCCTAGTGTGTGTTGAGGTGTAATTCAGTCATTGTGGAAGATAGTGTTATTGTCAGGATTGCTGAGGGGTTAGGAAAGATGGGATAATGTATAAAGTTGGTATAATAGACTATTCAGTGGGTGGGTCTGTTTTGAGGAGGTTGAGGTAGTGGGGGGATATGTACAGGAGGAGAGGAAGGTGAGGAGGGGGAAGGGAAGGGGAGAAGATGAAAAGAGATGAAAAAGAGAAAATAATTGGTGTAGAGAAAAGAAAGTGGGGCAATAGAGGGCTGAGCAAGTTAGTGTTAGGACTGAATGGAGACTGGAGGTAGGTAACAGTAAGATGGAAGAAAAAAATGAAGAAAATAAAAGTTAAAATTAAAAATTAAAAAATATACAAAAATAAAATAAAAGTAATATATATATGTATATATGTAAAAAATCAGTTCAATGAGTGTTTTGGTCTCTTCCCTCTGATTTCAGGTTGAGGTGATGACACTTTTTTTTTAATAGGGGCTTTGGCCAAGAGCATCCCTTCTTAAGGTTGGTATGTTGAGTTTCATGGCAATGTTTGTTGCTCTTTTCTGTCAGACAGCTTTGGGGGGGGTAGGCAGGGCTCAGATTTGGGAGTTTGAGCCTGGCCTTCCTTAGTGGAGTGGGGTCTCTGGAGCATGCAGTTTCTCAGAAGTGATCCCATGAGGGTTTGGTAAATGAGCAAATGCCAGCCCCTTTCACTCACAGAGCAATCCTGTGAGTTAGAGATGAGCTTTTCTCTTAGTGAGACTATCAGTTTAAGTTTGCTCCTGGTTTCTCCAAGGCAGTACAGTGCCTGGCTTTCCCCACAGCTGCTGCTGAGTAGGCTTTCCCCACAGCTGCTGCTGAGTAGCCCACCCTATACAGGCTATTGCAGCTCTGCATTCTGTCCCTCCCCTCCCCAGGCAGAGGGGAAATATTCATTCCAAGTGTTTGGCCACCAGTATTGTACAGAGAGGTTCTGTCCCAAACAGTGTGTTGCACTCACCTGGTGGGTGAGTAGATTCACTTGATTGAAAACAGATCAGGTACAGCACAGCGCAGGCAGGCAGCAAACAGAGGTTTTATGTCCACTTATATTTGGTTTGTCCTGGTCTTTCCAGATGCTTGCAGCGGCTCTCTTTCTGGAGAAAGAGAGAATAATGCATTGCATTATTTTTGGGAAGGTTGTAGACACATAAAGGCAGAGACAGATCTGCGCAGGTGGGCAGCAGTCAAAGTTTCTGTGTCCACACTTATTATGGCAGGTCCAGTTACTCCCAGATGCTTGCAGATCTCTGCCATTCTCTCCATTTTGTTTTAGCTTTACCAACCCAGGCAGGAGGGAATTAAGAGAGAGATAAAAAGAAAAAAAAAGTAGCAGATCATCCTGGGCTATCTGACCCTGCTCCCAGCTGTTCCCAGCTGCCAAACAAGCAGGCAGGTGGCAGCAGCTGCCTGACACTGCACCAGGCTGTTATGTGCTTTAATAAGTTACTTTAAGTGTTGGTCAAAAATATTATGTGCCCCTTCTGTGTTGGTGGTATTTTGATTGGCAGGAAAAGCAGTATCACCTGATTCTTGCTGCCACAAAAATCTGGAGTAATTGCTTGAAATCATGCAGGTCAAGGTCCCAGGGCCGGTCAGGTATCTGCCATCTTGATTTCCCCCTTACACCAGGAAAATTTTAGACTTGATAAACACTTTCAACCAAGTAACAGTATATAAAAATCATACAAAAATCAGTTAGAGACACCAAGAGTGAACTTGCTGAAAAACAATCTCATTCACAATACCCTCAAGAGACAGAAAAGGAGGGAGGGAGAGAGAGAGAGAGAGAGAGAGAGAGAGAGAGAGAGAGAGAGAGAGAGAGAGAGAGAGAGAGAGAGAAAAGAGACAGAGTGAGTGAAAGAGAGAGAGAGAGACCTAGGAATAAGCCTAACAAAGGACGTGAAAGACCTCTATAAGGAAAACTATAAAAGTTTGAAGAAAGAAATTGAGGAAGACATTAAAAGACGAATGACCTTCCATGCTCATGAATCAGGAGAATTAATTTTGTGAAAATGGCTATACTATCAAGAGCAATCTACAGAGTCAATGCAATCTTCTTCAAAATTCCAATGACATTATTCACAGAAACAGAAAAAAATCCTAAAATTCATATGGAAGCACAAAAGAGTCTGAATAGCTAAAGCAAGCTTCATCAAAAGATGCTGGAGGTATCATAGTACCTGACATTAAAATTACACTACTTAGCCAAAATAGTACACTATGGTGACAAAAACAGCATGGTACTGGCACCAAAACAGACACATAGATCAATGAAGTAGAATAGAAGACCCAGAAATAGACTCACACAGCTATAGCCATCTGAATTTTGACAAAAGAACCAACAATAGATGTTGGAGAGGAGAAGTTGCTAGGAAAACTGAGTATCTGCTTGTAGGAGACTGATCCTAGACTCTAGTCTCTCACCCTGTACAAAAATCAGCTTGAAGTGGACCAAATGCCTTAATATAAATTTAAAAATTTGAAAGTACTAGAAAAAAATAGGAAAATCACTTCAAGATATAAACACAGATAACTATGTCCTGAGTAGACTACAAAAGCTCAGGACATAAGAGCAAGAATTGGCAAATGGAGTTGCATAAAAATAAAAAATCTGAAGATCAAAGGAAACAATTATCAGAAGAGCCAGCCATCCTACAGAATGGAAGAAAATATTTGTAAGTTACTAACTGGATAAAAAATTAATATCAAGAATATAAAAAGATTTTGGAAAACTAAACACCAAAAGAATAAACAGCCCAGTTAATAAATAGGAAAATGAATTAAACAAACAGTTTTGAAAAGAAGTATAAGTGGCCGGCAAATATACGAAGAAATGTTTGACAAACTTATCCGTAAAGGAAATGCAAATGAAAACAACATTGAGGTTTCACCTCATTCAGTCAGAATGACTATCATCAAGAAAACAAACAATAGAAATGCTTACAAGGACTTGAGGAAAAAAGGAACTGTTATACAGTCTTGGTAGAAAAGTAAATTAGTGCGGCCACTATGGAAATCAGTATGGAAGTTCCTCAGTACTCAGTTCCTCAGTATTGACACGGTATGATCCTGCAATACCACTCTGGGCATAAACCCAAAGGAATGTAAGACAGCATATAATAGAGATACATGTATGCCTGTGTTTATTGCTGCACAATTTACTATGGCCAAACTAAGTCTAAGTGCCCATCAACACATGAATGGAAAAAAAAATATATATATATATACACACACAATGGAGTATTATTAAGCCATAAAAAGAATGAAATTATGTTATTTGCATTAAAATGGATGGAACTAGAGCTCATCATGTTAAGCCAGACTCAGAACAACAAATTGTGAATGTTTCCTCTCAGATGAGGAATCTAGATCTATAAATCCCTTACATGAGGCATTGAGAGCCAAAATAAAAACAAAAAGACAAATCCAAATGGGGAAGTGTTTGTGTGTGAGGGCAGAAGAAGTGGGAAGGGCAAAAAGGGATGATGATGAGGAAGGAATAAGATATAAGTACATTACATGCATTTATAGAAATGTCATAATGAAACCCATTATTTTGTACAACAAATAAAAAAGAATAGCAGCACAAATTCTTTAGGTTGCAGATTCCCACCTTAAAGTGTGGTTCTTTTAGAGATGTTAATTTCTGTAGAAGGAAGGAAAATGGAAGGTGCAACACTAATTTTCTCTCTTAACTTTGACAATGGAAAATAACATTTTGTTTAGCCATTTATTGAAACTAAGAAGTTTCTTGAAACCTTAGGCCATTTTACCCTCATGAAACCCTAAGTGATATTAGGAATCAGAATACTGATTTTATATCATATATTCACCCAGAAATCTATAAGTCTAGAAAATACTCAAATAAAATGAATGTTCTAAAATTACTGCTCTCACATGGAACCTTAGATAGAAAAAGACATTCATGTCCTCAAACACTTACTAGAGAATCAAGACCTTTCTCTATTCTAGCTAATGAAGAGTTTGCAGAGAATAAAGTCAAATTCTTTATTCTCTGCTCACATTGCAAAGGGCAGTAGGAGTTATGCATGTATGATATGAAAATAAATAATAAACTGTATATACACAGTACATCAGTGCAATGTGTAATAAATAAAAAGTGACAGAAGCAAAGAGGAAAATAAACTCAGAGTAACCATGGGGTTATTTGTGATGGATGGAGTTGGTAATGGCCTAGTGGTGACATTTAAACTTAGACCTGAGTGATGGTAAGAAGACCAGTGCCTACAGATCTTTGAAAATAACATTCCAAGCAGAGGAATCAGGATGACAGAGCCTCCAAAGAAGGATTTCATCAACACTTTCCTTTTCCATGTGGGCATGCTACTCTTCCTATCAAGAGGTATACACTAAATTTTCCCTCACTTGAATCAGGGTTGGCCATTATGAATTGGCAGATGTGCCTCTCTTTTAAGGGATGTGGAAGCTTCTGCTTGCTCTCTCTGAAGCCAGCTTCCTTAAGAAACACTAACTCTGAAACTGCTGTACTGTCAGAATGCCCACACTACAAAGACTGACATGGAGCAAAATGGAGGAGTTAGATCTGTGGCAGCAGTGTTCATCAACCTACAAGGCCACCCTGCTGAAATCAATCAAGTAAGTGAGGACAAACAATGTGGAAGAGAAGAACCATCCTGCTGAACCCAGTCAACTTGCAGAATTCTGAGAATGCATACCTTGTTTTAAGTCATTACTTTAAGGGATGGTTTTTTTACATTGCAATGGATAATGGAAACAATCAGAATAGAAGCAACTAAAGAATAGGACTTTCCTTTTAGGTTATCTGAGTATCAAAATGGAGAGAAGTGAGTGAAGAAGTTTCACGTTCTGGAAAGAGATACTAGCAACACTCCCTATATGACTTGCCAGGAGGTGGACAAACTGCATGCACAAGAAATTGCTAGATTGTCACCAAGTACAACATGCTTTGAAGTGTACTTGTAGGGAAAAAAGCACAGTGGTATTTCTCTGGAGGGAAAGAAAGGAGAAGTCCTGATCCCTCCTCTAAGTCATGTGCAGACGGAAGCAATTGAATTCCTTGTGTGTGTTTGGAGGGATTGGGGTATTTTCCCAAACTAGACTCTCTGTCTCAGAGCTTGCTTACAGATACAGTCCTGCCTCAGCAAGAACTGAAGGGAAGTTCTTAGAGAATCTGGGATTTGGGTGGTAAAGAGGCTATTACCCACGTTTTACTTGAGGTCTAAAGATAGAAAGATGGCTGAGAATCAGGCAATAGGAAGGTGAATGGTAGGAGCGAGAAATGCAGTGAAGGATACCAGCATCTTCAGCAGTTGCAGGGGCTGTGAGGACTCTATGGGAGACAACATAGCAAAAGGCTGCCTGAGAAGACGAAGTTATTCTCTGAATAACCATCCAGAGAATTTTTGCTTTTATTAGGGAATAGTGTGGTGTGAAGTCCTCTGTAGGAGTGGTGGTGACTCTGAAGAGTGCATTGTGCATCCTACAAGGCAGAGCTAGCATTTGGGCATTTGCCATGATAGCAAAAGGCAACTCAAGTAGCTCCACATGTGTAGACCAGTTGTGGCATCTTCTTTGCTAATCCTTTTCCTCTCTATCCATATTCTAGAGGAGTCAGGTACCTACATGGGAGGAGGTAAAGCAAGCAGATGGAGCAAAAGGGACATGAGTTTCCCACTCCTGCTGGTTCTTGAACTAGGGACAGATAGGAGTTGGGAGAGGAGACACACTTTATAAGGGAGTGACTCCTCACTTTTTATTTAGAACATGAACTGAAAGCTAAGAATGCTGTTGGAGACAGCTTGAAGGGGAAGGAAAAGAGGCTTAAGAGAGCCCTGTGCAGAACACTGGGAGTGGGGGAAGAGTTAAGGTGTCTTCTAATCATTCCTTCCCAAATTTAGCCTACTCAATAAGGTAGTTACAGGTTCAAATCCCTAAGGGAAGAACAAGCTGATTATGTTTCAGGATCTGAAAAAAGACTTCTGTGCATGGAACCAAAGAGTAGAGGTCAAGGAAGACGGGAGAGATGAGGATGGAAAGAAGAGGTGGGCGGAGTTAAATCCTGTACTGCTTTGCATCCCAAGAGCAGCAGCCTGTATTTTACTGTTTTAGAAAGCCATTGGGATGTTTCAGGATGGAGCTAATAGGATCTTATTTTGGATTTTAAAAATACCTCTGTTTTTAGAGGAAAGGGTCGTAGGGGTAAGAGCGGAAGCAGACAGACCTATGAGGATCTTGGTATAGCAGTGGAAGTGCGAGATGAGAGATATTGAGGAGAATGCTATTGAGGAGGGCTTATTCTCCCAAACATCTTGATAATTGGATGAGATAGGTGAGAGATTGGTTTTGTTGTTTGACAAATGACAGGAGGGGTCGGGCCAGTGCTATTTTTCAGTGCATTGAACTAAATATATCAGCAGCTCTCAGACTTCTTTGTGCGTATGATTTGCCTGGTACATGGTTAACATGAAAACTCTCAGGTCTCCTCCTTAGCCCCTCAGTTGCATAGGAGTATTGTGGGGCCCTGGAATCTGTGATTGGTGAAAGCACCCCTTGAGGTTCAGGGGCTCCAACACACCTTGAATCCTTGCCCTGGAAGAGTCTCCGCACCTCTGTGACTTTTGTTGTTCTCATCTGCCCAGTTAACTCTACACTCTGAAAGACAGCATTTATCACACATTTTCTTTCTTTAATTTCTTTTTCTTCATGTCATCGGTCTTGTTTTGTCTTGTTTTTCAACTGTCAAGCTTTAAACATGTTGAAGAATAATTTGTCCTTTCTCTTTCTTTCTAGTTTTTAATCTCCCTTCTTATGGAAAAAAATTCCAGGTGCATAAGCACTTTTTAACTGTGTGAAAGCTAGACAGTACTCACAATGTAAAAGAATTTAAAGGACAGTATATCAATTATAAGCAATTTAGAGAGAAATGGCTTATTGGTATAAATAAAGGGCATATTTTTCTCTAGTAAATAACAGAGACACTGTCTTTCTCTCTCATAACCAAGGACATTTTGATACAATAGATTTCCAAGTCATAGGCAGTAACTGGTAAAAGAAAATACACAAATGTCTCTATCAGGCATTTTAATCTTAACAGTGAAGAACACCCCCAAGGTAGCAGACATCTAATGCTCTATCAAACCTAATGTAGGACAGATTGCTTTTACCTACAACGAAATGGAATTCGCTTCAGATAGTTAGATAACCTTGATGCACCAGGAAATGTGTGATTCAGTCACATGAGGCATAATAACTCACACTGGTGCAGGCCAAAGTTGGTAAACATTCCACGCTGTCCAGACAAGATCACAGAGAGGCATGGGGTGGTATTATCTCCTTGATGCACACAAGGGGATGAAATCATTCCGGTCATCATGGAGACAGAAGCCAAACCTAGGTGCTGCAAGTAGTCTATTATTTTCTTCCAAGTATTATTTTTTTAACCAAAGGAAGTCCAAATGACATTTTAAGAAAATGATATTTTTGAAACAAATTTGTATAGGAAAAATAAAAAATTAGTTCTATCAAGGTGTCTGATAAAAAGAGAGGCCAGGCACTGAGGCTCAACTCTGTAATTCTAATACTCAGAAGGCAGAGATCAGGAAGATCATGGTTTGAGGACAGTCCAGGTAAAAGTTCAAGAGTCCCCCATCTCAACCAATGAAAGCTGTGCATGGTAGTGTGCACCTGTCATCCCAGCTATATGGGAAGCATAAAGAGGAGGATTGTGTCGTCCACACTGGCCCAGGAATAAAGTGAGACCCTATGGCAAAGATTACCAACACAAAAAGGGCGGAGGAGTGACTCAAGTGGTAGAGTACCTGCCCAGCAAGTGCTAAGCCCTGAGTTCATTCCCCAGTAGAAGAGAGAGAGAAAGAGAGAGAGAGAGAGAGAGAGAGAGAGAGAGAGAGAGAGAGAGAGAGAGAGAGAGAAATCCTAGAAAAGTTCCACCACACATAAGGCAAATAAATTTTTATTCATTTTATGATTACTTTTCTTAGCACAATCTACTATCCCAAATACAGATGTTGCTCAGCAAATTCTCCAAGAAAAATTACTCATCTGAATCAACCTTGAGCAGCTAATCAAAGTGTTTGTGTGTACACACCAGGAGAATAGGTGGAATACTGTCATAAAAACCACACGAGGTGTAGAAGCTTTTGCTCTACACTGTTTACCAGCAAACAGGGAGACACAGGAACTGCATGTTTCAAGCAGAAAAGAGTTCAATGTCTTGTGTAGTTGCTTTTGATTCTTACACATAGCAGGTAAGTGGAAAATAAATTGACGTTCTGTCATTTCTGTTTCAGCAAGCTAGGAACACATTAATCTCAAACAGAACTAAAGAAGTTAACTTTCTGTTGTAGGCCAAGAACTGGTTAATTGATACGTGTCTGGAAGATTCTAGCAACTTTTCTATAGGGTAAATTCTTCCCTCAATAATAAATTGTCTTTATGTTTTTTTTTTTTTTTTGAGAAAGGGTCTCATTATATAGCTCAGCCTGTCCGCAAACCCACAATCTTCCTGCCTGTCTCCAGAGTGCAATAACTTTTTTCTAACGTGACTGAATTTCTAAGTAGAACATTGTTCTCACTTGTGTTTAGTTATGATGTTCATATTTACAGAGAAGTAGAGAGCTAATTTTCTCCTTCTTATGGAAGACACTCCTTCAGGTAAAAATGAATATCTGATAAAAAGTTGTATAAATATCAAAATGTAGTCTCTGGTGGTATGTTGAGTCACAGTGTTAAAGGAAGAAGTGAAATATTTGTCAAGCTAATTATAATAAAAACAAAAACTTCTTAACAATTATTATGTAGGTTGGTGCTTTGATGGAAGTAGCTTGAAGTACAGTAAATTATTTCAATGGCATTAAAGTCAAAATGATAGATAAAGACTGGAGACAATTGACCATTATCTCAAAATAATGTCTCTGTCAGGATCTACTTCATCATTTTTACTGACTTGTCAAAAGATGTTCAATCTGGAAAAAGTAGTTGACATATCTGGACAGTGTCTACAAGTACTAGGTTATTCACTTTTTGTCTCAGAAAAATGTCTTTGGGAGCAGAATGTTTTTTATTTTAGTATTGTAAGATTGATCAAGCCATTGGAGCACAAGTTTTCAACTGAAAAAGAATGTGCTCAGTCCCGTTAATTAATATAGCCCACTTTAGAGTACCATTGGCAAGGCAGTTTCTAACCTCAGGAAAGGACCTTTATGGGAACACAGTTATTAGCTCTCGTGTCTCTGAAAGTGTGTAAATCAGTGAACGAACTTCACAAAGGAGGAAATTCTATTTAGCCGGGTGATTTACATCTACAGTAATGTGATTAGTGTCGTTACCTCTAAATTAGCCTGGTGATCCCTCTTTGGAGGGATGCTCCCACTTTGAACATCCCTATACCCTTTAGGTCACATGAAATTCTCTTCCAATGCTTACCTTTTCAAAAAGGATATCGCCATTTATCCTTCAGCCTAAATCACAGAAAAGACCTGACATAGGGTCTGATATAGGAAACAATTACCCAATGACCGAGACTTTAAAGAATGGTACAACCCAAATACATTTGGGATGTTATAGTTTAAGATTCTATGTGCTGTGTGATGAGGGAATGGAAAGTTTCTGTCATCTGAAAGAGTTCAAGGAGATATTTGGCCAGGGAAAACAACATATAAAAAAGGAGAAGCCACTATTTAATTTTGTTTGTTTGTTTTTGTAGCTAAATAAAGTGATTGTCCTAGATATGCTCAAATTTACCATCTGGTACTCATTCCATATTCTCTTGGTTTATAAAAACACTAGATCCAGGACTGCCTATTAGGGCTATTCTGATTAAGAAGAGATGGGAGGACAGATGGTAGAATTATGTGGTGGAGAGAGTGATGGGGGCAGTGAGCTACTTACAATCAACACTCTGCTACAAAGAAGCTATGTGATAGTTGGGTAGAAACCATAAGTTGAATGTCATGTCCAGAAAAATTCCTCTGTCCAAACCATCACTAAAGAAAGGTAAACATTTTGGCAAAAGTGCATAGGCATTAATGTTTAAAAACACCTTCCCAATTATATTTGTATCATCACTTTTATTGCTTATAGTAGACAGCATTTGCTTAGAATGTATGAATCAGGAATGATTCTCAATTCTTACCACGTTTTATCTCAATCACTTCTTAAACAACCCAAAGAATTAAGCATTCCTGCTCTTTCAGATTTTCAGACTAAGACGCAAAGACAGAGGTATAAACCTTGCCCAAGGTCAATAAGTAATAAGTGGCAGAATGGGAGACTCCAAAGCAGTCTGATTTTGAACTTCTGACTGACGATACTGCACTGCTTTCTGTAGCCTTCAATAATTGCTGAGGCAGCCAGGTCACATTATCTTCTTTAAGCCTTCATTTAACTTGTCCTTGCCAATGTCAATCCTCTCCTTCCACTCCTTCCTTGATATATGCCTTTAAGTTCTCTGCAATTGAGGGAGTTTCCAAGTAATAACACATCAAACACAATGTTGAATTCTAGATGTCATCTCTGTAGTCCTTCACATTTTCTTCCCCACAGTGTACTTCTTTACTTGCTGTGCAAAACAGCATTGATCATTGTCTAGCCTGTCTTGGTTCTGCTAAGATGCACCATTAACTTTGTCATCACCCTCAGGCCTTTAGGACATTAATATCTGACTGATTTCACTCATCCATTGACAGTCCATGTTTTGAATTCTTTTTTAGCTCTCAGACATATTAGATTATACCTTGCTAAGTTGAATTTCAGTCACTCTGTGGTTTTCTCCTCAATTTATTCCTCTGTCATCACAGCAATTCCCCACTTAGAATCAGATTTCATTACTGCAGTGTTTTCATGTTCTTCCAGATTGATAATAAAGATGTTAAACCTGACCAGACCTTCAAAGTGACCCCCTGGCTTCTATTTGTGTGCTCTTCGAGGGACATCATCCAGGGACAGCTTAAAATGAATACAAACTGTGAAATCAGTTTGTAAGAAGCTCCTAAACTTGTTATCAAGGGTCAAAATAATTCCCCCTGTGGCAATCAAATGGAAATGTTTTGCCATAGCAGGAATAAAACATGAAGTAAGAGGTAGAAGACATAGGGAGGAGGATGGAATAATTTCAGTTCTTGCTGCCAGACATGAAATAAAGAACATCCTCTGTAGTGCCTGAATGTTGTTACTAGTTTTTAAAAAATAACTGATGATGTTTTCCCCATTTTAAGAAATAGTTCTTTTCATATTACTTTCACAGCTATAGTTTATTTCTCATCTTTTTCAAACCACAAGACTAGAGGCAAGGATCTTTTTCTTTCAATGTATAATAATGGTGAGATACACAGTGACTTGTTAAAGTCTCTCTGTCTTTGGTAGGATTCCAAAGTTCATTATTTCTGCCAGATCATGTCACCAATCTAGAGTTGAGCAATGTAACTAAGTGGCTTGTACATGAGAACTGCACAATAAATATTTGTTTAATAAAAATCCTTAACGATCAAATCCAAAACCCAGACACGAAGACTGCAGAGATGTTTCTAGGTGATCCAACACTATTACTTTGATCTTTTCCTCATATCCCTTCACCCCTTGTCTCTGTGCGACATTTGACTCCTACTAACTACGTCTGAAGTGAAGTTTTCCTGTCTTGGTCTACAATAAAAAATTCCACTGACTGGCTAATTTAAACAGCAGAATTTAACTTTTCATGGTTCTGGACACCTGATGTCCATACTAAGGTACTGTAAGTGTTGGTGTCTGGTAATGCATCTGCTCATGGATTGCAGACAATCACTGTCTCACTGAGTCCTCACAGGGTCTATCCTCTGTGCCTATGTGTCGAGCCAGAGCTCTCTGGGGTCTCTTTCTATGTTTATGAGGACACAGGTTCTATTGGATTAGGGTTCTTCCCTATGACCTCATGGAATCTTAATTATCTCCCTAAAGCCCTATATCCAAATACGGAACATAGCACTTGCTGATGCTGCCTTCTCTACAGTGGAGGTATTACCCCAACTTAGGTATGTTCCATGTCCTTTTGCTTGCCTCTTGCTGATGCTCAAGGCCCAATTTAGCTTCCCAGGGACTAATAATTCTCCATGTCACTAACACCACATTGCAATATCTTGCTTCAGGAGACCTGAGGCGGTTCTTAGTCCATGAGCCTGGGCAGATGCCCTGTCTCAGTTGATGCTTAGTGCATCTGACCACTCAAAAGACAGCAGTCTGAGACTGGTGCATTGACTTGAATGTGTCCCTTTAAGACTCTTGTTCACTCAGAACCTGTGACTGTGACCTTATTTGGAAGTAGGGTTTTTGCAGATGTCGTCAAGTAAAGATGAGGTTATAGTGGGCTCTGTTAGGCTCTTAATCCCATGACTGGTGTCACTATAATGAAGAAGAGACAGAGACACAGATGCACATAGTGCAAAGATAGCCAGGTAAAGATGGAGGCAGAATGTAGACTGGTACAGCTACAAACAGAGGATTCCTGCAGCCACCAGTGTCCAGATGACAGGCATTGAACACAGTTTCTTCCAAAGCTTGCAGATGGAGCAAACCCTTTGTTTCATTACTTCTGGCGTCAAGAACAGTGGGAGAACATATTTTTGCTATTTCAAACTACCTGGTTTGTAATACCTTTGTTATAGAAGCACTTGGAAGTTAATAATGGTACTGTAGCTCTTAGAGATGCAGTCCTTCTTAACATATCTCACATTCTAGTTCACCTGCATCTGAGCTGGAGTGCCCTAGTGACCGAACATCTTCTGAATTGTGCACCCACTATTTTCTTGTACCTCCACTAATGTGAATGCCTTTCTACCCTGCCTGTAACCCTTCTGCTGGGCTGTGTTTTTAAAAGTCCATCCTTAACAGATTCTGTCTTCCATACCTGAAATAAAGTAGCTATTTGGTCAAATCACGATCACACTATTAAATTATTTTTTTGCCTTATGTAGTATTTTATTTATTTCTTTATTCCTTGACCAGAACATGAGTTCCACGAGAACAGAGACCATGACTGTCCTATTCATTGTTTCGTCCACACACAGCACCCAGAACTCTGCTCAAACTTATGAGTATTTGTTGTATGACTCAGTACCTTCTTTAACATGATTTATATCTGTCATCAAAACCTCCTCTGCATTCCTCCTCAACCTCTTCATCTTCTTTATGACAGTGCTTCTCTGGCAACTATCCTGAGTGAAAGATTTTTATTCATTCACATCCTGGAAACTTGTGGACCTGGCATTAGCAGAATGTTGCTTTTTCTCCATTGCCACTTGCAAGAAGTTTCTCCTGTCCTGTTTTCTAAGCTTCCTACCACTATGCACTACCTCCTGCAGTCCTCTTAACCATGCTCTCTCAGTGATATCTATTTACATCTCTGTTTTGTTGGTGAATATTGCATTGAGCTTTCCTGTTTCAACTTTTCACCACACTTGATGATTTCAACATCCATAAAATTTATCTCACATCTTGACTTCTCAGTTCTTCAACTTTTCTTTCCATTGTTTTTCCTCTGTCTTCTCCAGCAATACAATCATGATCAAGGGCTATGCCCTTGGCATAGTCACCAGCAATAAATAATAATTTATTAATCTTAATAATCTGGACTTTAAACTTAAATATCTGACTCCTGCCTTTTTTCCTTTTAGCCCACCTACTCTATTCTTTCTATTTAAGCAATTTCCTCTTCACTTTTTCTGTCTATGATTCCTACAATTTTTCATTATAAGGCTTATGTCATCTCTTTCCTTCTTCTCTTTGATTCCAGAGCCATCATTAGAATTACTACATTGGAAACTATTCTTCTCTATTATCTAGAAATCTTTGCTATAAGACCAACCTATTTATATTCTCCATGTCGAACTCAAGCAATTAAACATTGCTGGGGAGATAGGTAAAAACAAAAACATTGATGCTGTTTGCCATACTTTAAATGATTTACTTGTTCACTTAACCAATTTCAAATGAATAACCAATAATAATTACACTGTATTTCCCTAGCATGTTCAGTTTCTCATTGTCCAAAACATTTACACCATGTACTCTCCAGAAGTTCTTTCCTGTCACTCAGAAGATGGTCTTTTCTCATAGTTCATTAGCAGAAAGAATGAGATTGGAATTCTACTCTACCTACCATCAAATCTGCCACTTTCTACAAATCTGTACCTGTGTTTTTTGATTTCCTCCCATTTCTGTGGGTTAGGGGTTTCTGTTACTTTCTAACTCCACTCTCTTCATTTATGATCTGGGGCCCTATAATTTTCTACTTCTTACTATCCACACTCAACTCTTGCATCAATTTCTTTCTCCCTATTGGATAATTTCCACTAGCACACAAACGTGTTGCAATATCTCCTGTCTAAAAATAATCCTTTGATGTCACATCCATCTTCACCTGTCTTAAATGGCTCATCTCCCCACTATCTTAAATGGTTGTCAGTTGGTATTTTCACTTCACACTTCATCTTCAATATTTAACTTATTCTAACTGTAAGGTCATCTGCACCACTCTGCTGGGATGCATTTTGCCAAGGTCGCTAATGACTACCACATTGTTAAGTCTGATAGTTATTTTTAACTTCCTAGATCTTTCAGCTGACTACTTCTTCTTTTTGAGACACTTTCATCTCTTGGCTTCTGTGACTTCCCTCTCTCTCAGGGTGAGTTCTGTTGCATAAAGCTTTCCAGCTCAGACAACAAGCAATCAAAGTGCACCAGAGATCTCCCTTACCTCCTTTACTGCAGATGCTGCTATGGACCTCCATCTACTCTATGGGTTTAAATATTGTCTATAAGCCAAGAGCTCTCTTAAATTCTGCTCTAGCATATCTAGCTATGTAGTTGCCCTTTTGATATATAATAAATATATCAACTTAATTTGGCCAAAGGGAACTCTTATATCTCTGTAGTTTCTCAAAACTCATGTTCTTACAGCTAATACACCATTATACACTCAGTTCCTCCAGCTAAAATTTCATGATTTTTTTCCTTAAGTACCTTTCTGTCCAATTTGTAAACAACATATGTTGATAGCACATCTAAGCTGCATCCTTACCTTGAAAACTATTTCTATTCTTATCGACCTCGTCCAAGCCATGGTCAGCTTTCATTTTGGCTACTGTGATAGTTTCTGAACTTTCCATCTCTTTTCTTTCACTCATTTTTGGTGACATGAGGTTTGAACTCAGGGTTTTGTACTTGTCAGTGTTTTACCACCTGAGCCATGCCCCCAGACATTTTTTGCATTTGTTTATTTTTCAAGTGGGGTCTCACACTTTTTGCCCTGGGCCATCCTACCTCTGCATCCTATGTAACAGGGATTATAGCCTTGTGCCATGACACCCTGCTTGTTGTTGAAATTGGTTATTGCTAACTGGTTTTTTTTTTATGCCTAGGCTGGTCTTGAACAACAATTCTCCCATCTCTGCCTCCTGTGCAGCTGGGATTACAGTCTGTTTTCACTCTGGAAATGTAATGACTATCCTATGTACAGTCACCCATGTGAGCTCTTAAAAATTTAAAACTGATCTCATCATTCTCCTTAAAACCCTACAAAATCTCAATCTCTTTTTCCTGCTTTGTCTGTCTACTTTTTAGGATGTGACCTCAGCCTATATTTCTGACTTCAACTTATGCCCTCTCTTCACTAATCCTACTCTAGTCACATGGTTCTCCTTCCATGCTTTGGGCACTTATTTCCTCTAATTGGAATGTTCATCTTCCCTGGTCTTCATTAGACTTCTTGTTATGATGCATACCTGCTTCTGGGAAGTATGACCTCTGGGGAGAGATCTCTACCCACACAACTTAAGAGTCTTGATATATCACATAAGGTCCCTATATAGAACTTGGTCACTACTTGACACGATTCTTGTTTATTTATTTGTTTGTTTTCTCCTTCACATGTAATATAATGGCCATGGGAACAGATACCCTTATGTCTTATTCTCTGCAAAAACCAAACTGTGACCACGGCTTGATACAGAATAGCTCAGTAAATATCTGTTGAATGACTGAATAAATAAAGGTCTGAAGAAATTACCTCCGTGAGGCATTCATAGAAGTTTCCAAGCCACACAGACTCTTCCTCCTTTCTTTTTACTGAGAAACTATAGCCCTCAGCTTAGTCAATGACCCTTACGTTATCCAATTTTGGAGCATGGTTTATTTTTTTACCACCTTGAATATTTCACTTATTTATTCCTAATATGGTTATCAGCACTATGAAGTTGTAATTTTTGCCTGCCTTAGAAGCTAAAAGATAATTAAAAATAATGTAGATACAATTGAGAGTATGTGATAGATTTCATGGACTTGGGCAAAAACTTTGTTGGTCAATGATGCCTGAAATTACTTTACTTAGGCAAAGCTTTTCACTGTAAATCAGAGATAAAGTTTAAAGATTCCTGGTGGGCAAGCATGTATTTGACACCTGAAGTAGGGGATCAGGAAAGCCACCTAGCAGGACAAGAAGAATAGTATCTGCTCATGGCCTCTGCAATTTTTATTCTGGTATGGAAGTGAAAAGTTGGGTCATGAGTGCTGTGCAATTTTGATTTATTACTAAATAAAGATATAATAGTATGTTATGCATCATAACTGCCCCAAAGCCTTTTCTTTGCCTTGTCTTAGTGAAATTTCCTTCCTCTCTTCTCCATATATATTCTTTTATTCATTTTCTCTAGGTCTTGTTATTCCCTTTCTCCCTATAAATTTTCTTAGGCTGATCCTTATGTGTGAAAACCATATTTCTCTTAGGCTTTTCTCAGTAAAGTCTCTTTCTTGAAAATTTGTTTCCAGAATTGTGTTTCACCAAATCTTTTGAATGCAGTCCCCTAATAAAAATCTCCCCCTAGGAGAAAGCATGAGATAGCTCAAGGAAGTAAGACAAATGAAAGTGAAAATCAGTAATATCTCATATAGGAAGCCTGCTTTCCTTCCTACTCTTGATTCTGATTTGTTTATTTGGTCTGTTTTCTCTTTTGTCCTTCAGCCACAGTCCTGGTGGACAAGGGCTGCTCCTTTCTTTATGCTCTCAAAAGTACCCTATAAATAATAAGAACACCTGGCTCTTGTAGCTTTCTAATGTTATCTGAATTGCTTACCTTACGCATATTTTTTCACAATGATAAATATCCACACTGTCCTGGTTCAACATGTATTTTCAATGAGGGACATAGAGTTGATGTTAATTCAGTTGTTCAGAGCAGAGAACACAAAGCTCAAGATACAGATCTAAAAGGCAGCAGTTGTATGTCCTTATTCTCCACATGAAATTGAAATTCAAGCCATATTTTATCTGAGATCCTCTATTTTATACATAAGTAAAGAAAAATGACAAGGTGAGAGTAGTATTGGGATTCTAAAATAAAAACAGGTGTTAATAGAATTGAAGAAGATTTGTTCTGTAAAATATATTTATGTACAAATAAAATAATAATACATTGTACTGACAGGAGATTTTTTTTCATCTTCAGAATAGATGATTATTTTAATCTCAAAAAATGTTTCAAATTTGCTGCCTAATGAAAGGGAAGGGAAGACATTAAAAGATAACTTAGCTTTTTCTCTCTCTATAATTCTGGTTGGAAGTTGTTGCAATTCGCTAAGGAAAATGTGTGGAGAATTTACAAACTTAATATTCATAGCATGTTCTGAATATTGTTATATTTATTTCTTCAAGTGATGCATAAGCCAGTAAAGTTCACGTGTCTAGCCTATGTTCTGATCTCACAAGAGCCCTGTGTCATTAATAAATAAACCATCAATTCATTAAAATTAATTGAAATTATCATATTTTTAATGTTAAAATATTGAATATTTGATTAGTCTCAAGTTTTTATTTTCTTTTTTATTATCTCAGTTAAATTTCAAGAACATCTCTGAAGAGAAGAGAAAACAGACGTATTATACTCACTTGGTGGGTAAACTGAGGACCAGTGGAATGCACAATTAGGATTACAATCTGTGGTGAATGTTCAAGATTGAGCTTTTCTCATGTGTGTATGGTGGGGGAGACTGAAGAACACTGATTTGTAACATTTGCCAAGTCTTTTGATGCAAATGCTCCTATCGTGGCTGATTTCAATTTGTGAAGTCATGGAACATAAAGTTGGAAGACTTTGTTCATATTTACTTATAGAAATTTTAGCTCAACACTCCATGGATCATGGTAATTGAGTGAAGCACCTTAATAAAAAAGGAAGAATTCCTTGGACAGGTGTGGTGTATAGGGGTATCTCCCAGAATACAGAGAAGGACTGACCCACCAAGTCTCGTGATATTGAGGCCTAGTTGACGGTCTCTCCTCCAAGTGCTGCCATTTGTTTGCTTTGGTTGATGCTAACTCCTAATTCTCTCATCTGGTTCAAAGGTGAAACTCCAAGGGGAGATAATGTGAGTGGCCCAGTTGGGTCCATTGCCCAGGCCAGGGCTTCTGTGGTATAGATGCTGCTATTGGAAACTCACCCTCATGTGTCAGATAGAGTTTCTGGAGAAGCAGGAATTATGTGTCCTTGTACCACCCCTTAAATTGGACATTTGGTTTCTGATATTTTTAATTGTTTGGCCATTCAGTACCAGTGAACTCATTCCAGCCAATCTGACATTGACATATCCTTTCCACTTAAGACTAGGCCTCTTGGGACCCATCATTCTAGGACTAAATTGTGAATCTAACCAGCTTCAGTATTTCTATTTACAACCATCAGAGAAGAGAAAAAGAAAGGGAACTTTTATTTTAAAATGGGAAGAAAACTAATAAAAGAGAGACTTTTGTTGCTCATGTAGAGTTGATTACATATATACCATTCTGCCCCCTTCCCAAACCTTGCTAAGGTGATAATTATACGGATTTTGGAAGGCAAAAGCCCTAGGATCAAAAGAA